>NC_056743.1:1732926615-1733269115 GCF_019279795.1 Protopterus annectens
GGCAAAGTGTAGAGCCTACATGGAATGTTACCATGTCTGTGTACACAGTTCCCCCTCGGCAGTGCGCCATGCATATTAATGATGGTGCTTTGCCTAGGCAGAGCTGAGGAACATGGGTATTGAATCAGTGTAGGGAGAGGTGTAGTGCTAACTGTGCCTGCATATGAGTAAGAAACTTCCTGGATTGTCTTTTAGTGTTATATTAATTATTTTTATTTTAATAATAAACATGTTTGCTCGGCAAGGAGTGCAGCAATGCTAAGTGGCACCCACAGATAAGATATCAGACAACTAACAGACATCTAAAAATAGAAAACAGATGCATTTAATTATTTATTTGTCGGGTTTAAGCATAGCTGAGCATGTTTTTGAGGTGTGGCATGGTGCTCAGCACTGCTTATAAGTAACTCAGAGGTATAAGTGAATATATAGCAGAGTTCCTAATCTCTATGTAGCTAAATGGGTAGAGTTACAGCCCCATGTACAGTAAGTCCAGGGGATAAATACATGGAAGGGGCAATAAGTACTTAATTTTAATATGCACATTTTGCAGACATATTTAAAATATGGCTCTTCTATTCTCTGCTAAGCTCTGCTGAGACCTGCTAAGACTTGCTAAGCACTGCATAACATGACAACGGCTGCCAATGTTTATGCACAGTTTGGCTCTGCTTGGCTGGTTTGCGCACTGCTAAGCACTACTAAGCATACAGTTCTGTGTGTTTTCGCATTGCTCAGCTCAGCTGAGCTGGTTTTCTCACTGCTTAGCAATGCAGTGCTTTTTTACGTGTTGCCCAATGGTGTGTAAGTGTGGGAAAACAGACTATATTAATCCCAATAGGTGGGAATACAGCAGAATCCATTGGAGGTCTGTCTCTGAAGGGCACTATGGCAGGTGTTGGCGAAGATGCACACTTTTGGGCACAGCATTGAGGCATTCTGGAGAACAGAGTAATGGCTGGACTCCTAATAAAAATACATGATGACCAGCTGCTGCAGGAAGGTTTCCAGGGCACAGAGTTTAAGGCAGAGGCTGGGAACTGACTGGCCAGAGAACTCACCAGTGTTACTGGTATCCCCCACACAGGTGAGCAGTATCATCACGATGACCTGAAACATTGAAAGGGAGATCTCTTGGACACCTAGGTCCAAATGCTTGGGTAGGGAATGCTCCACAATTATGTAAGTAATTTTACCTCTGTTTCATCAATATTTAATCTGAATGTCAGTAAAACTGGTATACATAATGGTGTGCTTTTCTCTCAACAGTTGGAGAGGAGAGGGCTTGCAATGTTGAGTCGCATGCAGGGTGGCTGGCCAGGTTGCACAGTGAGTGTGGTGAGTATGGATGTATTATGCTAACTGCAGTGAAATAAGCAAGAAAGGGTAAAGCATTAAAGTATATACAATAAAGTCTGTAGTGCAATAAATGTAAAATTTGAGCTCTATTGCAAGAAAAAAATAATGCCAACTGTTGTGCAATAAAAACATCAAACAATACCAGTAGCCACATTAAAGTACTTACAGTAAATATTGCAGTGCAATAAGTGTGGAATTAGGGCTGTGTTGCAAGAACTGAATAATTGTAAATAAATAAAAATGTAGTATACAAGGTGGCTAAAAGCAAAATAAATGTAATAAATGGTAAGTGCTTTCACATCAGTTTGCGATGCGTCATCAGACCAAAGAGCATATTGTATCACTTCCAGTATATATATATATATATATATATATATATATATATATATATATATATATATATATATGAACAATTAATCATGCATTCAATTATCTAATTAAAATTTAAAGTTAACATACAAATGTAAAGCATCAACTGCTATAATAAAACTATATACAAAAATACATTTTATCTAAAAAACCTAACTTCCAAATAGAACCTACTCCCTACAATAGTAAAACTTATAATAAAAATAAACCATATGCTTTTTGATGTGCACGTGTATTTTATCTAAGACACCTAGCTTTCAAGTATGGCTTAATAGAAGTTCTATCACTGAGGCCTGGTGGTCTATCAGCTTGCAATTCCAAAATCCATTTTAACTCACATTGCTCTGTTAAGTTTTCTAGATCTCCTAGTCTAGGAGTTGGATGTATGCATGCTATAACTTTAAAAGTAAACTCATGCGTATTAGAGAATAGGGCTGAATGTTTAGCTAAGGCACTTCAATCTATATCAGTATTTCAAGTTGCTGCTATATGCTCCTTTGCACGTTCCCTTAATGACCTATTAGTCATACCTACATAAAATAAATTGCAGGTATTACACACAACTAAATAAATCAAGTTCTTTATTGTACAATCAGCTGAAACATTAAATCTGTATACTCTATTGGTTCTAGGATGTATAAATTTATTATTCAAGGTCAATACATTACAAATACTACAATTACCACATTTCTTTAGTCCACTTGTGGTTGTATTGCCAACACTTTTATTACTAGTATAACATAACAGTCTCTTTAAATTTTTTCTAATCTTATAACTAATTTGGGGTCTATTTTTAATAACTTTATTTATTTCTTTATCAGCTTGTAATATAAACCAGTTTTTATTTATTATTTGGCATACTTGTTCAACATTACTAGAGTATTCAAGTTTAAGGGCTACTGTATCTTTATCGTACTTTCTACTGGGAACAATTTCTTGCTCCATAGCAACTCTAGACATATAAGGTCTAGCTCTATTATTTCTTAACATTTGTACCTCTTGTATACCTCTCTCAATTTTTTTTACTATTGTATTTACGTTCATGCAATTCTTCCTTAAAAACTTCTACAGCTGTATAAAATTTGTTATCATCTTTATGTAACCTTGAGACACGCATACCTTGCCTTTTAGTTATATTTCTATATATATGGGAAGGATGCATACTATCTCTATATAAAATATTGTTTCTACAACATTGTTTTTATATAATTCAGTTGTAAAGCAGCCATTTATGTCTTTCTTTATGATAATATCAAAAAACTCTACTTGATTATCTGAAACAGCGTGAGTAAAACTAAGAAAATTCATAGTATTATTAATGTAAGTTAAAAATTGTTGCAGCTGTGCCCAGGACCCTGCCCAGATAATTATCAGGTTGTCCACAAATCTTTTATATAGAAAAATATACTTAGAAAATTCATTGTTATTCAAAACAAATTGTTCTTCCCAATAAGATAATACTGTATTGGCATAGCTATAGACACACGTGGTGCCCATAGCTATGCCAAGCAACTGTAAATAATAAGTATCCTTCACGTGGTGCCCATAGCTATGCCAAGCAACTGTAAATAATAAGTATCCTTAAAGAAAAAAAATATTGTTTTCCGATATAAGTTCCAATAACATGCATATGAAATCAACATTCTCACATTCATATATACAGCTCTGTATTAAGTAGCTTTTAACAGCTTCTATACAGTAAGAATGCAGTATCACAGTGAATAAAGAATTAACATCAAGAGCTACCAAATAACTATGAATTAAAGTTTCATTTTGACCTGTAACAGCTCTCTGAAGATCATAGATAAATTGCTTTGTATCACATACTATGTCAACTGATTTCGCTATTACAGGTTTTATACTTTTTTCAATATAAATTGATAATGGCTGATTACCCATCCTTGTCCAGCCACGATTGGTCTTAATGGTGGTCTGATTCTATTCTTATGTAGCTTAGGTTGTCCTTGAATGATAGGAATTAATGGATGCTTTACTAGAAAATAATCTAATAATTGCTTTCTAATGAGATTACTTAAACAACAGTCATTCAATGACTTATATATATAATTATAAAGTAAATCAATATGAGATAGTGAAATCTTCTTATAGACTCCTTCATCATTTAACATACAAAGCATGTCTTTTTGATATTTATTAGTATCATAGATAACTATCCCCCCACCCTTATCTGCTGGATGTACTATAATGGATGAGTCATTTATAAGCTCATATAATGCTTCGCTTTCTCCATAGCTCAAATTACAGAATTTATTACGGTAAAATGTATCTTATGAATCAACAAACTCTCTAAGTTCTATTTAACACATATTGCAAAAAGCCTGTAAAGATGCATTAAGCTCAGGAGTAAAAACACTAGGCTTTTTAAAAGTTTTTAACTCAGTGTCTGAATTTTTAAATCTTAAGCATCACATTGCATGCAAATGCTTTTATGTCAAGTATATTATTCGCAAAGTCCATAGTTGATGCAGGTATAAAGGATAAATCATGCAGCAACAAACTTTCCTGATGACATGTCATGGTTTTGCTTGATAAATTAAAAATCAGTGAATGTCTGTCGTCCGTTGCTCCCACATCCATTTTATGTTGTGGACGGAGTTCCACTCTTACAATTGTAGTCATCTCTTTCTCCCTCTGCTTACCAAATGGTTGTGCCTGGTAAATTCCACCTGTCGTATAGGAAGGGGTGGAGAGGAAAAAACTGCTGCTTAGTTACAGTCTGTTTCTTTTTCCTTCGAACGATTTGCTCTACAGTTGTTAAATTCATAGGCTGAGAAGAATTATTATTTTCAACATGCATATTATTAGTTAATGGCTCACCTTGGGAAGCCTGATCCTTTAATCCTCCTATCATTGATGGTTGAGTCTGTGGCTTATTGGTATTCTCCATATTATTCTGTTCATTCGCTACAACATTTAAAGAGACAGTTTGTTCATCATTTAAAGCAAAACGCTGTGTTCCATTCTCATTGTTACGAGCATTAGAGAAAGTCCTCGACCATGTGAATACATGCCCATTAAGGAAATGTTGTAAGTCTCTGTCAAGCTTTTTCCTTTTAGTTGCAATCAGTTATGTTCAAAAGATAATAAATTATCACAGGCATTCCCACGACTCTATCAAAGATAATTGCCAGTAAAATTCCATTGAGTCTGCTTCTGCTATATTTCTTGAAGCAGCAATTCCTCCATTGGTTTGTGAAAGTCAATGAGTAGCTGCATATATTTAGTACTAGTTTCTAAGTTTTGCTAGCATTTCAGGAGTTCAGGATGTGCTTCCCCTGAAGCAGACATATTTAAGACTTGGAAGCCTCTTGGAATAACTTTATGCGAGATACACGCTTCAAAATGAAGCCTTTGCCACTGCAACTTTTTATATTTAATCAAGTCATTTTCAAGTTCCATAGCATATTTGTGAGCAGTTCTTTCATCATATTGTGCTTGTTCACTTATAATTTCTTTGGACGTTACCTCATATATCAGCAGCGGATTTCTATCCATGTGTATAAGTTTCTCAAGGCTGGTTACAAACTTCTCAGCCATTTTAGGGACATAATCCAGCTCTATTTGATTACTTTCATCCACAATCCACAGTGTTATCACAAAAATAAAAACTAAAATTCCAATAATAAATAACGATTGAAGAAATGAATAATGCCAACTGTTGTGTAATAAAAACATGAAACAATACCAGTAACTGCATTAAAGTATATACAATAAAGTCTGTAGTGCAATAAGTGTGGAATTAGAGCTGTTTTGCTAGAAATAAATGATGCCAACTGTTCTGCAATAAAACATGAATCAGTACCAATACCACCAAGGAAAACTGTGTGCATAAGGATTGTTTTGTTGTAACCATTGCAGCAGAGCTTTATGCATTCAGGCTATAAGGTAAGGTGCTGTAGTGAAGTATAACACTGTAATACCTGTAGAAAGCAAATATAATGGCTGCCAAATATATTAACACAGATAGTACTGTTCAAAGCTGTTTTTAAGTCAATATTGTTTACATAATGCTCTGTCATCCACAAACAGCAGGTAAACAATATATATATATATATATATATATATATATATATATATATATATATATATATATATATATATATATATATATATATATGGGTGAAGTAGCCCACTCCATGATCTGATATTGTTTGTTGACTTCACAGATATTTCAACCTACTAGCAATAAAGTGTGTACTGCAGCATTTTTAGACTGATATATACTGTGCCTACTATCTGTGGTATTCTTTTAATTCATGCATGTGTGTTCTACTGTTGTTGCAGTCTATTATAACCCTTTAGTACTACTGCCAGGTCATATTTTGGTTCCAGGTAAACTCTAGGCAAATATCAATCAATTAGTAATCAGAAGTAACTTAGTGTCTCAGAGTGTTGAATACTCTGTAAATAGTACATTTTGCCACACAGAGACCAGGGCTCAAATACAGTGCTAGGTAGCACAAAATATTACATTAGCAGTCATGTAATACTCACAAATTCTCTCTCCACAGGAACTAGAGGTAAATGGGTGAGGTAGCCCATATTATGAGTAGAGAAGTATGTGTTTAGATTTCCCTGACAGTTAAAATCATTAGGAAGAATGTGAAAAATCAGCAATGTGCAGTCAGAAATAATATGTGTAATCCTGGTATGGCTGTATGCCTGAAGTGCCTGTTAAAAGATGTTGCAGTCACAGTCACTGCTATTGGATTTTATTCCCATGCATGCAAACCAAGGCCTGACTACTGTTTAGTGTCTGTACTATACAAATTCATGTCTCTCAAGTGTCATGATTTCACGTTATGTAATTAATAGTGCATAATGTGCCTGTTACAAGAATACCATAGCAAAGAGTACCTAGACTGCATAGTATCAAGATTTCAGCCATCAGAACACCTTGGTAGTTATATAGCACCCACAAAAAGTAGCTAGCAAGTACGACTGGTGCAAGGCAACTGCACATATTCAAGAAGTTAAACAAAAAATAAAAAATAAAAAATACAGCCAGCACCTGGGGACTCCATACTGAAAATAAAATGTATTTCATCTTTCAATTCCACATGCACAGACCGGTTTCGGCTAAAAGCCTTCTTCAGTGGTAGATTTTCAATCTCAAAACTGCTTAATATAGTATCAGGAACAACAATTATGACATCACTTCTGTAATTACTTAATTACAAAATCTAAATGCAGAATCAAACACAATACAAAATCTATGAATATATCTGTATATGTTACTCATATATATATATATATATATATATATATATATATATATATATATATATATATATATATATACACACCAATTATAAATATCAGTATAATCAAATAAACTAGATATTATACTAAATTATTTATAAGTAGATTTACTTCATAACTTGTCATTGAGCCCTGGGTGGAATAAAGCTCCCAATGTGATAATCCATTTCCTTTCCTTACTAGTAAGTATGGAATGCCAACCTTGTTTAGGTAGTCTATTGCCCTTGACCCGATCAATAATAACAAACATAAAACTAGCTGTTTTGTGTGATTGACAATGTCTGTATAGTGCATTAGTTAGCTTATTACTTCTAATTTCACTAAGATGTTCAGAAATACGACTTCTCAGCTGTCTAGAAGTTTGCCCCACATAAAAAGCAGAGCCTTGACACATAACCAAATACACTACCCAATCAGAACTACAATTACCAAAAATGTGAATAGCAAATTGTTGACCAGTATTTTTACTGCTAGAAACTGTAGTTTTAAACATATATCTACAAAAGCTGCAATGTCCACAGGGGTGAGAGCCTACCAACTTATCCCCCATAATAGTAAGTTGGTTGAAATGGGAATGTTTTTGAAGGGTCCTTTTATAGTGGGCAAGATGGGAATTCAAAGTTTTACCCCTCCTAAAGGAAAATAGGCATTTATCCAACAAGTGGGGACTCAATTCTTCATTAGCTTTAAGGATATTCCAATGTTTATTAACTGTGTTTGCAACAAATTAATATTGTTACCAAACCTGGTAACCAGTCTCATGGTCTGTGATTCCCGCCTTTCTCCTGGGATTTTGGAATATTATTGATTGTATGCCTGGGGTGAAGATTAGATGCATATAATAAGTTGTTATACTGTGGGTATTTTCTATAAACTGAACTGCTCAATGTATCATCTGGTTGTCGCAAAATCTTGACATTCAGAAAATTGATCTCCTTGATGTCATAAGTAGCAGTAAATTCAATCCCCCACTTGTTTCCATTAATGTATTCAAGAAACTCCAAAAGATAATCAACACCCCCACACCATACAAGCCAACAATCATCCAAAAAATGCCTCAATATGTCTATTTCAGTAAGGAAAATGCATAACAGTTTTTAAGAATGAGAAGAATATGTTCTACAAACAGTGGTTTTTTTGGAGGCCAGGCAGGATCTTACGGACAGATTCCTAATAAGGGTTTATAGAGCACTGGATGTACATCAAGCCTGTGAATGGGCTACTAATTGTAATAGATTGGATCTATTAGAGTACAAGAAAAAGGAGAAAGGGGACCATGAGGCTGGTTACCACATTTGGTAACAATATTAATTTGTTGCAAAACACTGTTAATAAACATTGGAATATCCTTAAAGCTAATGAAGAAGTGAGTCCCCACTTGTTGGATAAATGCCTATTTTCCTTTAGGAGGGGTAAAACTTTGAATTCCCATTTTGCTCACTATAAAAGGACCCTTCAAAAACATTCCCATTTCAACCAACTTACTATTATGGGGGATAAGTTGGTGGGCTTTCACCCCTGTGGACATTGCAGCTTTTGTAGATATATGTTTAAAACTACAGTTTTTAGCAGTAAGAATACTGGTCAACTATTTGATATTCACTTTTTGGTAATTGCAGTTCTGACTGGGTAGTGTATTTGGTTATGTGTCAATGCTCTGCTTTTTATGTGGGGCAAACTTCTAGACAGCTGAGAATTCGTATTTCTGAACATCTTAGTGAAATTAGAAACAATAAGCTAACTAATGCACTATACAGACACTGTCAATCACACAAAACAGCTAGTTTTATGTTTGTTATTATTGATCGGGTCAAGGCAATAGACTATCTAAACAAGGTTGGCATTCCATACTTACTAGTAAGGAAAGGAAATGGATGATCAAATTGGGAGCTTTATTCCACCCAAGGCTCAATGACAAGTTATGAAGTAAATCTACTTATAAATAATTTAGTATAAGATCTAGTTTGACCCGCGGTGGTGGTGCTGTGGTAGCGTTGTCGCCTCACAGTAAGACGCTGTCCGGTTCGATTCTCAGCTAGAGCATCTTCTGCGTGGAGATATGCGTGAATGTGTGTACCTTCGTTGAAGGTTGTGCATCAGGGCTGGTAACTCGGCACGTAAAAATCAACTACCAATCATTAGCGGACCGGAGTTCCGCTGTGGCAACCCCTAACCGGGAAAAGCCGAAAGACACAAACACAAAGTATAATATCTAGTTTATTTGATTATACTGATATTTATAATTGGTGTATATATGAGTAACATATGCAGATATATTCATAGATTTTGTATTGTGTTTAATTCTGCATTTAGATGTTGTAATTAAGTAATTAGGTAAGTGATGTCATAATTGTTGTTCCTGATACTATATTAAGCAGTTTTGAGATTGAAAATCTACCACTGAGGAAGGCTTTTTGCCGAAACCGGTATTTGCAGGTGAAATTGGAAGATGAAATAAATATTTTTTTCAGTATGGAGTCCCCAGGTGCTGGCTGTATTTTTTTGTTTTACTTCTAGTTATATAGCACCACCTGATATGCAAATGTTCTGTGTAGGTGTGTACCCACAGTTGTTACCATTTGGCCCATAGTGTTCCATTCATATAGCCTGAGAGGTATGTACATGCTACATCAGCTACAGGAAACTTGTACTTACTGTAAACATAAAGAAAATACAGACCCATAGAGTATGTTGTCAATGAAGTAAGCTGCAATGTTACTAATGTACTGATTCTCCCCACCCCTTATCTTCATTTATATATTACAGTTATTCATTGGTTGTGGTTTACTATTAACATATGTTGTTACATTAACTGTTTTTGGGGGCATGTGTTATTATTGTTATGTATTATAATGGATGCATGTTAACATATTTTGTTAAATTACTTATTTGTTGGCCTTTTGCTGTAACTGTTACTGGCATGCTGTTAACATACTGATTGTTATATTATTTATTATTGTGTTTCACATAATATGCATTGGTATGCAATCGGGTTATTTCCAATGTTCTGGCATGCTGTTATTACAAACAATGTTTTGATCATAATCAACCTATACTGATTACTATACCTGCATCACCACAGCACATCAGGGTAAGCCGTTTCCCAGTGATCCACCTACCTTGCCTCAACTGGCCGTGGCACTGGGTCCTAGCATGTCTGTGAACCAGACAGGTGGTGTCCCCTCCAGTGCCCCTGCACCACATGTGGCATCGGGTGGGACCACTGCAGGGGACAGGGCCTGGCCTCCCCCTGGGAGGAGTTGTCACCCAGGGCCAACTGCTGGTCATGGTGCACAGGATTGTTTATCTGAGCTATGAACACCACCTGTGCTGGATTGAGGGCACACTGGTCAACCTGGTGGGGCAGCCTTGCCCTGGTGCCCAGCATCCAGCACAGCCATCCTCGGGGCAGTGAAGGAACAGTGCCAGCTGTCCTGAGGATGGGGATGTGATTCAGGCTGCTGCAGTCTGGAAGCAGATGTGACTTGGTTTCCACAAATCACTCCCCATCCAAGGTGTTTACTCAACCCATGTGTCACACACTGCCCCTGTCTGCTGTCTTGTCTGTCTTGTATGTTTGCTTATGCATCATCTCCTACCCAACTTACCTTCCCACATGCACCTGTGTCCTTTCCCCAGCATTCCACTGTCACCTTAAAAAAAAATTGGCACCTGTCCCACAAATGAAATGCCCTATACATAGCTCTCCATTTCACACACATTGTCCACTGGACACAAGCAGTTTGGTCAAACTGGCTTAACAATGTACTTATGTTGTCCTCACCCTTTTCTCTGGGGGGGGGGGGGGTTGACACTCCAATCCAAATTCAACTACAAAATCTGATGAAGTGCACAGCTGTTGCTGTACATGAAATGAATAGCTATGGTTCTTTCCTTCACCGTTCCTGCACATCCCTACCTGCCTTTCACTGTGTTCTTCCACCTGCTTGCCCCCCATTTCATCACTTTCCTAGCACCCACTTTATTTTTTTTTAGTGTGGATTTGCATGGATTTGTGCAGAGGGCAGTCTGCGCCACTTCACTTAGCTATGCTTAAATGAGCTTTAATTAGCTTTAATGCTTACATGTGTTTATTACATTATTACTCACCTGTACAAAATTAAAACCTCTGCCATGTTTCAAACACAGGACCCATTTAACTACAGGCCACTGCTTTAACCCACCACACCACACAGATCTTAATTAAAGCAGGTGTTTCCAGCAAAACATACTGTATGCCATTTACAGTCATTAGGCATGTAACTGAAATACAACTAGGCATTTAACTGAAATAAAAACTAATGGGAGAAATGGTAGTATACCTTTGACTCTGGTGCAACAATATACCAGTAGACAGCCAAAGGCATAATACTGGATGTAAGTGAGGCCTGTGATAGCAGGTATATGTGCCCTTTTATCAGCAAGCTGTGAAAAGACACCTGCTAAGGCAGCAAAGGCAAAGTATATGTACACGTGGGACCCTGGTGCAGAAATAGAACCATATAAAGCCATGCATGTACCGATGGGTGTAGATATGTTTCTCACATCCTGTATTTGTGCACACACACACACACACACACACACACACACACACACACACACACACACACACATATATATATATATATATATATATATATATATATATATATATAAATCTTTCTCTGCTGTTTTTTTTTTCTTTATCAGTTTCATTCAGTGCAATAGTACTGCTCATTTCTTTGTTATATGTATTCATTTTTTCTTTGTATGTAATTTTGTGGAGCTTTTCTCCCCGGGCCTCCACTGGAAATGGGCTCATTCCAGGCCCATTGGACTTTCCCAGTTAATAAATGCAAATAAAATAAAAATAAAATAATATATGTTGCAAATACACATGCTTATGCAGTGACTCAGTAGCTTAATCTGTTAAATGCCTTGCATGTAGCACATTTTGCCACACACAGTTCTGGATTCAAATTCAGTTTTGTGTTGCAGTGCAATTACATCATTGTGAAGACAGCAAGTAATGACTGACTCATGCAATCAAAATGTGCACAGGTTACTGCAACTCAATGCACTGCTACACATTTTGGAAGTCAAAGGCCTGCAGGTAGAGATACACTGCACATATCCGTATAGCCTAACTATATGCTGCCTACTACTCTGTTGTTGGCACTGTTGCATAACAGATGTTCCTTAATCACATACCTCCATTGGACCATACAGGGTACCCTTACCCTGGCTATGCCATAATGACAGGGCTGGCACAGCTGCCACAGTTACATGCACAGCTTGCTGTCCAACAAAGTATCCACACTCACCCCTATGTGCTTTAGGCTGCAGCAGCAGCTGCAGCCTGTATCATACACAGTTGTATGTAAAGGTAGCTGCTACAGACATACCATACCTCCCAACCCCCTCTAACAAGGGATCCAGACACAGCCATATGTAACGGGGGGTAAAGACCCACAGATTGAGACATGTGTAAAGGTTTACCCCTACAAAGAGTAAGTTGAAAGAATAACAGCTATTGCATTAGCATACATACTCTGATGGGTATGAAGTCTGACTCTCAAATGTGTCTCTGTCCTTACTGACCTCAACCCATTATGTTTGCTAGTGAACTTCCAGATGACCACAATATCATGGAACACTGACCACACATATGAAGTGAAACTGTGGACATACTGCATAAATCTCTACAGCTGACAGTTATGGTACCTACCCTCTGTGATGCTGTAGTCTCCACACCTGAGTAAAGTCCATATTAACAACTAAGAAAGGGGCCCAGGTCTACATGAAGGCCTTAAATAGTGCACTGTGGTGGCAGTTCATTGGCCAGTGATAGAGCAACTCAGATGTGTCAGACGCAATTAGCAATTTTAAGCCACAGATTGGTGAAGAGGCAATTTCCTACTAATGAGCAGTACTTTAAAAGACAGGCAGCTGGTTATGAGGAACAAGTTTGTATGACAATTAACTCACACAGAGAGCATAATTCCAAAAGATTACCAGAAGGAAAGTCCAACAAAGGAGTATTGCACTCCATCAGGTATGTAAATGATTTCATCATACAACAGAATGCAGATGGGAGGATGGCGGTATGGGGAATAGAGTTCACAACAGTAAGTCTCTCTTAGATCTATGGTAATGACATGCCATTGATTCTGTGCTCTCCTACACCTAAAGGTATGTCTCACAACTGCCCCTGATTTTCAGTCACATATTAGCTCTGTCCATGTCAGTCCCTCCTAAAATAGTTGGCTGTTGTAGGAAAGCTAGTGAGTTACACATACTACATAGTGACAATAAGTAAGAGTGTACATTCATAATGTCAAATGATGTACTGTAATTTACCTTTCTACAGTCAACCACTGTCTCACAGAAATAGTTCTAACATTTTAGAAGTGTCCCTGAATGTCCATGATGTACTCTGGCTAACTCACTGTTTCTGTTAACATTTGTCCCTGTTTGGTTGACAGCTATGCCTAACATATCGGTCAACCTCTTACACCATGAAATCAGGACAAAGCCATAATTATTGGGGGGAGAAAGGCCCAAACTCAGTAACAGTGTTTAAATATTGCTCATACAAAGTAAGAACTTGAATAGAATAACAGATATTATAGTAGCATAACTGTGTTCTGAATGGGATGACGTCTGAAACCCAAATGCCTGTCTTTATTTCCTGACATCAACAATCAATGCTTGACCAACTATTTATTGGAAATTCACAAGTTTGTGTGAAAATGTTCAAGACTATGATGCAAACATCTTTGACATTCTGTAAATATCTGTATAGTTGAAAGGTTATGATGCCTACAGGGAACATATACTAAAGCAGGTTTGCATTGTTTTCTGTCATTTTGGCACACTGGTGTTGCTGGACTGTCCCCATATAGTTGTTATAATAGCACACTGCTATTTGTCTTGAACTGGCCATATGACATATTAGTGGTGTTTGTCTGTGGGGGACATACCACAATGGATTGCAGTGCTGGGTGTAGGAATATACAGTGCAATCTCTCATGGCATACAGGGACATACTCCAGTATTGCTACTATCTTGGTGTTATCCACACACCTAGTGTGTTGCCATACTGTGGGGTAAGACGTGGGAGGTGGCACTGCATAGTGCAGGCCATCATAGGTGTGCTGCATCTGTATGTAGGTGATGTCCATGTATCTGGCCCTGTAATGTGTTCCCCTTTTATTGTCTATCAGGAACATGTATCGAAGAAGAAATGCCCTCTTCTCACATGCAGAGAATGACATAATACTGGATGGACTGAGCCAGCACCATCATATGTTGTTGTCCAGAAGAGGCATAATCAGGAACAGCAGGCAGCATTCTGGGCAGG
This sequence comes from Protopterus annectens, assembly GCF_019279795.1. Taxonomy (NCBI): domain Eukaryota; kingdom Metazoa; phylum Chordata; order Ceratodontiformes; family Protopteridae; genus Protopterus; species Protopterus annectens. The sequence continues at coordinate 1,732,940,969 of NC_056743.1, forward strand.
CCTTGTGTGGTTTGTCAATCACATTGGCCAGTAGGACAGGACCTATGAGCAGATTCAACACCATGACACAGACATGCTGAATGCTGCACAACAAAGGTCAACTGCTTTTGCCAGGCATCATGACACTACTGGTGGAGGGCCTGTGACTGAACAACCTATCTTGGCCACAGGGGAAGTCTTAGTGAACTGAGGAACACCTGATTGCTCTCAGGTATCTATGAAACCATACATCTTGGATGTGGGTGACACACAGCAGAGGAGCGTCCAGGTAGGCTTACTGTGTTCAGCAGTGTAATACTGTATCAGTCATTGTTGCAGGCTCTACAGACCAGTAAATGGGGGTTCATGTCTATTTGCATTTGGGGATGGGGTTTATGTACAGTTGTGCACACATACTCAGAATGGCAGCAATATAGCCTTTATCACTGGAGCTGCAGTACATGTGGATATATGCACATATTACCTTGTATTGCTGCAACATTTGGTTGTGCTGATAATACCTTCTCCTCACCTTTTCATAGGTTCATCATGTGTAGCCCAAGTCCAGGGTCTTGTACTGGGTAAGTGTGATACTGTTTTGTATGGATCATATATACTCTATGAAAATTAAGGGTTGCCATGTTGCCCTATGTACACATGTTGTGCTAAACCATATTAGAATAATTGTGTGTTTCATTCTGGAGCAGTTAACTATGGTTCATAGACCTGGTAATCACAGGTGTGTATGCCAACACACATCATCATGTTTGCACTTATAGTTATGAGCGGCTACACAGCCAGGTATACATGAGGCAATTACTCCAAGATGCCTGTTGATGCACAAATGAGAGGTGGTACATACCTGAGGCAGTGACACTAGTACTGGCATATCATTTTCAAGCTAGGTGTACTGGGTGTCATGTGAAGTTCTATCATGTATAGTGCCATATTGCATACTGTACAGGCAAATTGTACTGGCAATTTTAACTGGATATGGCTGAAGTGTATGCTATAAAGGCCTGCACTTGTCTGTGTATGTTGGTGTGAGATTGTCTGTTGTGCATGGCAGCAAAGATGAGATGTGAGACTTTTAATGTAGTTGTGGAACCTTGGCTGTATGTGTCTGTGTGGATCACCATACATAATAGTTTAGGTAGTAATGTACTTCTTTTGTCTTGCTTCTCACAGGTGAATGAGTAGGTTTGCGTTCTGTCCTCCTCACAACCTGATGTCAGTGTCTCATCGGACTCTGATGATGATGATGATGGTGCTCATAGTGAGGCATAGGTGGGGTTGTCAAAGGCTGAATCTATCCCAGAGGTTGACATCCATCTTCTTCCCCCATTGTCATCACACACAGTCAGTATGGCCACACATACCCAGTCCCCAAAGGACACAGATTTTGGACAGTCAGATGATGATGACATTGAATAGGACAGTGTGGCAACTATGGCGTCCATGAGTGTAGACACTGGCCATAGCCAGAGAGCTGGTGAGGATACACACAAGCAGATTGACAGGGGTGCTCATAGGAGGACTGCTGTCCATCCAATATCTGTTGCAAATGTCACATCATGGGTCACTTAGCAGATGTGTCGGGCCATCATGGAGGCACAGGCACTTTCTGAACATAACACCAGACAGATGTTTAGGGTTATGGACACAGCACAGTCTGACATCTGTGATTGTCTCCACTGCATTGGGGACACGCTGGATCAGTTCACTGATGCAGTCGACAGATGGTGGGCTGAGAAAGTGTCTGTCTTACACCGCACATTGTCTGTGCTGGAACATCTGGTTGGAGTTGGGCATCAGACACATGGACGTAAGTCAGCAACACAATCTGTTGAGAGTCCACTTGGCCATGCACAGTCACGCTCCAGTAGTGGCAGTACCTCCACTTCTACAGAGGGAAGTGTGTGTCCACACCATGACATGGCAGGCCATGGGCATGTGGTCTTGGGTGGTCTCGTGGGGGACACAGCCCCAGCAGACAACAGTCACCATCAGGTACTAGCATCGCATCTGACCTTGGGCATAGTGGTGGCAGTGCTACGCCTGGCAGAGCTAGTTTCTATGTTTGTAGCCAGAGACAGTGAACTGTCCACTCTACCATGTACAGTCCACAGCTGTCCAACATACACATATATAGGGCTAGCACTGGGCTTGACTGTGAACATACACACACACACACACACACACACACACACACACACACACACACACACACACACACACACACACTCTCAAACACCACTGTTACATGCAGTTCACCAACAGACATGCATGGTACCTCAGGCACCAGACATCAGTTATGATTATGTAGAGGAGGGTGATTTAGAGACAGAAGCTAGCTACAGGGCCATAAAATGTGCAAGTATTGCATGAGGATAGTTTGTAGAGTCATGTATATAGTGCTGCGAGGGAATATATTTATACACACACACAAACACACACAGACACACACACACACACACACACACACACACACACACACACACACACACACAGTTGGCTGCTGTCATAATAGAATCCCTACCTATCTGGGTATTACACACTATCACTTGCACTACTTAATGCAAACACCAGAGAGTTTATCTGCTATTAGACTGCTAGCCAGCACTCTTAAGGTGAATGACATCAGCAGGCCTCGTAGAAGACACCAATTCAGAGGCCAGCAGCTAGTCACAGGCCCAAAAAATGCACAACCATTGCACAGAGATAGGCTATATATGCATGGCTGTAGTGCTGCAAGGGGATATATTTGCACTCCCACAGGGTTGGCTGCTGCCAGATTAGAACCCTTACCTATCTAGGTATTACACTCTATAGATCTGAGTGGCCCAGTGGCTTAGTGCAGTAGGCTGTAGTTGATAGGGGCCTGGGCTCGAAATATAGTGGGGGTGATTATTACAGCTCATTTGGCATAGTGGTAAATTGCTCTGACTGTAGTGCATAGGGTCCTTAGTTCTAGACTTGACAGTGATGACTTTTAGAGCTGAGTTGGTCTAGTGGTGTGTTGCACTGAACTATATTTCAGAGGGTCCTGAGTTTGAGACTTGCCAGGGCTGGTTATAGCTCGCAGTACTGATCGCATACGGCACAAGTTATGTCTGTTGTGCATGTGGATGGAGGCATAGTACTTGCGGAGTTAGAAAAGTGGCCTTGTGTTAGACAGCATGTGTGGCCTGCAGAGTGATACTGCCTGGTACAGTTATTGTATGCAGTGTCCCAGGTGCTGGATACCTGTTAATATCCTCGATATGTGTGTACAGTTACCAGTATAGCCGTATGTGGCTGGTTGAAGTTAGACAGACAGACATGTGGACAGGGACAATATGGCTTGTCCAAAGCATGTGTTGCAACTATTTTACATTACAAAACCTGCATACCTGTATCTGTCTACAGGGTGACATTCTGCAAGTACAGGTATCTGTGGGTGAGTGGATTATGTACTGTTGTGGCCTTAGTCTGCTTCCATCAGACAACTATTGTGATGTGCAATTGCAGATAACTCCAGCATCCCAAAGGTATGTGAGGGCATTCATACATCCCCACCCATTTTAAATATATATATGTATATATATATATATATATATATATATATATATATATATATATATATATATATATATATATATAATCATATATATATATATATATATATATATATATATATATATATATATGTATATATGTGTGTGTGTGTGTGTGTGTGTGTATAAGAGGGACATCTTCTTAAATGTTGCTGTGTATGTACGTTATGTAAATGTGTTATGTAGATATATGTGGAGAGTCTGTGTATATATATATATATATATATATATATATATATATATATATTTCTATTGGCATCATATGTATATGTGCCACATACTGGTAGATACACTAATCATGTGTGAGGGAGACAGGGACAGACAGATATGTATATGTAGCTGTCTGTATGTACAGGCATATTTCCACATAGCAGGTCTTTGTGAGGAAGAGGCACCAGACTTGGACTCGAGTGTAGGAGCCTGCCCAGTGTGACTGTCAGTACTTACAAGGAGACTCCTGGCCAGAGCTACCTGTATGCTGGTCTGGGATTTTGTGTGCTGCAGACATTGCCTGCTGCACCTGTTTCCACAGTGCAGCACTTCCCTGAAATTGTTCAAGGCTTTCCCTGGCTGCTTTCTGTACTTAATATGTGACTAGGGTATATGATATAACACCAAACACAGGGTGACAGTCTGAATGCCTCTCTCTGTACCTGTTTTTTGCAGAATGGCCAGCATTTTGCCCCATATTTCTTTCTGTTCCTCATAAATTTGTGATTGTCTCATAAAATATTATAAAATGCAGTCAATAAATTGTCTAACTACTGACACATTTAAGTGACGGCCTTTACATCCTGCAGCTAATATGTCCTATTGCAACCTGCTGTTATTCTAGCCACCTTCTAGGTTAATCAAAGCATGTGATATCTGTCTGTAGTTTTGGCCCACTGTCTCCCCATTCTTCTGGCTTTGCCCAGCTTTATTGCAGTAACAAACTGAGGGGTATGATAGTCTGTGGGAATACCACCATATGAGTGCCTAACATGCAAAAGATATAAATGCTGCCAGATTCAAACCATCAACACCATCATTCATGCTAATGTCCTTAGCCCAGTGGTCCACACCAGAGCCAGACTGAGAGGTTTCATCCCTCACACTATCAACGGCATACAGACATACATTGCCACCCCTGCATTATTCATTTATTTATTTATTATTTATTTATTTATTGACGCTTGTTAACCGGGTTAGTCCAATTGGGCTTGTGGCCCATTTTCAGTGGAGACCCGAGGATAAAAGCTCCAACAATACATTTCTATTACAGAGTAACATATTAATAAAAAAAATAATGTGGTGAGAAACAATTATACAGAGCAAAAGTTTTATATTTGTCAGGTACATACAAACAAGTTAAAGTTCAAAGTCTGGAGAAGGAGCCAAAAAAGACATTAAGAAACATAATTTTTCAGTGAGATAATGCATTGGGTAGAGCAGTAAACAAAGTAAATATATAATTCTGCACTTTGTGTGGAATTATGTAAATATCTTATGAGAAGTGAAAGGGGGGACTAAGTGGGGACCTTGATAAGCTAGTGTATGTAAATACCTTATGTGAAGTGAAACGGGGGACTGGGTGGGGTCCTTAATAAGGGAGAGTGTAGGGGGGAGACTAAGTGGGGTCATTAGAAGGGCAGGTCCTGGAATTGAGAAAATATGTTTTTAGTTTAGTTTTTAAAGTGGGAGGTGTGTGGAATTATACTTAAGTCAAGGGGGAAGTCTGATCCAGGCATGGGTGACAGAGTGTTTATAAAATAGTTTGCCTACAGACTTTGTTGGGTGGTAAATGTCAAGTAGTTGTTGATTAGAAGTACGGAGGGTTTGGGATGGGGTGTAGATAGAGACTAAGCCAGAGAGAGATGGACAGGAGGAGGGTTTATAAAGGATAGAGTGAAGCATGTGAAATTGATAAAATAGCAATAGTTGGGGAAGTTCAAGCCACTGGAGAGAGTTTAAGGCAATGCAGTGGTGTGAGTTGTATGGGGAGTTAGTAATGAATCTGGCTATTTTATGGTAAGTTAGTTGAAGTTTGTTAAGAGTATTGGCCTGAATATTGGTAAGTACCGGGGTGGCATATAGGAGGGTGGGGAGGAGGAGGGCCTGTCCAAGAGTAAGTCTGGCATCAGGAGTTAAGAATCTTTTGTTCTGATAAAGCAGGACTAATTTCTGGTGTATTCTTTTTATACACTGGTGTATGTGTAGGTTGAACTTTAGTCCATCATTGATGACCCCTAGGAGTTTGGTATGGTTGTCAGGTAGGATATTTGTATTATTAGAAGATGTAATAACAAAGGATGTTTTATGGTGATAATGAGAATGGGGAAGGAAAAGTAGTAGTTTAGTCTTTTTGGGATTAAGGATCAGTAGGTTTTGAGAAAGCCATTGTTTTGTGGATAGGGCTTGCTGGGTTAGAGAACGTAGTGCAGAAATGTTATTAGAGATAGAGATAAGTGTGGAGTCGTCGGCATATTGAATGAGAGAAGAATCTTTACAAGAGAAGGAAAGATCACTGGTGAAGATGTTAAACAAAAGAGGTCCTAAGATGGAGCCTTGAGAAACACCAGTAGAGATGGGAAGAAAAGGGAAAGAGGCTGACAGCCATTTGACAGATTGTTCCCTGGCAAATAAGTAATCATTGAACCAAGCAAGTGATGAGGGGGATAGGTGTAGGCTAGCAGGTTTTGATAATAGTAAAGGAAGAGAGAGAGTATCGAAAGCTTTGGAGAGATATAGGAAGAGGCAAGAAATTTGTTTATTCTTGTCTAAGGCCTCTGCAATGGTGTGTGTGAAGGAGAGGAGGGCAGTGGAGGTGCTGTGGTGTGGACGAAATCCGTGTTGGGTAGGGGTAAGCAAGTTATGGTCGAGGAGGTATTTAAGAAGCTGAGAGAGGAAACATTTCTCTAGTATCTTAGATAGGGGGGACAGAATAGCAATAGGATGGTAATTGGAAGGTTCAGTGGAATTTCCACCTTTAAGAGGGATAGTAAAGTAGGATTTCCAGAGGGTGAGGATAGTAGATTCAAGAATGGAACTGTTTATTAGTATAGATGTAGGATAGGCAATAGAGTTAGCAGCAAGTTTGAGGAATGTAGGAGGAACTTTTTAAGTGGAGGGAGAGCATGGTTTTAGTTTAAGTAATAGAGATTTGATATAGGTAGTGGGAACAGGCTGAAAGAAGAATGAAGTTGTGCTAGTTAGACTAGGAGGGGCAGGTATAGCAGTTGAGTTAGGACTAGTGGTTATGAGGTTTTACATTACATGGAAAATACGTGTGGCCAGTTTCTATGTCACAGACCTGGAATTGTCTGGTCTGCTGATATATCATTGCAGACTTTCTGTTACAGCAGTTGTATGGGAACACTGATGTGCTGGGGGTGGGGGATGATCAGCCCATGCCCTGCTAGCATAAACAGCTGTGCGACTGTTCTGTGACCCAACTGTTTGCCATCTCCCTTGAATAATGTAGTGGATTCCCCCAGACATATGGCCTAGTGAATATTATGGGGTACATAATATTGGACTTAGTACCTCTTTTCCCAAGTGGCTGTTAGATCTTTGCAAGTAGCCCAGTAGCCCACTATATTCCCTTGCATACATGCGGCAGGTCCATACATATGCTACCATATTCTAGTACACCTTAAAAGTGGTGTATAGGTGTGTGACTTACCTTGTGAATACAGCAGTTGATGGACCTGTAGTTCAGGAATGACTCTGTCTGATGCAAGCAGTACACAGCCAATACATGGGTAGGTACAGGTTGTGTGGGCTAGCTAACATCATTTTTACTATGTATGAGAGTCAGTAAGGTGTCAGTCCATAGGGCCTTGGGTTGTCAGTGCATGTGCTATGCATTGTCTCTTGGCCAAGGCCAGGACATACTGGGCATGCCTATGTCTGCCTACAGGGACATCCTCAAGGGGTTCCTCCTCTGAGTCTCCCTGTGCGTATGGCTGTGAGTACCTAGGCACTGGTGGGGGACTGTGTATCCCTTCCCTTTGCTGATTCTGCTGCAGCTATTTACACATGATCATATTGTGTAGCATGGCACATTCTGTGAACATCTGTGCACATGTGGCTGTAGAGTACTGCAGGACTCCCTCAGATATAGCGAGGCACTGGAACCGTGACTTCAGCAGCCTAAACACATACTCTATGATGATTTTAGACTGCCTCATTATGGCATTCTTCCATGGGAGTGTGTGCATTTCTGATGGGTGCCATCATCCACAGTTCCAGTGCATAGCCAGCATCCCCCAGTAAATGCCCATGTGAGATGTACCCCCTACAGTACAGTACCCCATCTGGTACAGCTGTGATGCATGCCAGATATGGGAGTTGTGATAACTGCCAGGGCTGCCAGCACACATATTCATGATAATGCTCTGGGATTGCACATGTCCAGACAGTTGATGGAGTGACACCCATTGCATTTGATATAGATTCTACCCCCTCACCTGGTGGTGCCTTGATGTGTACATGAGTGCAACTATGCCACCCAGTACCTTACAGTAGTGTGCTAGATAGTAGACATGTTGCATACTGCTGGCCCTCTCCTCAGGGGTGTGGGGAAAATATATGTGCTCACTGGCATGTAGTAGCATGGCATCCAGGAACTGGTGGGTACCCTTGATGCTGATGCCTGTGAGACCTCCATCATGTCCCCAGTTGGACTTTGGAATGTACCTGTAGCTAGTATCCTAAGAGCTACACATATCTTTGCTTCCACTTAGATGGGTTCCCCTCTGTTGGCTCTGGCACTGAGTTGAGGGTGGCAGAGCTCACTGAGTTCTTGTAGTATGTCCCTGTCAGCCCTGTAGTGCTCTACAATCTCCAGCTCGTGTAGCTCCTAGAAGGTTACCCTGGAACTGAACACTTTTCTTTTCTCAGTCTAGGCCTATTGTCAGCATCATCATCAGCAACAATGACCTTAGCATCTAGAACATACAGATGTAGCAGACCTTCAGTTAAAAATCCCAAGTTTGTACTCCACTGGTGCAGAGTATGGGGGTGAAATCAGCTTGTAGGGTGTATGCAACCTTTATAGTGCTTTAATGTAGGTGCAGCCTAAATGATTGGCTACTTATGATGCATTCCACCTGCCAAGTACATCATTAAGGGATTTTAATGAACCTAGTTTAAGTGAAACAAGGGTCATCAATAATTAATATATCATTGGCTTTCTCAGCCAATTTTATTTACAGCCTTTGTTGCTGAGCACTGCGGCGCACCGCCCCAACCCATGTTGTGAATGTAAACAATACTCAACAGTCACGAGACATACCCCCATGGAAAGTCATGCTTAGCATGGTGGTGCACCATGCAAACACACAGAAACAGACTGAAATATGGGGTCTATATCAGAACATCGAAGTATTAAAACTTCGAATGTTCTGATATCGAACACTATTCAGCGAATGCTAAGAATAGCGAAGCTGCAGAACAGCAAATTCTTTCCTGGGTAAAGAATTCGGTTGGCCGTTTCTGTGGCTTCCCTATTCTTAGCGCTGTGGTGGAAAGTTAAGGATTGGGTTCAGGTAAATGTGAGATTGTTTCTACGTTAGGATTAGGGGTGGGTTAATTGCTTTAGGGTTAGGGCGCGGATTAGGCGTGTGTGCAATAGTGACAGACTTTAGGGTTAGAGGCGGTTTAAGTGAGTTAGGGTTATGGTGCGGGTTAGGTGAGTGTGTGATAGTGACGGACCTTAGGGTTAGGGTTTGGGTTAAGGTAAGTGGGTAGATAGTAGTGTATGTTTAGTTTAGTGTAGCGATAGATGTAGGAATTTAAGTGTATGTGTGTGGTTGCTGTTTGTTTGATGTGCTTGTGTTGTGCGTATGTGTTTCGGAACAGCAATTTTTTTCCATGGGAAAAAATTTGGTGTTCTGAATGTTCAATATTTTCATGTTTAGATGTTTTGGGGCCAATGAAATAGCGTTTGCTATTTTCATCTTTTGATAACGTGATATAAACTTGAAACATGCACCCTAAAGGTAAACAAAGCTTAGCAGTCAGTGGACACACACCCCTGCTCAGCAGAGCATAAACAATGAGCTTACAAGTCCACGAACACCCCCCCTTTCATGTCACCTACCTCTTCTGTGGATACTGACATGGTTCTGTGCCTACCCTGATGCGATCTGTGGACATGGATACCCATTTGTGCTATTAAGTAACCACACCTCATTGGATAGGGATCCATGCACACAACCTGGAAACTACACAGTTCCAGACCCTGCTTCATTCATAACAGCATCATTCCAGCATTGTAGATACTCCACATAGGGTCCTATCATGCATTACTGTTTCATACTAATAACTTACATTTTTACACTGTTTTTAATTTTTTTCCATAACAGCATATTTGTGCATTGCAGCACGCTGCACAAACATACCTTGATTATTAAAATATATATATATGTATTATTTTAAATCATTTTCCATGAAGTTTTGGACACACAATGGACGGCTTTACACATATTTGTGGGTGTTATGCTATTTCTGTCCTTCTACCTGCACTTTTACAGCCCCTGTTGTTTGTTTAACATCCTGTACATGGAATGTTTCCGTGTACATTACAGACACCAACATGGAGTCTGCAGAACTGACTATCTGCTTGCTGGATCATTCTACCTTCCTCATTTGCATGCAATTCACCTACTTATGAGGTGATTTGCATGCCATGGTTACTTCCATGTTGGCATGCTCATGCACACCACTCAGTTCTGCTTACTGGATCACAAACCTGCTTATCTTCATGTAACCAGCGTGCCACAATACTCACATGGAAAAAGTCTGTGTAGGCTTTATTAAATTACCTCCAGTATTGTAGCATTTATGAAGATAAGAAATTCAAATATGCATAGACTGCAAATAATTCTGTAAAGTGACAGCACTGATCAACAAAAGGCCACGAAAGCTCCATATAATAATGAGATTAGGGAAAGAAAGAACAGTAAAAAAACAAGGGGGGGGTAAAAGCGAGAGTATGAGAAAGTAAACGTGAATAGCAGAGATTACATCAGAGAGTCATGTGAATGATAGATTATGTAACATAGTGCCTTTTTTAGGCATTGCCAAACTGACAAACCTTCCAACATAACAAAGCTAACCCTAGAAAATCTAAAGGTGTTACTGCTTAATGCCAGGAGTCTCAGCAAGAAACGCCATTCCCTCCAAGTACTCCTCAACTTTGAGAATGCAGACATTTGTGCTGTTACCGAAACATGGTTTAAAGCAACAGCACACCATCAGTGTAGAGCTACAATGCCTTCCACATATATAGACTACCTACCAAGCAGGCAGGCAATAACTGGTGGAAGTGTTTTGATTTACATAAAAACAATGATACCTCAAGGCTGGTCAAACAGGATGACGAGCTTGGGCTTCTTCATGTTCAAATTACTACAGACAAAGTCTCATACCATGTTCTTGGAAGCTATAGGCCTCCTTCTATGACTAGAAAAACAATAACAATGTTTAAACTTATGTGAGTCTCTTACCATTCAGCCAAATACCATACTTGAGGTTGACTTTAACTACTTCACTACAAACAGGGAATCATTCATGACTCAAAATTTGCAAGCCCAGAGATTCCTGAACTTTATTAACATAAGCAAACTAAATCTGATTGTCCATACATCCAGTAAGGGCTCAAACATATGTCCCTCACTAACAATTGAAAATGCTGCGCACACCCTAATGTAATGTCATCTCTGGAAAGGTTGAACCACAAAGCTATCTCCTCTGAAATAAAAATAAAACCCAAGACTCCTGCTAACTTCAGAATATTTAGGAACTACTTTATGACAAGCTTCCTACTATTAAGTGATACCCTGGGAAAATGTCAAGCCTTCCAAATCATGAGAACACTGATACCTATATGGAAGAGTTCAAAGAGACCCTGTACAGTCAAGTGAATAGATGCATTGGGACAGCTGTTCCCTCAAGGAGTAGGCACAAAACAAACACTAAAAACAAATCATCCTAGAGGAATCCCACTATCAATAGGATATATAACAAAAAGAAGAAAGTCGTGGCAAAAATTTGGAAGTGCAATGGCCGGCATGATAAAAAAAATATACTGTCAATCTAACCAAGAAACTTAGAGGACAAATCAAGTCTAGTAAAGACAAATTTGATGTGAACATAGTCTCACATGCCAAGGGCAACCATAAGGATTTCTTTAACTATGTCTGCAATCTCAAAAGCAGCACAATGTACAGAACGAATTCTAATGTACAGAACTAATTCTAAACTGATCCACCTACATAGAACCAAAATATATAGCAACTCTACAGACTGACAAATTCAGCTCCAGTTTTACCCCTCTATGTCCCATAGAACCATCGAACACAAACTACCCCCCCCCAAATATCAGTAGGGAGCAGGTCCTCGACACACTTTCCAAGGTCAAACATACTACAATAATGACCCCTAATAATATCCAAGGGTGTCTCCTAAATAGCATGAAGCACAATCTCTCAGGATAACTAGGGTCACGATTTAACTGTAACCTCCAGACAGGTTTTATACCATGTAAGGGAAGAACTGTAAGGGTTATCCCTCTCCACAAGGGTGGGTCCTCTGAAGACCCCAGGGATCAAAGACCCATGCACTTGAATAGTCTCATATGCAAAGCCATTGAAAAATTTATCATGGAATTGATTAACAATGATAGGAAATCTACAGACACTATATACAACTCAAAACTCAAAAAGACACCACCAGGTGTAGAGGCAGAGTCCAAGATGTTTTTTTAGCATAGTTAAACTTTAATAGTCATTCTTCATCATAATGACTTCCTCAGAAACACAGCTTAAAGGATAATACAACACATTTAAATACCAAATCCAATTAAGTATGAACCAATCAACTCTTAAAATAAACCATCCCCGGGATTCATGAAGCTTGTGCCAGGCGCAGGCATAGCGTAGGCGGTATAACGCCAAATATAGCCGTCGAGCGATTCAGGTACGATCCAATTCCACATGCACTACTGGCGTACACCAGAACTGCACAGCCCTCTGCTTATGTATGCTAATCCCCCCATGCGCAGTGTCGCACCATGCAAATGAAGGCAAATAGCAATTCATGAAGTGGTGCAGGCATAGCGTAAGCCCACGGAAATGTAAACCAAAAAACATGGTTTACATTTTCCCAAACAGAACATCGGAGCTATTGAAGTGGACCAGACTCATGTATTACAAAGTTAACATATGCCAATGGCTAAATACACAGCCAATGGCATAAGAAAAGATGCACAACATCTAAAAAACAACATTTAATGTCATGTCCACAGTAAAGCACAGTACAACTGCAGGGCATGTGTGCACAAACTGGAACACAAAGAAAATATATACAAATGTTATAAAATCGCAATGTAATACAAATCAGGATTTCACCATAATACGCAATAGTATGCATGGTACACCACAACCAAGGTGCAAGGGTTGCTAAGGGTCTGCAACAGTGTTCGGCATGGTAACTATGAATTAGTAGTCAATGCCATGCAAATGAGGCAGGTAATACTGAATCTCAAATGTCCCGCCGGATGAAGGATGTACCATACGGCGCAGCGCTATAACACCGAGGAGTGGCTCAGAGGTGATACATGACATCAGCAGAGGAGTGTGCCACCGTAGCTGTAAGCACATTGGAGCAATGCAAATCTGGCCTGCCCGATGCTAAGCAAAGCTGCAGGACAGGGGTGGGGAGGTAGGTATAGAATCATTTAGCTGAGAGCACATATGATGCCCGAAAGTGGATGTGTACGGGGATGAAAATGTGCCTGAAGCCTGGTAAGCGGATGCACGCGCCACGAACAATAGCATGAACAGGAAGGTCAGGGGAAGAAAAGAAGGAAATGCCGCAGTAGGGTAATTGGAGTACAACTGAGCAATTAACACCTATCAACTCACAACGGCCAATCGACGGCAGCTGACAAGTCTGCTTGCAGAAACCTGCAAAACAGGATGGGGAGGCATTGGATTGCAAAGAAAGGAGGGGAGGCATTGGATTGCAAAGACAGGAAAACTGTCATAGCAGAGCAAAGCAAACCTACAGTAGACCGGCACTAGAACACATTATGCAAGATAAGCCAGGTCTAGGAAAGTACAAATGAAAGCAGGCTGCTGGATGTATGCCAGAAAATGGTAGGTGAAATGTGCAGAAATGTAAAGGGAAGGGCAAGAGGTAATCCATGGCAGCCAAATGAAATTCAACACCAAAGGCACCACAATAGTAGTTCCTGTAGTAAAACACATAAGATACCCGGTAGCTACGATCATACATACACACACTATGACATCATCATTGTTCACAGCACAATAGTATAAAGTGTGAAAGCACCCTACACACACCTGTGTATTCCCAAACACTGCACCATAGGTGTAAACACATGGGAAACTTTTAAAATGTACATGTTGGGAGCTGCCATAGCTGTGATTCATCACCATGTGTTAGAGACTGACGGTGTTGTGGAGGATAATGCCAACAACCACCGCAGGCCCCAAAGGAGGAGAACAGTGTTCAGACCAAGGGTAACCTACCAGGGGCTACATGATCTGGAGATAGTAGAGCATTACAGTGTGGACAGGGACATCTTACAGCAAATAGTTGAGCTGTGCTGGCCACGCCTGAGAACCAGAAACAACACAGGGGAACCCATCCCAGTGGACACGAAGGTATGTGTAAGCTTGCGAATACTAGCCACAGGTACCTTTCAAAGGCCAACTGGAGATATAATGGGGATCTCACAGGCATCAGCATCCAGGGTACTACACCAGTTCCTGGATGCCATGTTACCACATGCCAATGAGTATATATGCTTCCCCCAAACTCAGGATGAGTTGGCCAGCAATATGCGTCACTTCCACCATGTGGCACACTACTCGGAGGTACTGGGTGCGATAGACTGTACGCACATACATATCAAGTCACCACCCGGTGAGCATGGTAGGCGCTACATAAACCACAAGGGATTCCACACCATCAACTGCCAGATCATGTGCAATGCCCAGGGCATTATCATGGATGTGTGTGCTGGCAGCCATGGAAGCTACCATGACTCCCATATCTGGCATGCCTCACAGCTGTATCAGTTATTTGTCAGAGGGGACATCCCACATGGCCACCTTGTGGGGGATGCTGGTTATGCACTGGAGCCGTGGATGATGACTCCCATCAGAAATGCACACACACCCATGCAAGAACGCCAGAATGAGGCACACACACAAACCAGAATCATCATAGAACATGTGTTCGGGATGCTTAAATCACGGTTCTGTTGCTTGGACACATCTGGTGGAGCCTTGCAGTACACTCCAGGCACGTGTGCCCACATCTTCATAGTATGTGCCATGCTACATAATATGATCCTGCGGAAACAGCTGCAGCAGGGACAAAATGGTGAAGGCCCTCATAGCCCACCGCAATTGCCAAGGCCATCACAGGCACAGAGGGATTCAGACCATGAACACACTGTGCCAGCCCCAGTAGGCAGACGGAGGCATGCCCAATATGCCTACGCCTTGGCAAAGAGGGAACGTATAGCACATACTCTGACAGTGTAGGCCCCTACGGACTGACACACCTCTCCACCTGCACACACAGTTTAATGGATGGCACACACACACGACCACCTGTAAATTGTAATGTATAGGTGGCCCACTGTGTGAATCCTACATAGGCAGCCCTCAAACATTGTACACACAACAGCTATTGGAATAAGGAATGTCAACACCTGAACAGTACATGTGCCTATCAGCATATGTTGGTGCTGTGTGTGTAGGTTCCCAGGTACATCTGTAGGTACACGCCTGGTTGTCAGAGGCCATACACCAAATGAGGCAAACAGTGTCTGCTATCGCTACAACATCGAGTAACCAACTGTCGTTTAGTGGAGCAGAGGCAATCGCGCGATCACATGTGTGTAAGCACTGTTCTGCACACACTCTGCATGGATTCCCTGCTGCATTAATGAGGGGCTCCACATAATGTAATCATGGATGTTGTGTCAAGGCATGGGGTGTACCCATGACAGGTATTCATCACCCTAGAATGCTCCACCTACGGTCGTTTGAAGGTGTAGCACATTATTGTGTGTGGCTCACTGTGATATATATATATCCAATGCCGGAGCACATCCAGTAAACATCACATGGACATACCATTAACTGGACTCATCCATATGTAAACTAACTGAGTTACCCATGTGAGTGCAGTATGGAGTAACAGCCGTAGTATACTCCACATACAAAATGCCATAACACGTGTACAAATCCCAGATGGCCAAGTGCTAAATGCAGTGACCATCGTGTAATTTCCCGGTCCCATGTCCTGCAAGGGATGTAATGTAATCTCGAAGGCACGAATAATGTATGTCAGATGCAGGTCATCAGATCAGGTTTAGCACATGTTAGCAGGAATATGAGTTGCCCACTGCTGGTAAGGGTTGTTTAAAAATGACTATACGGATATGCTCGAAACAGGGCTAAGCTTCTCCGAATATCGCGCAGATCATGGTCAGTGATGTCCAGAACAGGTGAAACCAGCATTATTCACCCCTGTACTAATAGCGCCTGCTCTGAAGGGTAAAACGACCACTGCCAGAAGTAGAACACACAATCATGTATACAATCACCTAACACCATGGTAGCCAAGATGTGCCTACGGCAGGTGTGTAATGTGACAGGTACAGACACAAAAGTGCGGAGTCCAGGAAACAGTATACATCGACAAGTACACAATGAAAGGTGTAGCTTGCCTTCACTGTCCCTGTCAGATATATATATATATATTATATATATATATATATATATATATATATATATATATATATATACATAATACAGATAGAAAGGGCGATAGAGAGATATATGTTGATATATATGGATTCACCGATATCTGCAAATTCATAGGTAGGTCACTGACATTCATAAAACCTTGGATGTACAAATAAATAGGATACCGGCAACAATGGAATGTGTCACATACCGACACGCGTAACCACGAGGCTGAAAGACCGAAAGAACACAGTACCAGAACAGTAGAACCGCGAGTAATATTATCATGATATGAAGGGACATTTAGCTACCGCTGCCGGTGTTGCGGTCCACATAGGTACTGTGTTCGACTGAGTTTGTGATTGCCATAGTCTGTGTATGTGTGTGTTGAGGGTGCCGTGTGCATTTCCATGTGACTGTAATGTGTGTGTGTGTGTGTGTGTGTGTGTGTGTGTGTGTCCACATCATGTGTCTGTTAGTGCCAGCTCAGAGGTAGATCATTACGGTAGGTGTGGGTATAGCTAGCCGTATCCATATGGTTACCACCTGTCCCACATTAGGAGGGACAGCCCCTCCTTGGGCAGTTGTTTCCTGACATAAAACATTACAAAGGGCAACTGTCCGAGAGTGTAGGACATTATTATGTCCCACATAATATGTAATAGTTGCATTAAATAGTTATGCCTGCATGTAGGAAACGTAAATGTTACATGCAATATGATAAGTAGCCAAAGTCCCACAACAATAAGTATGTATTGAGGATAAAAGTATGTGCTATCCTGTGTACTGACCATGGGTATGTGTCGGCCTGTAAACACTGATGTGTGTCCCGCAAGTGTCCCACAATGGCCATTTGAAAAGGTGGCAACCCATGCCAAAGAGGTTCTGTTACCAACACAACTGCAATGACTGCAAATATCTGGGACAGAAATACACGGGATAGCTGTCATTTAGAAATATCCCTTTACATATCTCTGTAATTCCGGAGGTATGGAAGTATAAACCTCACCTGCATACTATATAGAAACCAATTAACAACAGCCCAATGTATAATCCTATAACATAAGTCTACTAAGTGATAGCTCTTTAATTAGGGAAGGAGTCCACACACATATATATGGAATATGTAGAAATGCAAGCCCCACAAATCTGCATATGCTACATACACCCACCTACATCCCCCACACTAGAAACTATAGCAATACAGACTGTAATTACAGCACAAACATCCAGTCAGTCAATTACATCTGCAGAAGCGTTAACATACCTTGTGAGAGACACGTTTAAAGGCGCCATGCAAAATCGTAGCCGTAGTATAATGGAACAAACGGCAATGTTACAGGTTTTGTTTGCAGTAGTCCCTTATCAGATGGTTGGGATGACAGGTACATTCACATGTAGAACTACATACTCTAGCCGTCACACACAATCCACGGGGGACATGAATCCAAACTATACATGTCTCTACACATAGCAGTTGCAATTACACACAACAAAACACAATACAGGCCATCTCCCCGAAGGTAGGGCAAATGGGCAATGCCCAAGTGGAGAATTCAATTATACCCCACTGTTGCCATGTAATCGGCAAATGGAGTAGCTGCACAGCTGATGTGCAAGTAATAAGTCACTCAGGAACACCAATTGGCGGCAGGAAACCACATGTTACAGGTATCGACGTATATAAGGATGACTTGTCAGACATTCAAACCATATGCTCATACAATAGAACTGTTTAAACAGTGTAAGAGAGATAGATATGAAAGTCCGGAACGATAACAAGGTAGGTAGAACACTTGGTATGTAAGTGTATGTATAGCATGTTTTGTATTAATTATGTTAGTGTATGTATAGTCTGTTTTGTATTAATTAAAAGTGTCCACAATGCATAAAGTGGGAAAAGGTATTATGTAGTGATGTCTTGCTGAGCATACTAACGCTTGTAGAAATTGTGCGTCCTGCAGTGGGCCACAAGGTAAACATCACAGACACCACATGGGATGCTACATGAGGGCTTTAAACACAACAATCCCATACCACCCGCCATCAGTGGTAGGGTATGTCCAACAAGTACGTGCCTTAGCAGGGGATAGTATATGTTGATATACTGTCACAGTAGGCATGTGTATGGGCATATAATGACAATGACATGTCTAAGGTGGTCCTGCTGTGCAAGTATGCTTTGCATTATGGGATACTATGTAAAATATGTGTAATGTATAGTATTGTAGGTAGATATGTCAGATATGCTACACAGCATAACAGGGATATCATGCATACCAAAGGTATCGTCTATTGGCATGCACAATGTACAATAACAGGATACATATGGCTTGTAGTCATGGGGCACTGTAATAGCATGATAGCTAATATAAATGGAAGGGCTACTCAATTAACCATGCACAAAGGACGTGTAATAGCTTCACAGGTTCATAGTGGGATACGATGCAGTCTGGCAAGTCTATGTGTAAGCACAACTGCAGTGTTCACACCAGCGGCAACTCTCTAGGGTAGTGTCCTGTGAGCAGCAGAGCCATGTGTTACCTGCACCTCTGCACAGTACAGCCAATGCAGTGATCCCTGGCATACATGTGTCTCCCATCCAGCAAGTGAGGTATAACATGAATAGTGCTACTGAGTGTCCCTGCGTGATGTACATAGGAATCATGTTCCAAAGTATGGTGAGTGTCCAGTTTGGAAATGTAACCCTCAAGCACATCCCACTCATCATTGTATGTGTGTACATATCCATGAGCATGTTGCTCACAGTGGCTTTTTCTTATGTCACGTATGTGGAGTATATCCATTAATATTGTTGTGGACATGGGCCCTGTCTGTTCAGCAGAGGTCACCCCTGAGTATGTAGTATGCAAATGTGTACAGACTTGGTGTCCATAGTTCAGCCGCATACTTTAACTGTCAGAGCTCAATAAACATCATGGCATGTTAATGTTGTGGTATGTAAAGCTGTAGCTGTTGTATAACATACACCCTAAACAGGGTGTTGTACCCTGAATGTGTGTATACGTCTGGAGTTCAGAGGTACAATGGGTGCCTATGTACCAGCTACATATCCAGTACAGATGAGTGTGGCCACGTAGAAGGATATCCATGCCACAGTGGCAATATGGTTATCACAGGAGTGGGTGCGACATACATGTGTACTACGAACACGTACAATGTGACATGTATGTAGGGGACTACCACCTATGTGATAGTCAGTGGATGAATGGTGTAATGCAAAGGGGATGTTCATGCACTTCGTGTCATGCAGCTTGAGGCCATGATATTGATATCAGGTATCCGTCACAGTGACACCCTTATGGATGGAGTCAGTATCAGCTGGTGGATCAATCATGGCACTTTGTATGCAGTGGTCTGTAAAGTTAGGCAGGGAAAGTCCCTCTGTGCTAGCCTGTACCTCAGGGAAGCATATACCGAACATGAGAGGCCCTATGACTGAGGACTGTGGTATGCCAAGTGCAACTGAAATACAGTAGGTACTATGGCATGCTACCCTCATTGTGTGTGTGTCCTGTCCATGAGCCACTTTGCATAACCTCCTGAGACATAGGGTTCGATGTGCAGGTGGATGTGTATGTTGTCAATACCAGAATGGAGAACCGTGCTGAAAGGCAATGAGAGGACAATGTAGGCTGTATGGACTGCCGTACCATCATCAACTACCCTGGTAACTGTATGAAAGGAGTCCACCAGGTGTAGGAGCCATGCTCTGGCCCTAACAAGTCCAACCTGGGTGGCATCAAAGGACCAGAGCCCAACAATGTCTCTGTGAATGACATCCATGATGATGTGCCCCATAGCCTTGCAGAACAGTCCAGTCAGGTGTGTAGGGCAATAGTCCCACTCATGCATTGTGGAGCCACCTGTGTGGAGTTTGATAACTGTTGCTGTGTGCCATTCAGGGGCCACAATGTCTGATACAAGGCTATTACTGAATATGGTGGCCTAGTGGGGAGACATGTCATTCAGAGGTTTGTGGACATCACAGCGTGGGATTTTGGATGGTCACATGGGGCCAGTGTCCCAGGACATATAGAGTGCAGGTTAGTACTGTGTAGGTGTGACTGCAGGGACACCACAATGTTCCTGCATGGATTGTGGCCCTGTAGGGAGTGAGAGGATGTAATGTTAGCATTGAATCCATCCGCCAGCATGTTGCCAACATCACCTGGTTCTGTAATGTTCCTGTGTAACTGTTGTATGTGAAAGCAGATGTGGGTATTGCCATTGACTACTGACATACCACCATAATGCCTTGTGGTACACCCCAGAATGTGTCACAGTAATATTTACGTAGCTAGTTTTGGAGTATGTGAATAGGGATCCTGTGGCCCTACCGAGGCTGACCAGTGAGCTACCCCACCCATGGAATTGTACACCACTTTGCAACAGCCTCCACCTGTTGTTGTAAATTATGTCTATGGAACTGGACCCCTCAGAGTGGCGTCCATTATCTGGTGGGTACCATCATGGCTCTGTGTGGAATAGCATGATCCATGCAGTGTACGTGCTAATGAAGTGCACTGGGTTATGTTTCCGTGTTTGTACGTGCATTGTCCATCTGCACGGGTGTCATGACGTTAGCTACCGCTGTCATAAGACGTCTGTAGTAGGTGTTGTAGTACTCATGTACTGTGTATGCCATGAAGGGTGTGGTGCCGGGATGTGGCTAACAAGGGTGATTAGCATATGTTCAGAATCCACCAGTGAGGGGATAACCCCAGGTGTGGAACACCAGTCACATGTTGTTAGTGTCCATGTCAAGGATATTGTTGGTCTTGGAGGTGGTGTGTATGGGTTGATCCAGCCGAGTGGAGGTTATGAATCACGGACAGTGTTGGCCTAATGTGTCGGTACATGAGTGGCTATCCCAGTTAAGTGTGGGGTAGTGTCAGTCTCACATCAGTAGTACCTGTCTGAGCCTTACTGTCCAGTACACCAAGAAATAAGGTCTGGTAACCATGGGGTATGTTGTTGAATCCGTAGCTTGTTACAATGTGTATAGCAGTTCTGGACACAGTTAGTTGCACATGTAGCACCTCTGATGCATTGTGCTAAGTAACTAGCCAGGATGTGTTTACAACATAGTGGAATATGGGAACACCTCAGCCGTGGGTGTGCCGGTCCAGGTTACATGACTGAAAGGTATGGTCCATGTATAACCTGTCATTGCAGGTGTGCTCTGCAGAGCTTAGAGGCAGGTCCCAGTCACCATAGAGATATTGAAGTGGTGCATTATAAGGAGTGCCTTACATGCATGCGTCAGAGATGAAGATGTCAAGCATTGCGTCACATGACCCCATGTTTTGCTTGCCATTTCCCATTCTTGTGGTGAATGTTATTGGAAACTGTGCAAGACAGGCAGTATAGAAGCAGCAAGAGCCTTACATGTGATCTGTACTCCCAGAGTTGACAGGTGCAGGTCATCTGTGCCAAAGCATCATGTTGTTTGACTATGTCAGTCTAAGCGGACAGATACCAGATGCCTGTGGAATGACAGCAGAAGCATAGGCAACTGTTGAAGTGACACAGTCAGTCATTGTACAGTGGTATCAGGTCCGGATGAATGCATAATGCTCCCCAGGGCTTGGCCCATACTTGCAGGGCTACAAGACTGGTGAGCTATTGCATGTCCTTGCACACGCAGTCTGTGAAGTTGCATCTCAGGGCAGTCACACTAACATGGAGAATGACAATCACATTGTACCTGGTGAGGTGTGGCATGGGTGCATAGGTTATGTTGCAGAAACAGTTACCCAACAGCAAGATGTAAGTGACTATCACCTTGTGTAGCCTGCTGAGTGGAACATCAGTGTGACCGCCTACAGAGTCACCTATGACAGGAGTGTTGTGTATGTTATAACACCCTATTGGCTGTATGTGATGGGCACACATGAGTCTGTGGGCTATAAGTTGTTGTTGTTGTGTTTCGTGATGGGGGCTGCCTTTGGTGCCTATACAGAGTATGGAGAGGTGCTGCACAAGTTGTCCTCGTTGTTGTGTGGCCTGTGGTGGAGATCTTGTGAGACTATGTGATGAGTGGGGTGTCTTGCGAATGTTACACATCCCCACATGACTGTCAGGTGCAGTCAGCAGGGCTGCATATGTGCATTCCCCACAGGCTGTAGTGTCATATGTTGGGAGGTGAGCATTGTCTGTGTACATGAGGCAATAGCTCTATTGCCACATGTACGACATATTCAGCATATAGACAGGCAATACCACTGGTACGTGACAGTTGGACATGCCTGTATATACAACCATGTCTCACAAGATATGTGAGTTACATGTGTACAACAGCTGTGTTACTGTAAGCAAGCTGGAAATGTAAGGACAGACAGTGTACCTATGAGAAATGGTGTGGAATGGGTGCTATATTAATCAGTAGCTCATGACTTGCTCAAAAGTTCTGAACAAGTGGTCAGCATGAACATACAATACAGATAGGATGTTGGATAATATCACCCCACAAGTGGTGATGACAGTCATAATTGGTGGCACCACACTATAACCCTGCTGAGTATGATCTGCAAGTCCATGAACCATTATCAATGTAGATGTTAGCAGTACAGATGTACATGACAGTATGGATGTTTGACTACATATACGTTTGTATGTCACAGGAGTGTTCTACTAGTGGCCTGTTGACAGAATCAACACTGCAAAAGCTGCCAGAGTGACATGTGCATATCACACCAGTGCCAGCTACAGTAAAACAGGGTTACTGTGTTGTACTCCACCCTCATTGTAGCCCATACCACACAGACAAATGTCAGGCATTTGTGTATGTAAGGATGTGAATGGCCATGACCTATGAGCAATAGCTGTCTCAGTGTTGTGAACAACATACAGAATGGGCTTTGTGGGTGAGGTGTGTGACATATGTGCACATTCTGATGGATGATATCAGCATTGTCACTGCTAGGTGAATATCCCTGTACCCATTAACTACCACCTAGATTGTGGTCAACATTATGGACACCGTGTAAGGGATGGTGCTGTGCAGTACACCTCCCTGAGTTGGTGACGTCTCCAGGCCCCTAAGGTAGTCATACAAGGTACCCATGTCATGACAGGGTGCCATCCATGAGCACGGAGATCATTGGACAGGCATACACAGCACTCGGGTGACCAATATTGGATCACATATCACCTTTAAGGGGTATTGGCCATGCGTGGATGGGCGATACTAGCCTTCACAATCCTCACCTCCACTATGCAGCATGCTGTCTACCTTGCATAAAGACATTTGCTACACTATGATGTTGGACATGCTACATGTCCATATCTTGATCTGAGAGACATACGTCATGGGCAGCCACCGTCCTACTACTAGGATCACCACATGCTGGACAGATCCCTGTGCCATACATGTGACATACTCCCGCTAAACCATGCAACCCTGTCCATCAAAGCTGCACATGTCATCCCTGTCATACATGGAGTGATGGCCGCATGGTAGATGTAGTATCAACTGTCTGGATCAGTAATGTGGCACTGATGCAGCTCGCGGTGGCTTAATGGCTGTCGGATACAGCTAGGAAACCTTGCCTGTACATGCTATAGTTGATAACCATCCCTGTGAATGACGTCCGACTAGCCATTGTCCCATGTCTATCACATCTGCAACACAGGCGATCTGTGGCAGGATGTTGAACAGCTGTACAGTGCTGTGTAGATGTATATGGCAAAACACATGCATGTAAAGGTTTCCATGTGTATGTGTTCATTGTCACTGCTCAAGTCCATTAAGGCTGTGTATGTGTTGATATGTGACATATACACAGCATCAAGGTCAACAGCATTACCGTGGACACATCCAGGCATGTGCTGATAGGTAAGAACACCAGTGCAGGCAAACAGACATGCCAACATCAAGACAGCATTCACATGGAGTATGAACAATGTAATGAGGAGACACACATATATGGTGATGATATCCAATGCATAACGGGTGTTACATGTGTGTGACACAAACATGTCAGTCATGTCAGTGTCGTGATGATTTGCAAAGATAACTGCAGATGTACTAGATTTACTAGAAATTTATGTGCAGCAGTATCTCTGTACATCTCTGAAACTGTGACCTGTCACCATCATTATGTCTTACAGATAATGCCTCGTATACGCCTGCCAGCGTACAGCCACCAAGAGGATGATGTCCTCATCCCATACCTCCATGAGATCTGCGAGGTGTTGTTCAGCCATGTGCCACAGCATGTCCAGCAGTGGGATGACCTGTGGCAGGATCTTTGCAGGAGAGTGAACGATGTGGGTGGCCATAACCGCACCTACCAGCAGGTGCGCAGACACTGCATGGACTTGATATGACATGCAAAACAGGGTGCCACTGCAATCGCCAGGGAACAAGGTGGAACAGGTGATGGGCCACCAACCCAGCCCCAACTCACACACACCGAGGAGCTACAGGCCAGTCTGGGGACACCCTCAGAACAGCATCCACAAACACTAGCTGCCATCGTGAAGGTGGGTGTTTCCCACCCAAAGAGCCTGGAGTTTCCTGGTAAGTCAGTACTGCACATATGGCTATTATATCCCTTTTAGTTGCATGTGTCACTGTACATTATGTAATGTAACAACATATGCAAGGTATGTGGACACACATGCTGTATACTACAGTATGCTACCCTGTGTATGCACACATATGCATACTATATGCTATTGTACAGGCAAATGTGTTAACATGCACAGTGCACCCTGTGGCTGTCATAAAGTCATGGATAATGTTCATATTGCTATGTCACCCCTATACATGTACCTCTGGCGTGCCGCACAGACATGAGTCTGTTGCAGGTGAGACTGTCATCAGTATCAGGCATGTTAAAGCATAGATCTATTTGCCATGTGGCCAGTTAACACTTGTACACTTGATGTTCGTTCCAGTCACGATATACAGGTCGCATCACCCATCATTTGCACAGGCCACCCATGTGCAATATATACAAAGGAAATGATACACCAAAATGAAACCACAGTATTTGTCATTGCTACATGTGTGGACAGCTGTGCATACAACTGTGGAGGTGTTCTACAATGGAGGCATATGTACTATACATTGGAACAACACGTGTGGTACGCAAACAGTACTGCACAGTGAGCTGTGATATGGGCAGCCCACAGGAGTCACCATTGTGTTATATGCCCCTACAATGGGTGCACACATTGTGATGTGCCATTTGACATGTCCCAGACATGTAGTGTTTTGGCTGCAATATTGTCACACTATCCCATAACCCATACCCCAAATACCAAACATACAACCCATTGTCTGCATAGCCCTGTGGATGGTGACATATCTGACATCTATGGGTGTATGTCATATGGGACAACACAGACATGTGTGATAGATGGCCATCACACACATTTGGCTAACACATGTGCACACATGGCCATGGGGGATGGTCAGAGACACGTAGCCACACAGTAGCTGTGATGTGTATACACCCTGTTTCACATTGTCCACACATGGTCCAATTATAGCCTTAGTTGACTGATTATACAGTTGATGTGGTACACTGGACATCCTAAAACCTGTGTACAGCTAGTGGAGGTGTCACTGATGTCTACCATATAAAATGTGTTGAACATCACAACTGCGTCATAGTATGACAGTAGTCACCTGTACAGCTTCCACAGACATTGACACCACATCAGGCCACAGATACTGTACATTTCCCTTGCTGCTGTGGGACATCACCATTAGCTGTGCACCTCGTGTGTGTGGTACATCAATGTCATGTGGGACATGGTGAATTGACAAGTCTGCTATGTGTGGACATGGTTGCCAGGCAGCTAAGACTCTGTAGTAGTTGTGCAGGGGTGTCAACTGTAGGTCCTCCAGTGACCTGTCACATGACACAGCATGGTTTGGTGTGTATACACCTCAGCATCGTGGGTCACAATCCACAGTTATGTCATGGGTATGCATGCAGTTATGGCTATGCAATGTGTACATATTATGCACTGTATAGCAATATAGACGCCTCTTGATGCCATGCAATGGCACAGTGTCTGTACTTCACACTGTATAGCAATGTTGACAGCTCACACTTCCCTTCAATGCTCATGCACATTTGCTAAACATGCATTCTATCTGTAGGGCATACAGACAACACCGCAATGTGATGCCCATTATGACGCTGTACATGTGTCAGGACACCATTGTGTCAGACATGTATGCATGTTAACGCACATGTCAGCGGATTACATGTCAAGGTCACGTCAGCCATGTGTACTGTTATCCTGTTCTGGTCCACATGGTGTATCACGGGGATGCATGCATACTACTATGATTGTGTGAACTGCATGGCTACTGATACGACACCTGCTTGCTCTAGTGTGCACCCCAGGGAGGTATGGTAACTAACACTATTAATGTCTGAGCTGCATGCCATCTGCTGTATCACAGGCATGCTGCTTGCCGTCTGTCTACTCACATGCATGGTGTGTCTGTGTGTGTGTGTCTGTGTGTGTGTGTCTGTGTGTGTGTGTCTGTGTGTGTGTGTGTGTGTGTGTGTGTCTATTGTAATTTAGTCTTTCTTTGCATTCACAGGTGATGTAGGTGCGTTACCCTCCTGCGGTCCATCTGATGTTAGTGTTCCCACAGATACTAGCAGTGATGAGCATATGCATGAGATACAGGCAGGGTTGTCAGGGGCTGAATCTGTGCCAATGGTTACCATCCCAGCTATGTCCCCCTCTTCCCCACACACAGTTCTGCTGCCAACACACACCGCATCACCAGTGGCCATAGAGAAAAGACAGTCAGCGTCTGTTAGCATGGAACAGGAATGTGTGGTGGCTACAGAAGGTGTGTCTCCACACCATGGTGTCAGTGTAATGACAGCAGATGTGCCACACAGGCATGCGGCCGGTGCTGCTCATAGGAGGACCTCTGGCAGACATGCACCTGCAGGACAGAGCGCAGCAGCTGGTATCACCAGATGCATGTTCCAGACTGTAATGGCAGCACAGGCACATGCTGAATGGCAAAACAGAGAAGGGCTGCTATCCGTACCCTAAACGACAACATCCAGGCATTGGCAAATGCTCAAAAGCAGATTGCTGATGTTCTGGACAGGCAATTGGGTGACATGGTTGGAATACTTGACCGTGGCATGGCAATCCGCGAGCATGAGCTGTCTGTGCTGGAACATCTGATAGGAGTGAGGTGTAGGCCACGTGGACATAGACCAGCTACACCACCTAGTGCAGGTCAACATGAGCGTGCCACCTCACATGCCCGCTCCCATAGTGCCGGTAGCAGTAGCAGTGCAGCTGGTGCTGCGATGTCCACACCAGGACACAACAGGACATGTGGACGTGGCCCTGGATGTTCCCAGCGGGGACACGGTTCCAGTGGACATGTGTCATCAGACAGTAGCCAATCTGTACCTCCACCTGGTAGTGCCCGTGCAACACCTGGCAGACACAGGTCACATGGCCATGGCTGGACACAGTGAGCTGTACAACCTGGTCCGTACAATCTGGAGCTGTCAATAATACCCCTGTATAGGCCTCACAAAAGGCAGAACTGTGTGCACACATACACGCACACAGCAAACACATCTGTAGGGCACCACAACACCCACATGCATACTGAACAGACATGTCCAATCATGTCACCGGCCCTTACCCACACACATGATATCATCCATTGGTGAAGCCTATGCCCCTGGCAAACATTATCACCCTGTGCATATGATGAAGCCTGTGCCGTATCCCTGTAATCCACACCATCGGTGCAGGGACATGCTCAAATGGTCTGATGCACAGGGTGAACAGAATAGTGAGAGAAGTGTGTATAACAATAGTTGTGTAAGAATAGTGAGAGAAGTGTATATTACATTAGTTGTGTAAGAATAGTGAGATGTGTATATTACATTAGTTGTGTACTGTTAACATGCACCAGACATACCATGTAGTACAGGTTTAGCATGCATTGTTATATGTTCACAGTATGTGTGTTGGTAACAACAGTAACAGCATGTTGGTAATGATGCCCAGGTTCCCTCCTTATGGTCTACTTGCATGTGCCTGCAGGTAGCAGTGTTTTCAGTCTCCCATGTGTAACTGTGGAGTACTCCCAGGCACGTACGGCAATATCAGCATGCTATACCTAGCCTCAACCTGACTGTTGGAAAGGCTAACATACCACAGATGTCCACATATATACTGATCCAGACGCATGTGGGCAGTTTAATAGGCTACAGTGGCTAGAGACATGACATCTCAGGTATGTTGACATGGTGCAGGGGTTGTACACAGTGGTCTGGCCGATGATAATGTTAGAGGCCACCTGATAGCATGAGGCCTCACTGTGTAGCAGTCATACCCTGTCACATTACAGGAACATGCCCACACTCACGGGGTCAACAACACTATAATGCACACCCCATAGTGTTGAGGTGAGGACCCCTGCCTATGTGGTCATCACCCTCACAGTACTGTGCACCCACGTGATGCAACACAGAGAAAGAAAATGTACAGGTAGCCAGTACGGCTGAGACCTATGGCATCAACAGGGTAGTAGACTGCATCACCATGAAGGGTTAGGGATCCTGTGTGTTCTGTATGGTAGCATACACCCTCACTCCATGCACCAGACAGCCATACATACATACACACACACACACACACACACACACTGTGGAGACCACAAATGTCATACACATACGGATAGCTGATGCATGTGATACACACACCACCCTTGCCTACATCATGCTTTCCACACTGCAGTATGTACAGATCTCTACAACAGTGTACAGGGCATGTGTAACAATTGGGATGTAATCCCCACCATATGTGGCATATATGGTCACACAAGCAAACACACATGGCAGTAGTGTGAATGATACACCTGCGATATGATGATACTTCTGACAGACATGCAGCAGTATTGGCCGCATTATGTGTACCAACACTATGTCCGGCAATTGTGGTGCTATATGCACACAGGAAGATGTAAGTGTTACAGGTGTCAGGTGACATACAGTCAGTAACACTTGACCGCTGTGTAGGTTTTATGTCTTCACCAAGTAACAGTAACATAGCGTACTGTTTGCACATGTAATGGTAGGATAGCGTGTGACATACCTGTGAGCAGTCCCCGGCAAACATCCATCTGCACAGGTGCATCACCACTTTATGTACACACATCCATCCATACCTGATGTACATCCTACCGTACTGTCAGTATGTCACCATATACATGTGTCAATGATGGGGCTGCATTACAACTGCATGTTGTAGTTAGGCACAGATGATTCACATACATCAGCTACTGCACATGCATGGTAGCTGCGTGCACACTACAAATTGTACATGTGTGTTGGTCCTACATGCCTGTCATGTAGCCATGTTTGTATGCAATGCAATTGGTGGACATGTGTGATGACATGCATAACATATGGACTGTTGTAAGATATGATGGGTGTCATGGGTAACTAGTACAGATGGAATGCATCCTCGGTCAACATTGCTACCTCATGTACTGTTAGCATTCAACAGCCATGGACCCACCTTCCATTTGCGTGTGTGTGATTGCTGTAGCCACTTGTCTGCATGTAGGACAGCAAAAGCTATGCTATGTACATATGTGTTGTGTGTGTGGTCCATGCACATATCCACTGCGATTACATGTATGTCATATCCAAATACGTGTGATCTTTGGTGTACAGTGACAGTCATCTGTCACAGCTGTGTAAGACCCAGGGCCCCTGGAATGTGTAGAGCCAACCTGGTCATTACAGTGGTATCATTGCAATCCATAACACATGATGGAACCCTGTTGGTACATGTGTAGTCTGCACAGTTGCTGTAGACCTATGTACAGTCCACTGGTCATGAGCCACACAGTGTTGTGGTAATGTATGGCAGTGTATTGCTGGTCCTGCGACATGGTGATGTCTGAGGGCTGCAATGTAGACTGCAGTCTGTACCTCTGTGATCTGCACCTGAGACATCTGTGATGGCTCCTGAGTGTGTACATGCAAGACAGCCCTTTGCAACCGATAAGTGTGTGAGCATGCCCAGTACGCCGTTGTGTAGATGGACACACAGTACATTCCAAACTGCGCCCTTCCATGTTTAGAATCCGTGTGCATGCAAGATGGCCATTTGCAACTGCTGACAGCCCTTTGCAACCGCTAAATGTGTGAGCATGCCCAGTACGCCTTTGTGTATATGGACACACAGTGCATTCCAAACTGTGCCCTTCCATGTTTAGAATCCATGTGCATTCCAGACGGCCCTTTGCAACTGCTAAGTGTGTGAGCATGCCCAGTATGCCATTGTGTAGATGGACACACAGTACATTCCAAACGGACGTGTGATACTAAGCGTGTGGGCATTCCCAGTGACACCTTGTGTCGGTGATGTGCCTCTGTGTATGGGCATGGCCATTGACATCCTGTATAGCGATGGTGGTCATCCAGGCAACAGATGTCCATTGTCCACGTCATGATGGATGCCTACATTGAACACACTGGTTGACTGTCTTGAAGGGTGTACTGTCAGTGGCATGTCACGTATCTATGTAGTGTTGTTGTAGTGCTCTGTAGATATTTAGTTGCCCCAATCACACCACTGCCATGTGTTTGTCTATGTCTACCTTGGGACAGTAATATGCTTTCAGACTGCTCACTCTCTATACATTCCCTATCAGCATCCTTGCCTTTGCGGATAATGTCACCTACCTAGAAGTATGCCTCTGTTAGTGCTGTGTTCAGTAATCTCGGTAGCACATTCTGTAACTGCGTAATGCTATAGTGTGATAAGGTAGTTAGGTGTAGGTTCGACTCCCAGCCCTGCTAAGTGTGTACCTGTGTGTGTGTGTGTTTCCAGCTGCCTGGGGTCACAGTAATGCTTTTAGACGCCTCACACCACATACATTCCCTATCGGCGTCTTTGCCTTTGCGGATGATGTCATCCACCTAGAAGTATGCCTCTGTTAGTGCTGTGTTCAGTAATCTCAGTAGCACGTTCTGTAACTGAGTAATGCTGTAGTGTGAAACAGTAATTAGGTGTATGTTCGACTCCTAGCCCTGTCAAGTGTGTGTGTGTGTGTTTCCAGCTGCCTAGGGACAGATTAATGCTTTTAGACAGCTCACAGCACATACATTCCCTATTGGCATCTTTGCCTTTATGGATGATGTCACCCACCTAGAAGTATGCCTCTGGGAGTGCTGTGTTCAGTAATCTCTGTAGCGTGTTCTGTAACTGCGTAATGCTGTAGTGTGATACAGTAGTTTGGTGTATGTTTGACTCCCAGTCCTGCCAAGTGTGTGCCTGTGTGTGTGTGTGTGTTTCCAGCTACCTAGGGACAGAGTAATGCTTTTAGACAGCTCAGAGCACATACATTCCCTATCAGCGTCTTTGCCTTTGCAGATGATGTCACCCACCTAGAAGTATGCCTCTGGGAGTGCTGTGTTCAGTAATCTCGGTAGTGCGTTTTGTAACTGTGTAATGCTGTAGTGTGATACGGTAATTAGGTGTATGCTCGACTCCCAGCCCTGCCAAGTGTGTGTGTGTGTGTGTGTGTGTTTCCAGCTGCCTAGGGACAGAGTAATGCTTTTAGACAGCTCACAGCACATACATTCCCTATCAGCGTCTTTGCTTTTGCGGATGATGTCACCCACCTGGAAGTATGCCTCTGGGAGTGCTGTGTTCAGTAATCTCGGTAGCGCGTTCTGTAACTGCGTAATGCTGTAGTGTGATACGGTAGTTAGGTGTATGTTCGACTCCCAACCGTGTGTGTGTGTGTGTGTGTGTGTGTGTGTGTGTGTGTGTGTGTGTTTCCAGCTTCCTAGGGACAGAGTAATGCTTTTAGATGTCTCAAAGCACATACATTCCCTATCGACGTCTTTGCCTTTGTGGATGATGTCACCCACCTAGAAGTATGCCTCTGGGAGTGCTGTGTTCAGTATTCTCAGTAGCACATTCTGTAACTGCGTATTGCTGTAGTGTGATAAGGTAGTTAGGTGTATGTTCGACTCCCAACCCTGGCAGGTGTGTGCCTGTGTGTGTGTTCCCAGCTTCCTGGGGACAGAGTAATGCTTTTAGACAGCTCACAGCACATACATTCCCTATCGGCGTCTTTGCCTTTGCGGATGATGTCACCCACCTAGAAGTATGCCTCTGGGACTGCTGCGTTCAGTAATCTTGGTAGCGCATTCTGTTACTACATAATGCTGTAGTGTGGTAGACTAGACAGGTAGATGCTCGATTCTAGGGCATGACAGGTGTGTGTTTGGCAGTTATACTGTATGTGTTGGTATCTGTGGGTGGCTAGCTGCAGGATGTGTCCAGTTTGTTTTGTTGCTGACCTATTTAATGTCCACAGCCCTCATATTCTGCCAAAACACTGGGATGTCAACACATACAGTCGCCAATAGGTCTGGTGAGTAACTGTCAGCAGCCCTACTCTTACCCTTGCTATGGTCTGACCTGTGTGACGCAACATAACACATGTGCCTTGATATTAACAACACTACATGATGCAGGTGGCACATGTGGTTACCTTTCCATTTCTGTCTAATGCATTGCTGTCATGTGGTTCGCTGTTGTGACATAAATACCATATCTACATATGTGTACATGTATATGAGTGTATGTATATATACAAATATATATGGTCATGTATATATGTCTACAAATAATATATGTGATATATGTAGATGTAGAGGTGGACATAGATGTGAACATATGTCTGGGGAATTCAGCACTATTGATTATTTGTGCCAGATGATCTGTACGTGATAACCTGGGATCTATGTATATCTGCCATGGCGTGGTTTTAATGCACATCGTCTGTGGTGCTCAGGGCCACGGGTTGTTGTCGTGTAGACACCAGTAATTTTGTTTCTGGGAAGACCATGGGACATCAAATATGGTGATGGTAGGGCACCTGTTCCCAGTTGTGTATGGATCTGAGCGACACTGAGCAGTGGTTAATATGTTGGAGGTTCGGTATGGGTCATATAACTATTCATTAGAAGACTATACTATGCAGATGAGGTTGACTATGGTGTATCACATTTATCTCCAGGGTGTGCTGCTGGTCCCTGGAGTGTATGTGTGTAGTCAGCCAGGTGCAGGTCTCGCATATAGTTGATAGCATGGGAGAGGGGTCAGGCATACTGTACGTACATTGCAGAACTGTGCCTCGGGAGTGCTCCTGCCCTAGCAAACCTCAGCAAGGGGTGTGTATATACCTGCCTGGTGATGTTGGGAGGGATGGCAGCAGTGGTGGGGTAGTCAGGGTGTCCAGACTGCACATGAACATTACACTAATGTGAGCAAGCAGCATACACACACATATGTCATCTACACTCTGCACCACCGGTGTATACCTGCAGGGACATTTCACGACACAGTCCAACCAAATGACATGGGCTGCGGCAGGCAACATACACCAACATGTGCAGGGGGCTGGGGCAGTGTGGATGTGTATGCTGCCGAACAACCCTTATTGGGGTGACATACGACTTTATTGACCGAGGGTGACTTACCAGGGTCTACATGGGCTGGGGATGTTAGAGCACTATGGGGTGGAGAGAGACCTCCTACAGCAGCTTGTTGACCTGTGCCTAACACATCACACAGGCTGAGGGGAACGCATCACAGTGGATACCATGGGATGTGTTGTCCTAGGTGTACTAGCCACAGGTACCTCACACAGCACAACTGGGGATATCATGGGTATCTCACAGGCATCTGCATCCAGAGTGTTGCACCACTTCACAGAAGCCATGTCAACACTTGCTAGTGAGCATGTACAGGTCCTCCACATACGTGATTAGTGGACCAGCAATATGAATCTGTTCCACCACATGGATGAGTACCCTGGGGTACTGGGTGCTATAGCCTACACATGTAGCAACACTTGGGGAGCAGGGTAGGGCCTAGAGTCAGTGCAGGGGCATACCCTCCAACAGCTAGGCCCTATGCGATGGCCAGGGCATGACATTGAATGTGTGTGCTGTCTGCCCTGGAAGCTGTGATGTGTCCGATATATGGCGTCTGACACAGTGGTAGCACACCAGTGCCTATGTGGACATCCCCTACAGTCTCCCAGTTGGGGATGCTAGGTAAACACTGGTGTAGTGGCTTATAACACCCATCAGCAATGCACACACACCTCAACACTCACACCATACTGAGGCGGATGCACAGGCAAGACATATACATGTGCATGTGTTTGGGATGGTCGGTTCACAGTTCTGGTATCCAGACACATCTGTAGGGGCTGTGCAGTATTTACAAGTTACATGCATATATGTTATGTTATTTGCTATGCTACACAATGTTAGCCTGCAGTAACAGTTGCAGCACAACCGGCATGGGGCAAGGCCGCACAGCCCAACACCACTGACAAGGCCTGTACAGGCACAGTATGACTTGGTGAAGGAACTACCTGTTTAGGGCACAGTCGGCGACAGCCCGTGCACAGTATGACCTGCCCTTGGCAAAGACTCAACACATGGCATATGCACTGACACAGTAGTTACCCACGGATTTCCCCACTCTGACCTGCACACAGTACAATGGATGCCAGACATGACAGTACCTGTGCTCGGCCATGTAACAGAGGTGCACTGTGTGCATCCGTAACACAACCAGGGTATGTCTATTGACCTAACAAGTGGCGGTTGTACTACAATGTGTACTTACCCATTGCTGTGGTATGTATGTGAGCATACAAGTGACTGTGGTGGCCAAATGTTAGGGCAGCAAACAGTACACATCCATAGTGGCACCATGACCTCTGTAGCACATACAGTGTTCACAATGGTAGCCTGTTGTACACAGGGTGTCCTACCCACTGAAGATTATGGGCTGACCATCATGTGTGTCCGTACAGCCCACACACGTCCCATGCAGCTGGACAGATGTGGACCAATACAGACAAATGATATACGATGGCCTATGGATATGCCCACTGACAGACCTCAACCCCGTATGACACACACAGACGACAGCAGGCCAGACTGTGTGATGTAGGATGTATAATAGGACATCCAACACCATTGTGCTGGTAATAAATGCTGGGAACTGACGTACCCTGGTATCCCTCCAACCAGCAATTTAGGTAGGTCCACACACTGACATGAAGTACCTGGCAGACCTGTACAGTAGCAGCAGATGTGTACAACTGTTGGCTGTGCCCCCTGTCACACCTACACATGTGAGTGTGATGTGCACCACTCACGGTGCTGTGTAGGACTGTGGTTGCATGTCCCCCCACACTATACAGACATGTAGCAACTGTCAATGCCACATGACCTTTAGCTACCCTGCAGACACAGCATGTCACCTGTCTGTGTAGAACGGAGGGGTCAGCAACACAGTACTAACTATCTGGACATGTGACACATGCAATACAGTTGACCATACTTTGCATACTCACACACAGGATGGTATTGTCAGTCTACAACATGCGCAACAGTCTTACTGGGCATGCTCACACACTGATACACAGGGCGGCCATGCATGCATACACCAGTGGTCTGGACATATCTGCCAGTACATTGCTATACTGTTGGATGTCTGTGCTGTATGGTGTTTGCGGTCTATTGTCTGTACATATGCCATGGTCTATTGTTCAGTCACATGAGCTATGTGCGCAGGGTACATCTACAATCACGTGTATAGGGCGGTTCTTTGTTTGCGGACATGCCGATGCCTTTGGATACAAACCGGGTAAGGCACAGTCCAGCAGGTGGGAGCTGTTGTGCATGGGTTTGAACAGTGTTAAGCACTGCTGACCTCTGGTCACAGCACCTTATACATGTTTACACTCCACATTTCTTTGACAGGGCACTACTGGCATACTGGTAGACACACTTACAACCGCTCGCTCTCCGACATGTCCGCTTACATTTTTCACTCATGCTGGGTGTGTGCGATCCCTTGTGATGCGTATTACATTGGACTACATAACTACAGTATCAGGTATGTGTAACCATTTTGCGACAGCAGCCGTTCGACTGTACGGACTCGGTGGCCTGTCCAATGACGTAATCATATTATATGCGTGTTCCTCATATGATCTGCTCCCATCTGCCTGATACATGGGAACCAATACTCTGCAATGCTGACATGTGACTTGAGTTTGTTAACGCAGTGGTCTGCCGAGCCATCCTACCGCATACCAACTGCACGTTGACCACCTTTCAGATTGCACGATGGGAGACTGTAGAAGTGACACCTTTCCCACTTTGCATGGGACAGTCCATCACACATCACATGTGACAATACCAGACCTCTCCACCAATCGGGGACACATTTCTGCAGACTCAGGGACAGGTCATGAAAAGCAGGGACACATTTACAATTGTAGTGCTATTAACTTGACACATTGACAGAATCAGAGCATATGACATAATACACATATTGTGACGTAACAGTTCTTTATAACTCCTACTTATTGTCATTAGTCAATGAGTGTAATTCACCACCTTTCCTTCAACAGCCACTACATTTTAGAGGGATTAAGAGGGACACAGGTAAACTTTCAGTCGAACGCAGGGACGTACCTGACATTCAGCGACAATTGAGTTGTATGGACAATACTCTAGCCATTGCAACTGTCCTGATTAGGGGACCTTCTCATGTTGTAGGTGTCTGTGCTGGTTGCTTGTTACAGGTCTTGTATACCTGACACGTCGATATGTTATATGTAGTAGTATAAGCAACTATACTGCTGCTAGACTATGCTTTGATTTGCTCCAGTATGTATATTTCTGTACTATGCATGGCTGTATGTATGTTCAGCCCTAGTACATCTGACAGTTCTACAGACCAGGTTCCACTTTGGCCGTTCAGACTCGTGGCGGACCTATTGACCCTATATGTACAGCTATCACATATGTTGAGGCAACACATACCCACAGCATACCTCTCAACTGTCCCTGATTTTGAATCATATTTTAACTCTGTCCCTCTTAATCCCTCCTAAAACTAGTGATGTTTGGAGGAAAGGTGGTGAATTACACTTAATGAATAATGACAATAAGTAAGAGTTACAAACTTCTTTTACTTCAGAAAATGTGTATTAATTCATATGCTCTGATTCTGTCAATGTGTCCAGTTAATAGCTCTAATATTTTAAATGTGTCCCTGATTGTCCTTGTGTTTTCTTGACTTATCCGTGATTCTGTTGCAGTTTGTCTCCAATTGGTTGAGAGGTCTGAGCCACAGCTAGTAGTACACGGACGACCTCCACGGTTTGCATACATTAAGGTTATTCATGTAGCATTATAATTGATAATACTGTTTCCTATTACATGTAGCTGTTACTGATACAACAAATTGATGTCTGACACCACTACACACTATATAGCCTCCATTCCCGAACTCACAGGCCCAGATCTCTCAACCAATTGGGGACAAATTTCAACAGAATCAGGGACAAGTCAGGAAAAAACAGGGACAATCAGGGACAACTTTAAAATATTAGTGCTATTAACCTGATACATTGACAGACTCAGAGCATATGAATTAATACACATTTTCTGAAGTAAAAGGAGTTTGTAACTCTTAATTATTGTCATTATTCATTAAGTGTAATTCACCTCCTTTCCTCCAAACGTCACTAGTTTTAGGAGGAATTAAGAGGGACAGAGTTGAAATTTGGGTCGAAATCAGGGACGTCCATGAAAATCGGGGTCAGTTGAGAGGTATGCACAGGCCATGTGCCATAACTGTCATTTTGCAAGACAAAACTGCCCAGATGGGTGTGTCCCTTGCAGGTGTATGGGTGTTTACCCTCTTCTATTATGCTATCATCTACCTGAAGTGGTCAGCAACTTATGCACTTTCCGTCAGTAGCAGAACTCACATACCAATGGGTGTGACTGAACACCGTATCAGGAACAATGCATAACACCCTGCGGGACACATTTAGACGATTGGTTCTATTAACCAGACACATTCACAGTCACAGAACATATGTATTCATTCACGTTTGTCGAGGTACATGCTGCTTATGACTCATACATGTTGTCATCTGTCATTACCTGTATTCTGCCACCTGTTCACCTAATATCGGCAGTTCTGGCAGTGTTTCTTTGGACTTTGTTACATTCTGATACATAACTATGGACGTTCATGCTACTCGGGTACACGGCACTGTGTAGGTCTCTATGTATTCCCCGATGGTTTACAAACTATCCGGTAGATGTGCTCTTCAGGTTTGGGAGGTGTAGGCGTATGCTATGCCCACATAGGAATATTAATGACTTCCACTGGGCAGGCCTACTACATCTCTGCCAACCAGCACCTGCACACTTAAGCCCATTAATGCATACCCATGGTCCACCTACCTGGCACCCATCTACAGCAGTCGTGACAAATACTTACTGCGAGCGCAGCTGGGGTATGAGCACACCCCTACACATTGCCCACTCTCCCCATCTCGGGACACATGTCGTACGTTTTGTCAACCCATGTATTATCACACTTGCACAACCTACTGTTCCATGTACACCTACATCCTGCTCGCATTGATGACTACAGGTTCACACGTACCCTGAATTTTTGGGGTCCTGCAAGGGACACCGTTATCCATGTTTAAAGTGTAGACCTTGCAGAACTCTTCCACTGGTCCTTTCCTACCGGTGTTTTGGACAGCGGCAGTGTATTGATCTGTATTGCCTATCTGTATGTCTGTCTGGCCTAGCTGGGCGATGTGGGGGGTACAACATTTCTTTATTGGACCTCCCAGTCACAAATGCCTGGGCTGTAAATATGTTACCCCTAATTGCTGTGAAGTAACCTATTTATGTGAATGTGTATATCTACACTGACATATAGTTTGTTTTGTGTGTATGTGTATATATCACTACCTGTTGTTTGTGTATATATATCTATCTATCTATCTATATCCGTAGTATATCCTTATATATATATATATATATATATATATATATATATATATATATATATATATATGTATATATATATATATATATATATATATATATATATATATATATATATTTATATATATGTCCATATGTATATATATGTGTATGTCAATTATTATAGCTATTTGCATATATACGTTTTTATCTATATATACATATGTGTGTCCGTTAACCTATACATTTCCCGGACATGGACACTTACACATGCGTATTGGTTTAATCCCAGCTTCAACAGCATACTATTGCCTTAGTCATTCTGACACCAGCACTTCAATCCGGTGAACTTGTGCTCAGTATATTGCATGTTGTGCAGTGAACAAATGTCGCAGGTTTTTCATGTCTGGGGTGCCACTGCTAGCTGGGTTCTGATAGTGTCATTCGACCTATTCCTTGTATGTGCAGCCTATTATTTCTGCTACTGTGTTTGTTTCTGTACACATTCGTATTATTACTGTTGAAAGGATGTGTGTTTGTGTTACTGTGACTGTACGTCGACAAATTGTTGTCTTCATGTAGTTGTGTCTTTCTGCTTTTCCCGGTTTGAGGTTGTCACAGCAGAACTCCGTACCGCTCATGAGTGGCTTATAGGCTTTACGTGCCATGCTGCCAGACCTGAAGCACAACGTCCGACAACGATATGCCCACTTACGCATGTCTCCACGCAAATGACGCTCTATCTGGGAATCGCAACTACGTACTAGCTAGGATTACCACCTGTCCCACTGTGTGAGGGACAGCCCCACTTTGGGCAGTTGTGTCCTGCGAAAAACTGACAAAATGGCAGGTGTCCTGAGATTATTGTACGAAAATATTTCCTACGTTTTCTTTCATAGTTTCATAAAACAGTTATTTTTTCTCTGAAACACCTACATGTGATATGAAATAGCATAAGCAACTAAAATGCTACACGAATAAGCTTTTATTTTGGCAGAAAGGTGACATTCTATCATTTATACTGGTCATGGGTATGTTTTGTCCTGAAAATCTGACATTTCTACAGAAAATGCCCCACTTTGAGCATTTGAAATGGTGGTAACCCTACTAGCTGACCTCCACGGGCTGCTCCATTGCACCCGGCGCAACATACCCTATCATTCTTGTGTCCATACTCGCATATCCATGGTTTCTCCTGCACACCCGTGTTGAGTTTCCCTGCATAACAGACATTATACACCTGATATCGCAGCCATGACACACCTTTACACATTGCCCTCTCATGAGCGTTAGGGCCCTACACACATTGTGTACCACCTCGTGTATTCACAGGCTCACCATCCATTAATATTTGCACATACGTGCCTTTCCTGGTGTTATGCATTACGAACAATTTGCGTGTTACAAGTGTAGGTGGTCGCAACATGTCCTGTCTGTTTACAATGTTGACGTAGCACTTCAACGATGTTATGGCCACTGGTATAGCCCTGCCACTGGTGTGGAGAGCGGTGTTCTACCTACCCTTGTGCAGCTTTATGTGACATATGCTGTGAGCACTGAGCACTTCATAATTCCTAACTTGCTCTGGATTCCCTTCACAACCCTTGGGTTTGTTTCATCTTTCAGTGTTCCTAGCAGATATATATATATATATATATATATATATATATATATATATATATATATATATATATATATATATATATAAATATATATATATATATATATATATATATATATATATAGACATATATATATATATATATATATATATATATATATATATATATATATGTGTGTGTGTGTGTGTGTGTATATATAGATAGATATGTAGCTATATAATTGCATATTTCTGTTATGTCTGTGGATATTTCTCTATACACACATCTATATAACTATATTTATATATATATATATATATATATATATATATATATATATATATATATGAAAGGTACAGCTGTAGAAGACAACATACATTTGCTATGCTAATAGCTGCATACACCTGCGCAGGCCCACTTGCATCTACTTATTCTGAGTTACATATGTTTACAGGCACGTCTTTAGGGTTACATGTGCCTTATTCCTTAAGACAGTACCACTTTGATGGAATCCAGTTAATGGACCCATGCGAACGGGTCACCTTTACATGTATAACTGTTGGCTTTACAGCACAGAGGCTTTTATTACACAATTAATATCTGCTATAGTCGTACTTGCACCGGGTATGCCTTTACGTTGGGTGGATGCTGTAACCACTACACTATTGGTGTTCTGGCTCATTTATACGTATAGCCATGGTTCATAGCTACTCTGACATACACCTCACCGCTTCCTATACACAGCAGGCATCCATTCTCCTGCTGGGAAAACTGCAGTACTACAATTTGGACATTCCCTGTTTCCTACTGCTCTAGACCCGTGCTGCAAATCTACTCACTCCAAGGATATTCATAACCCCTATACTTATAGTCCTTGCACATACTCGTATTGGATTGTCAGGGTTTTCATGTGCTGGTCCGAGTTTAGGCTCGGCTGACTGGTGACTAGTACTGCCCTGGCGCTGTTCAAAGATCAGACGTAGCACATGGCCAGAGTTAGTCCAGAGTTTCACAGTCTACCTGTGTTTACAGACACAGGTGTTTGGGCACCTCTGACCACATTATTGGGTCAGCACTACATAATTTAGAGTGGGGAGTGGTTCCACTACATAATGCAGGTTGGGGGGGTGGTTTCTCTTCCCATTTGACTATTTCATTCATTTATACATACAATGAATATTATTCTGGACATCTGTTATGAAATCACTACAGGTATGCAATAGTCTAGTCAACAGCTGGGACAGTTGGTTGGTGTACTTCTGTGTATGGACCTCTCTGATAGTCGGGGACTCGTGTCTAGAGTGACAGGGACAAGGCTATGACAACTCAGGGACAATCACGGACACTTCTACCATATTAGTACTATTAACTTGGAACATGTTAACAGATTCGTAATACTACTAATTGTCTGCAGTTAAATGCGTATAGTACTCTTCATTGCTGTGAGCAGTCATTCTCATTCAACACCTTTCTCCCAAAGGGCACTGGCTTTGTGAGTTTTTAAGGGTCTGGCCAGTTATTGTGCGAATGCTCTGACCATTGGTATCTTTAACATTGTCATATGTATGGGTTGTGCTGTATTCCGGTGACTACGGCTGGCACCTTTTCACATGGCCAAGATGGGACATTTTCGGAACACACCTGGTTCTAAATGCCGTCACATACCCACGGTCAGTACAATGGATAGAACTTTACTTATTTGCCAACATAAAAGCCTATTGTTGTAGCGGTTTATTTGCTTATTCTGTTTTTTGTAACATTTTGGTATTGTAGATACTGCAATAATTATTTTCTGCTACTTTTACATTACATATGGGACATAATTATGTCCTACAATCCCAGGACATTTGCCATTTGATATGTCTTTTGTCAGGACACAACTGTACAATGATGAACTATCCCTCGCAAAGCAGGACAGATGACAATCCTACTGCAGACACCAGATTTTTGGGCCAACACATAGCCATGGTCACTGCAGGTTTAGAACAGTCATTTGTTTCCAAGCTGTAAGCCTTATACCTTTGGCACTTTTGTTGTTTGCCTGTTTCCTGTATGACTTACATTTTATTCTACCCTGACGTGACCAATTTAGGAAACTGTTACATGCAGTATGGTGCATAGTTATTCCCTACTGTCACAAGACATTTGGCATTGTACCATTGTTGGTCAGGTCACACCTACACACACATTAATTGTCCCTCACACAGTAGATCAGGGGTACCCTGTTTACGTCAGTGCCTTCATCACCCTTATACCATGTGCCACTATGCGAATGTGTGCAATATATTCTCCCGCTTATTCGTGTCGGGACACGTGCGTCACGGGCAGGTGTTTTATCCTGGGTGGTAGGTTATGCATGACCACTTAGGGCTGGACAGTGTCGTGCACCTTTAATGCACATTCCAACTTGTGTCCAGATATTTACTTGACTGGACTTCGTGTCTTCCATTCTAATGTTTACATAGCTTACGTATCCCATGAGGGATATCCAAAAATTTGACCAATCCAAACAAGCAAGATAACGAACATCTTTTTGGCTTTACGAAAATGTGCTGGGGGTTTTACATGCAAGGGATACATAGTGTGCAATCCTGCAACTGCCTAGGGTGACACTACCTACCACATATGCGTAGTGGTCACTTTGTGTAGCTGTGGCTGCACCAAACCATTAGGCCAAGTATGGCTGGATTTGGTGGACGTTCAGGTATGGGAGCGGGTTGTGTGATGTGCAAGGGATGCTGGGTAGTCCATTATGCATCCAGGTGTGTTGCATTTGTTATGGCCAGTTCCATCAGGACCAATCTGTGGGTATGTGCCAGTGATATGTCTATTGATTTGTATCGCACATTTCAATATTCATATGTTTGTGGGATTGTGTTCTACAGCATGGCCTGTTTGGTTGTATAGCAGCTGTTTATACATGTGTTTGTGTTTCTTTCAGCTTCACCTGCTGCTCCCTTATACACCTCCAGTTCACCTATTCTGCATACGACACAGTATTGCCTTGGAGGATTGTACCATTACCCATCCCCCCACACACACAGATACCTCACACCCCATTAATCACTGCTTTGGTTGTTGGCCCATGACACGGCCAGAGTAACACATTGAATACCCTACATGTGTCAGGTACCTTTATGGTTGCGTGGACTACCCTGCCATGTTTGCTTTCCACATGCTATGCCTCATGCACATAGGTAGACGCCCATACTTAACTTTCATTACATGGTTGGTATACCCGGGTACTACCCGTTCAACTGTGACACATCCTGACAAGTTCGGCTTGTACCTCTGATTTCCGGATTTTGGCAGCCTGTTCTACTCATTGGTAGGCTGTCACCTTTTCCTATGTC
Organism: Protopterus annectens; assembly: GCF_019279795.1. Classification (NCBI taxonomy): domain Eukaryota; kingdom Metazoa; phylum Chordata; order Ceratodontiformes; family Protopteridae; genus Protopterus; species Protopterus annectens. The sequence goes on from NC_056743.1 coordinate 1,732,985,181, forward strand.
CAGGATGAGATATATTCCATACACATATCTGACTGTACTAGACAACACGTCCCCACAGTCGACGGTACGGATAATACTGTTCCTTTCGGCCTACATGTTTCCTTATTGTTGTAGCTGTTTATATGCTCCTTCTGTTTCATTTACATGCTTATTTTATTTCCTATTACATTTGGTATGTGAAATACGGACATACCTTTTGTATGTGACTACTACATGCCTTGTGGGATATGATTCGGACATAAGGTTGCTAGATATCTACATTTATCATGTATTTTGTTATGGACACATCTGCCCAGCTGTGTACCCTCCCTCACATTATGGGTCAGCTGGTGACCCTCACCATTGGGCTGGACATACCTACTGGTGGCTCGCTAACATATGATGCATTTCATTTCCACTTGGTATAGCTATCTAAACGGCGTTGGACTACGGCCACACGGTCTTCCATGTCATTTGTTCACGGGATAGGGATCCGTTATTCCCTGTCATGCATTTGTGTTTGCTTCTTCACTTTGTGTTCGCAGGAACTTTCTTGCATGCTTTGCATATGTTTCAGTATCCAGGGACACTGACATATGTGATTACTATCTTGCAACTTGTTATATGCAAGCATTTTAGGTTGCATGTCGGCTGCTGCCATTTCCATGCCTCCGTGCGGCACTTTGACATGCCCTATGCACTCACGCTCCTTTCCTGTGCACGTGGCTGTGGCGGCAGCGTGCCTTCATTAATATGCATTTGGCGCTACTGCGCCATGTTCACACCGCACTGTCGGCGCAAGCCTACCGCCGTCCTTGCGCCGAGCTTCATGAATCCCGGGGCATAACTTAATTAACTAACAACAGCATATCCAGTGGTAATACATTTAACACTATTTATAAATTAAAACACACATAATAAAAACATTATATCTTAGTAAAACGTGAAAAGCAGCTCACATAAACATGTTTGTATGATGTACTAATGTTTAAATATATGGTAACTTTACCTCCTAATAGTAGGTCTCTTGTCTTTTAAAAAACACTTAAGTTGACAGTGTTGTTTAAGCCTGGAGAAATGTATGAGGCTGACTGAAATTGCCATTCTGCTTCCCTTTTATCTACAAAATTCTTATAGCTGCCACCCCAGGGATCCTGACCCACTACCTCTATTTGCACAAACAATTGTTTGTTTGTACAATGCGTTATTGTCATTTTTACTTTTTATAGCATACTGATGTTCACTAATTCTTTTTCTTAGGCTTCTTCTTGTCAACCCCACATAATATGCAGGACACGCAGAACACAATGCAATATGCACTACACCTGCGGTGCCACAATCACATCTTCCAGGAACTGAAATAATGTTTTCTAGGTGTTTAATAAAGACAAAAGGGCCTTCATGAATGAACATACAAACATTACAATCCAAACACTTACACATTTTTTGTGAAATGTTGTTAACCAAATGTTTATTTTTTTCCAGCATTGGTTTGATACAATTGTTCTTTTTATATACAAAACTAGGACCAGAGCCCAATACCTTTGCAACCTCTACATTCCCTGAAATAACTTTCCATTTGTCCGTGATGACATTCTGTATAGTACAATTGTCTAAACTCATGTCCAAACAAAATCTAGGGGCATCCTGATTCCCTAAAATATTAACAATGTTGTCATCACTATTAATATTTTGCTTTTTACTCATAAACCGCTTAAGCAGAATGGGGGAAATACAATTTTCCATTTGGAAATAATTTCCTGCTTAGACCTGTCCAAAAGTTCAGTTGGATATCCCCTCTCCAGGAACAACCCGTGAATAAATTCCAATTCAGCTCGAAAATCATTGTCATTTACTGTCGTGCGAGAAGCATATGAATTGTCCATGTGGGATGTTCTTTTTCATAAAAATTGAGTAGTTACTTTTAAAATGAATGTAACTATTGCAAAAAGTATTTTTTCTGTGTATATGACTAATTAAAGTATTGTCATCCCATCTCAGATCAGCAGCCAAAAAACAAACTTGTAAACCTTTTTCACCTACAGTGAATTTCAAAAAGTCAGTGCTTTGATTTAAAAAATCCCCAAAAAACTGTTGATGTCAAATCCCTCTTTCTCCACAATAAAAAGCAGATCATCTACAAATCTTCGATAAAAAAAAAACAATTTTATCAAATAGGGGTGACAGGGGTAAAATGTCCTTATCCCACCAACCCAAAACTAAATTTGCATAGGTTGGCCCTACCATTGCCCCCATAGCCACCCCTTTTAATTGTTTATAAAAATGATTATTATACACAAAATAATTACTTTCTAATACCAGTTCCAAAAGTGACATGAGGGTTATGATGTTGTCGGCTTTGAAGATAGTATATTTTCCTAAAAGGCATCTAACAAATTCCATGCCCTTCTCTTTTGGAATACTTCTGAAAAATGAAACTGCATCAACAATAAACATGAAAAAACTTTTTTTTTCCGATAAAACATTTATCTTCTATTAATAATCTTATTTGGTTCAAAAAGTCCCAAGAGTCAAATGAATATGTAGGCAATGCTTGTACTAAAGGACTGTAATTGTAATCTAAATACAAAGAAATACACTCAGTACTATTTCCAGCAGCTGAAATGATTGGTCAGAAGGGGGGGGGGGGTGTTTTACCTTTGTATAATTTTGGTATACCAAACAGAACACCTATTTCAACATACAAAAATTCAAACAAATCATTGTTGATCTCCCCATTCATCAGCAAATCATATAAAACATTGTAAATGTACCCATGACTTTTCAAAATGTCATGTTTGCTAACACTCTTATATTCTTCTACATTTTCTAACATGCTAGCAATGGCCTTGTTGTAGTCCTTTACATTCTTTATAACAATCCCTCCCCCTTTGTCAGTTTTCATATAATGCAGATCTCCTCTATTGTCCACCTAATTTAAAGTTTTCTTTTTGCTGCAATTTAAATTGTAGTAAACAAATTCATTCTTTTCTTTTAAATGTTTTTTAATGTCATGTTCACAATGCATTTCAAACACTTTTATTGTGTGCAAAAGACCTGGATTAAAACTAGAAGGTTTACTTAATACATTTTTAAAACAACATCATTCAGAATGTATTTTAAATTCAGTTTGCATCTTTACTGTTTTAATTCTATTAATGCCCTGGAAACACTTGCTCTTTTGCTTGGTTGTAAATTAAACCCCAATTGCAGTACCTTAATGAGCTCTTCAGATACCTGGAAATCAGACAAGTTGTACACACAGATTTGAGAAACCATGGGGCTTACCGGGCAACAACCAGCCACTGTTTCCTCCTCCTGCTCCTCCCCCATCTCCAGGTGTAATACCCATTGCTTCTGCTCTGATTCCAGTTCACTTTGTTCTGGTGGCCCCCCGAGAAAAAAGGAGTATTACCTCGATTTTGTTTTTTACTATGATTAAAGTTATTAGACATTGATGGTTTTTTCGCACTATCCTCATCCACCACCAATTCTGTCACTAAACTACTAACTCTTTCCGTTGCAGGATGCTGGTTGTCATCACTTCCTCTTTGAGTTTTTGCCACATTTAAAGTCCCAGTTACATTTGAAATAACGTTCTCATTCCCATAATGTTCATGAACCAATCCCCTACTGTGTGAATTGTTGTCTTTAATGCCTACCTCGTTTTGGAAATGAGGAACGGATTTATTTATTACCACCTGCTTCTTAGACTGCGAGGTCACGATTTATTTTCCTAATTTTACGCTAGATCATTGCTTTCTCAAAATTATTAACAGTTACCAACACTTGGTCATAGTCAAATACTAAATCAGCACAGTTCATGAGTTGTTGGTTAACTACTCTACCAGTCTCAATTAGATCTTCTTTTAACTGCTGAAGCATTGTAGTGTTGTTTTTAGCCAACAACTTTAGAAATTCAATACCCGCATTGTCAAAAAAGCTGACTAGTTCTTTATAAAATAGCCTGTCAACACTAGTTCCATTGGGCATCTTGAAAAACCTTAAGCCTTTCAGAACTATTGCCAGCTTGATGCAGTGTTCAAAATATTTATTCTCAACATGAACTGCAGGAAACCTTTTCAGACCCTTTTCCAACTTTTGCAGTACGTTGGAAACATTATTCCTAATGTTCTATAACTCTGGTTGTGCTCTATTACTAGAAAAAGGGTGAAAACTAACATTTAACAGTTTTTTAGCATCACTACAAGGACAAGAGTTGGTATTCACCTCTCTGACTGGACCTCTTACCACTGTTGTGTTCATTCCAGCAGAAAACTCATGCTCATTACGTTTCACGACACCATTGGACACAGTATCTTTGAAATTGTCCTTGATTTAACACTTAACACTGCTAGGGATTTTTGCATCTCACCCACAGTGTGTGCCAATTCTTCCAGCACTTTGTCCCAATGGGTAGGTGTGGAATGCAGGATCAAGTCCAGGATATCCATATACAACTCAGATTTATTTCATCAAGGACAGATCATGCCTACTCAACCTGGTAGACTTTTTCAAGAAAATTACCAAGGCAATGGATGAGGGCAAAATGGTTCATACAACCTACCTTGATCTGAGTAAGGCATTTGATATAACACATCACTTGGGCATTGTAGACAAACTCATGGAATTAGGTATAAACCACTGTGTCACCCACTGGATAGCTGGATGGCTCTCAGGTAGTACCCAAGAGGTTAGGATAGAGGAGTCCACCTCAACAAAGAGGATGGTTAGTAGTGGAATCCCACAAGGACCTGTAGTTGGTCTGATCCTTTTTTAACATCTATTTCTCTGAAGTTATGGCCACTGTTATAGGCTGATCAAGTCTGCAGATGATTGCAAACTAGATGTAGTTATAGAATCTCCCCGAAACCCTAATATCCTCCAAGAAAGGTGGCCTTAGACAAACAACTGGTGACAGAACCACACTTTGAAATTCAGTACCAAGAAATGCATAATAGTATCCTTTGAGAAGTCTGCTATTGCTGGAAAATACCTCAGTGAGAACATATCCCGATGTGTAGCTCCAGTAGTCAGAGATATGGGGAAATGTACAATCATCCAATAAATCCATAGACACAGCCATGCCCGTCACAAATTAGCCCAGAAATGGACCTGAGTGTATTTGTGGTCTAAGGTTGTAGAAGGAGATTTACAGCTAGCGGTGAGAATATTTCTAACTGTAAAGGATTAAAATAAAAAACACAGAAAGAGGTATGTTATTTGTTATTTACAAATTATTGATAATTTAGTAATTGATGCTCTTGCCTAGGTGAGTTGATCTATAAAACCTTTGTAATTCTATTGGAAGCAGCCACTATTAAAGGAAGGTCATATTCTAGTTGAACAAGAAGAATTCCTTTGTCAATGGCAGGTCCTGTAGGAAAAAACAGACAATGTGATTTTGTACCCAAATTATTATCAATATATGTATGAAAGCTCATGGTTTGGTTAAGAGTTAATGGCTAAACTACAGAAAGAATCAGCGAATCTGAAAATGAGAACTCAACAAAGAATCAGTTAAGTGGCTGCAGTAAGTACTTAAAGAAACATAAATAAATAAAAAAAGAAAGAAAATAAGAAAGAAAACTCAGTGAACTAGGCAGAATAAGTAAAGCTAACTTATCCTTCACACAGACAGGCGAAACCTAACAAGACAAGCTGTCTGAAAAAGAGCCAATATTATCAGAACAAAGGAACATTCTTATTTATTGCTGGAAGTGCTGCTTTCAATAAGACAGGTCAAGCAGCAGAGAAAGGGATAAAGTCAGTGCAGAGGATGATAACCACATTCTGTCTGCCAGTCAGTGGGTTCAATGCATAAAAAAACAGAAAAAAGGGAAAAGAAAAAAGAAACCCAGACAACTTCAAGCACTCTTACTGTCATGCTAAGATGATTTGGCGCTAACCTCTAAAGAATGATTTTCCTTGCTGCAAAACCAACGAAAAAGAAATGAATGTTTGCTTTCATGCATCAAGAAACAGGTTTGAATTCATTTATTGTAGAAGACTAAACCCATGCAGAAGTAAGAATGTTCTTTTAAGTAAATACCTGTTTTAGCAACATCGACTTCAAGAATGCAATTATTTATTTATTTATTTTATCAGGAATGTCTGACTGGACATGTCCCTTTTCAGCAGAGGGCCAGGGAGAAAAGCTCCAGGTAGAACAAAAAATATAAAAAACAAAATTGTAACATATACACGTCTACAGGGGTTAAGAAGAATAGTGTGCAATATGATACATAATCTAATGTTATACATAGATGAGGACATTAGAAAACTAGAAGAATTTTATACATACATAAGGAAGTTAGTCACTCAGAGAGATAGGTTTAACATTATAGTATAAGCAAATAGAACATTCATATATACTAGTATGCATTCAGGTTTCCAATGAGCAATCCATATTTACAAAGTAAATAACCGCATAATGTATAAAATAATGAAGAGGCCAGAGTTAGAAGGGTACATTCATAATTTGTAAGTATATAATTGGGTACACTGAGTAAACAGAGGTATTAATATATATCATATATGTTAATACAGAGCATTATTTCTAGGTAAGTAACAGCTAGGGTATACAATGGATGGTGTGAGGCAAGAAAGGCATGGAGGTTAGACTGTAGAAATAGTCTTGAGTAAAGTTGGAGAGGTGGCTGTAGAGACTGATAAGTAGCTGTTAGTCAGGGGTAGAGCAAGGGCACAGCCATTTGCTAAGGAGGTGTTTTTTATGCTTGTTTTGAATAGAGCTAGGGATGCTGTGGAGGTAATGTTTGCTGGCAGTTCTTTGCAGATATTCGCTATGTAGTTTGCAAAGAGGGAGTCACCTGCTTGACGTTTGGATATATAGTTATGTGGTGTTTGTTGGTGGATTGCACTAGTCTGGTTGGTGGCATAAGGTTGAAGTGGTGTTTGTAGGGCTGGTATTTGTTCATGATCTGGGAGGATTTTATGGGCCATAGTTAGTTGTATGTAGTGTAGGAGTTGGGGGAGTTCTAACCAGTTGAGTTGCTTGAGTGCAAGGCAGTGGTGTGATCTAGCCGGTAAATTCATGGCATATCTTACAATTTTATTGTAACAGGTTTCAAGTTTTTGTAATTCAGATTTCTTAAGAATAGTGAGAATGGGAACTGCATACAGTAAGGCTGAGATTAAGTGGGTTTGGGCAATGGCAATTTTGGTAATTTTGGTGAAGAAGTGCCTGTTCCTGTATAGGGTACCAAGTTTTTGATGTACTTTTTTTACCATCTGGGACATGTGAATATCAAATGTAAGTTTACAGTCAATTTCTATTCCAAAAAGTTTAGTGTGGGGGGATGGGGTTATAATGGTGTTGTTAAGTGGGGCAATGTTAAAAAGTGTTAAGAGGGGAGGGCAGCTTTATTGGGATAGAAGATCATAAGTTTGTTTTTTTTTGTGTGTTTAAGATTAAATGAGCCTTTGTGAGCCAGGACTCAACTTCATGAAAGGCTTTTTGTGTTAGATTCTGAAGTTCTAGTAGAGTGGGTACAGAACAAATCACTGTTGGGTGGTCTGCATTTTGGATGAGCAAAGCATGAGGGCTTGATAGGTGAAGGTTATTTGTAAATATAGAGAACAGCAGTGGGTCTTAGATAGAACATTGATGTACTCCTAGGGTTACTGGTAATAGGGGTGATAAGAGTCTGTTGCCATGAGACTGCTTGCTGGAGTCCAATGAGGTAATCTTGGAACCAGGCAAGGGTGGAACTACAAAATTTAGATCAGAGAGGACATTTAGTAGTTTAATATGTGAGAATATATCAAAGGCTTTTGACAAGTCTGGGAAGATAGAAGAGACATAGTTATTGTTGTTCCTGTAATAGTTGACAGTGTTAGTAAATTACATTACTGGGGTTGTTGTTCTATGGAATGGTCTAAAACCATGCTGGGTATTTGTTAGGAGTTTGTTACTAAGTAGATAGTCAGTAACCTGCTTGTGAATTATTCTTTCTATAATTTTAGATAGTGGTGACAATATTGCAATTGGCTGATAGTTTTTGAAATCTGTTGATGAGCCACCTTTATGTAGGAGAATGATGTATGAGGCTATAATAATTAATTAATTAATTACTATATTATAAACAAAGAAAATTGCTTAGATCGATAATAAATGCTGTTTCTGTGTAAAACAACAGTATGCATGTTCTTCTTTATGGGATGGGAAAATCAGAATACCTTAGTAATACCCATGTGACTGTAGGGAGACTGTGAAAAGCTCCACACTTTGTTCAGCTTGCTCTACTCCTCCCCAGTCCAGTCCAACCATTTTCTTGCTTACAGTTTCTGTCTGTCCACCTATTTTGTATGTGACTCTGAAACTGTGATATTGTGATAGCACTGTAGTACATGTGTATCAACTGGATTCTGTTATTGTTTTCCACTTTCAGCCAAGTGAACCATTTTTCTGCCCACCTCTGCCTGCCACCACTCAGCTCACAACCTCATGCTTAACTTCTCTAGAATTATTTTGCTCTTATCTATGACTTCAGAAAACTTTTTCTGTCATAGTGCTGAATTGGATAACATTCTTTCTGTCTGTCACAAACCTTAGTAATCAGTAGCTACCAAACATCATGTTATGTGGTATTTTTTTTTCTTTTCTTATATACTCGTGGGTGCTTGTTTTCGCTCCCACAGAGACTGACTATTCCACAGTTATTTCTTGTAATTACACTCTTTAGCTGCCATTAGTAAATGACATGTCAGCAAGAGAGGCAAAACAAAGAAAACATATTACCTCTCTAAAGTAATGTCTTTCCTTCTCCCATTAGGGGTTGCCACAATGGATCTTTGGTCTGCAGATTGAATGGCAGTAGGGTTTTTATGTTGTCAAGTTGCCAGCCCACTGCCCAACCTTCACAGAAGGTATACACACACACATACACACACACACACACACACACACACACACACACACACACACACACACACACACACACACACACACACACACTAATTAGGATAGTATACAAAACATGATGCTTAGTCCGACCAGTTCTGTGTTGAAAAGGCTTCTGAGCAAGCAGCAAAAACTTCTGTGTGAGCAGCATACTTCTCATCTGCCCACAGTTTCACAGAATGTCCAGATTTTTGTTTCAAATTTTTGGGTGGTTCCTCATAATATTTGTGGATCTGTGGCACTAAATAATGACATATATTTGAGTTTCAGACTTTGCATGCTAACAAAAATCTTGTTATTCTAGCAAGTTTCTTAAGTTTATAAAAGCAGTGTTTAAAATCTGTCCCTATTTTTGAGACTTTGTCCCACCATTAATTTAGGTTTTGTCCAGATTTTTTGTGCTAAGAGGTTCAGAGGAATGGTGAGCAGTTAACCATCAGCCATACAAGAATCATGAATCTGTGCTTGCTAATAATGCTGGCCAGCCAAGGGAGGATAGTGTTCAAGAGAGGATATCGTGGGGAGGGAGGCAGTGCACAAAAGAGGATGTCATGTGGGGAAGGAGGCAGTAGACAAAGAAGGACATTATGTGGGGAGGGAGGCAGGTCACAAGGGAGGATGTCATGTTGGGAGGGAAGAATTGCACAAGGGAGGATTGTCATGGTGAGAGGGAGGGAGGCATCATACAAGAGAGAATGTCGTGAGGAGGGAGGTAGTGCACAAGGGAGGATTGTCATGCTGAGGTGGAAACAGTATGCAATGGAGGATGCCATAATTGGAAGGAGGCAGTGCACAAGGGAATATGTCATCCTGGGAGGAAGGAAATGAACAAGAGAGGATGTCATGCTGGGAAGGAAGCAGTGCACAAGAGAATATACCATGCTGACAGGGAGGCAGTACATAAGGAGAATGGTGAACGGGCATCGAAATCAAGACAGAGGAGGCTGTGAGTGAACTGTTTAGTGTTAGGGAGGATAAAGTACAAGGAGCAGATGGGCTGCCCCAGTGTCCTCAGAACTCTGGTAAGTGTGAGGGAGGATAAAGTACAAGGAGTAGATAGGCTGCCTCCCCGTGTCCTCAGAACTCTTTTAAGTGTGTTTGACAGACCCCCGAATGGAGTTCTTTACAGATAAAACTAGTGCAGAAGAGTCAGTGGACTGAAGAGTGGATGTTATGGTACCAGTGCACAAAGAAGAGTAAAGAAAGCCCAGGGAACTGCAGGATTAAATTAACTGCAGTGAGAGAATGTCAAGGAGGAAATTTGTCTGGCTGAGGGATGTAGAGAGGTAAAATGAAGACTACAAGCAGGTGACCTGAATTTGAATAGCAGCTCAATTGCTGGGGAAGCCAGACAAGGAGGATGGGAATGCACACAATACTGGCTCCTTTATATACCTCTCAACTGCCCAGATTTCAAAAAATGTCCAGATTTTTGCTCATATTTCTCATCTGTTCCTCATAAAATTTGTGGTTTTCTGGCAAATCAATGGGATGATCTGAGGATTAAAGTCACCAAATAATTACATACATTTGTGTTTCAGACTTCAAATCCTTCAGAAAATGTATGTCAAGATAAACCCTGTTACTCTAGCAACTTTATAAATTTATAAGAGCAATATATAAAGTCTGCCCCTATTTTTGGGCCTTTGTCCCCCCATTTTGTTAGGTTTTGTCCAGATTTCTTGCACTAAGAGGTTGAGAGATATGGTCCTCCATTTTGGGAAGAAAGAGTAGTCATTTCTCTTGGCAGATCGCCATCATACAAGCAAGGTCTTGCATGAGACTGAAAGATCAGAATTAAGGTCTTGGAGTTGATAATCCTAAATTAGTGACAGTAGTCCTCATTAGCATGTGTGTTTAAACATGCACATGCACTTGTGCACATGGTGGGGGGGGGTGCCCCATAGTGGTGTGGTTTACTATGTCAGCCACCAGAGACAAGATTAGGGCCTTAAGTTAAATGCTGACATTGTCAGAATGCCAGCAAAGCCACAAATCATCTCCTCATCTCCATATGGGGATGTCCAGTACTGGGTAATGAATGGGTTCAATATCAATAGTGGGAGAATTAATGATTGCCAGGCACTGATTTAAAAACACATAAAAATAATGAAAAAAGTCCTGAAGGAAGGCTTATACCATTTTTACACTACAGTACTCTACAAGACAGCACCCATCATGGGTTTAATGCTAGAATAAGTTGCCAGTCAAATGTGATCAGGTCTAGCTGGACATTATGAAAACCTTTGATACAGAAGGCTGATGGGAAAAATGAGAGGCTGGGAGGCAAGACCAGGTCCAAGGAACTGGGCATGTCTATTTGGTAGGATACAGACAGTTGTGGTAAGAAGGCCAATGTCCAGAGCAAGGGAAGTGACCAAAATTGTACCACAAAGGTCTGCCCTGGATTCACTATTATTTGTTGTGCTTATCTAAGTCATATCTGAGGGAACAGATAAAAGGATCAACATTTTTGTCAGTGATATAAAGATAGGAAAGTAATGGAGGATTGGAAGAAGAAACTTGCAAAGGATTTTAAAAGACAGAACAAGTGGGAAAATTGAGAATGACTGTAAACAAATACATAATACTCAAATTGGTTGACAATATCTCTGGTGTAACATATCAGCTGGTGCAGTGTAAGTGATGGCAACAGAAAAGGGAAAGGATTTGGAGTGTTGACCACTCCTGGATTAAACTCCTAGAAGCAGAATGAGATGGTCGTATTAGTAGCAAATAGAATGTTGCAGTGTATCCTCAGAGGCATAGATTCCAGATGTATAGAACCAGTGGTTCCACTCTATGGGGTCTTGGTCAGACCATACATAATTCTCAACTGTACCAAATTCCTCGATATTTTCTAGTTTTGAGGGCAAACTAAGAGGGTGCCACGAATTCCCAAGTGACTTCTTTAATTCCCAATGTTTTCTTTATTTATTTTTACAAGTTGTGGCTGATGTCATCACACTGCATGCATCGAACAGCCAGCCTATCAGAGACACTGGGACTATGTTTAAATACATTAGCAGGCACCTGTTTGGATCGGGAAATTTGGAATATAGCAGGGCAGCACAGCAGGCCAGGCAGCAGTGAGTGAGTGGAGCTGTGTTTACAGTTTAAGATTAATTTATGTTCTGCCAAATGCCAAGCCAAGCCCCAGGTATTTTTGCAAACTGCAGTACTGTAAAGTCCGGTCCGCATTCCTAGTCCTGGGATGAGAAAATTGATCTCTGGCTCCAGGAGGTAAATAAAAATGAATAATTATAAAAAAGAACATTATGTATGCCTTAAGTAAAAGTTATTGCCTAATAGAAACTGTCTGCATCATTCAATAATACATTTGAGAGGTATCATTGAATAGACGGTCAGCTAGTGGCTGTATAGTCGCAAAACTGCTTAAATTTATTATGACCAAGAAGGATATTTTCTCTTGTGTAAAAAACTAATTTTGTTTGATACAGTCCTAGGTAATAATTTAGAATGTACCTTGTCAAATGAGTTTGGCTGTTAAGGCTCAAAATTAGATTGTCTTTTTTTTGAAACTCCATTTCAAAATGTTATGCATGTCATCCATCTGGGTGTGCTAATTTCCTTCCGCATTACAAAGACATGCTTCTGGAGCATTTCTGCCAGGGCTTCCACTGAAAATTGGCCTGATCAGTTGTTCCAAGTCAGACTTTCCCAGTAAACAACTGTTAAATAAAAAATAAAATAAATAAATTCATCTCTTTACTTGTAGTGTGCTAAAAAGCTCAGCCATTACTCACTCCTACTTTACAAGAGATACATTTTGGACATGCCAGACTTTTTGAACTTTCTTTTTCTCTCAAGTAAGTGGATAGTGATGAAAATGCATTGCCAGAACTTAAGTGGGTTTAGTGAGAGAAATGACTGATTGGATGACCTTTTGACCATACCTGAGCTGATCCCCATCCCAATGGCATAGATGGTGATTGCCTAGCTACACCCTTGGTAACAGAAGTCTGTGTGTTTTTTTGGTCAGCATAACTTTCCAGCTATTGACCCCATGTAGCCTGCAGCCTTCCACTTCTGTGTTACTACAAGGATCCTAATGTTTTATATCTGTGTCCAGCCTCTAGGAATATGTTGGGCAGCTTGAAAGCTGCACAAATAATCCTTATGGGCTTCAGCATGCCCCCATGTTATTAATGCCATACAACAGCCATTTTGTGAGACACAAAATATTTATACTTAGTGAAAAAGTTGAATGCAGGTGTTTTTGTATAATTATGTCAGGAGCTCTACTTTGTTTAACTATATGAAACCTTCCCTATATGAAACCTCCATCTGAATTTTCCTTTATTTTGGTTATGGTAGTGGTTATAATTATCTATAGCTGCATTTCAAGTATTTGAGAAGAAACACTAATACTTGCAAATGTAATATACTGAAGCATCTCCTGGGACTGTAAAGAAAGAAAGGCACAGGTAGTGTAGAGGCAGCAGTGGTAATATTGTTTGGTTGGGTCCTAGATGTGCTGGGTGTCAGTGCCAGAAGCAGGTGGAAAGGGAGCAGTCTGAGCCACTGTACCCTCCTGTCCTGTAAAGCATTTTGTGATTTTGTCAGAGATTGATTATATGGAAATGTTTTGACAACACATAAAGAAAAGGAGATAAGGGTTAGGGTGAGAGGAAAAAAGGGAGATAAAATTAGTACCATCATATGTGGCATACAATGCATTATCACTATGATAAAAGTATTTTATCTGAACTTTTACATTTAAGTATATTTCTTAACACCTACACACTATAAGTAAGGACTGCTCAAAGTAATCCTTGCAATGTGCAGATATTGACATATGCTTGGTCCAGTTATGCAGATTAAGTTAACAGCAGGATATTTATGCCACTTTTGTAAAAATTAATTTATGTAATATTTTTAAAAGATTGTACTATTTTAAACTTGTTACTTGTGGCATTTGAACCCACAAAGTTTAACTACATTCTTAAACTTCACTCCTATAGTTGGTTTGTGCTACAAACTGAATCATGCATGCTTGCTTTTACATTTAGGATATACATGATTACTTTGCTACAGTTGTAAAGAAAATAAATGTTTAATTTAAAAGCTACCAGTAATACTTCTCTTGTTCTTCATACATAACCCTTGCTTCCCTCAGTTTCTCTAGGTGCTCAGCATGGGCCTCCCTATTCACAGTGATCTTAGCATTGGCTGTGGAATAAAAAGAAAAGAACAAGAGAAGAGTGTTATGCATACCAGTCTTGTCTATATGTAGATTTCTATCTACTATAAATTCTCTGTATTACTATACTTACACAGCTGTGAGATGTTGCCAGTCCTGAGCTCATCCAGCCACTGGTTGATTGAATTCCTCTTGTGCCTTTTCAGGTCATTAAATTGATGTCTACACTGTTCTCCAGTGCATGAAATGTCACTCACATTGGATACAGCCTTGGCCAGACTATTCCAAGCCTTTGACTTGTACTTGGACCCAGTATAGCCCCCCCCCCCCAGCAAAAGCCTTTGGTTGTGGTGCTTTACAAGGAGTCCAGTGCAGATTCTGGATTCCACAACAGTCAATCTCTGTGCCTTAAATTAGTCACCTTCCCTTCTACCACCAGACATGTCCAACCAGAGAGAATAGCAATAGCTAATAATGATTTCCCGCCAATGTCTATTATCGCATTTACTGGTAGTTCAGAAACCTGAACAATAATGCTATGTTTGCACAATTTGAAATAGAGAGCAACAGTGCCATCAGAGAGGAAAGTAGTTTTAGAAACTGGAAGGTGAATCTGACACTTAGCATTAGTTTGACGGTTGTTTTCTGCTAGAACTATTAGGTGTTTTAACTTTGTAGACATGTACTGCGGGCATAAATTTCATTACTTGACACTTTTTTTGGTTTGGCTTTATACACTGATAAAACTAATTTTTACAATGCAGGAATCAAGTTTATACATAAGAGACAAAACATTTTTTTCCAAAGCTGTGATTTTCTATCTTTGCCACAGAAGAAGTGATTCTCAAACATAGTTATGAATTATATATAAGTACACATGACAAATTGAGAAGTTCCTGGTTAGTACATTCATGTGTGTATGAGTATTATTGAAGATTAAAGGCCATCCAAAGACAGATAGCACAATTATAATTATAGAAACATTGTTGCCTATATAACCTCAGTCATACATACAATTCACATGAGCTCCATTGCTATACGTATTGGTTGTTATTGTTATTTATAATTATGTTTAGCATTTTTTATGTGACATGCAACATAAAGTGAAATGGAACAACAGTAAAATTATTTGGAATTTCCTGTATTATAATTCTGGACCAACTGTATTACAGCCCTATACTTATACCTGCTTCCAGCAAAACTGTTAAATGACATTTGGATCTGTGTTGAAATTGGGAATGTTTGCATCCTCTAAGCAAGTGCTCTATCTGCTTTATTTGTGGGCCATTTATCCAAATTTGCATGATGGTAAGCACTGCATGAACAAGACAAGCAATTCTAAACTTGTTTTAGCCTTGTGAGTAGTGTTTATTAGGTTTCATCCATAAAAGAAAAAGGAGGGAATGAACACTGATATACAGATAGTATATGCTGTGTGGATCAATGTATTCAGCAGATGTGCTGCCCACACAAGTGATTCACAGGTGTAGTTTTGCATTGGTTATCAAAGAAGTACATTACATGACATTTATTATTGTGCTTATGAGTTTCATGTGTTTGTACTAAGACACAAATCTTGCAAATACAGGCATTTAAAAATAAATAAATAACATGTATAAAATAAACTACGTTACAAAATATATGTTAGCACGTGAAATATTTTATACAACTCCAGATTTGAACTCTCACAACAATGAGCCTTTAAACATGGTAAAGGTGTCTTATTCCTCTTTGCCACAGAAACAGCTTTGCAGCAGTGAATGAAAATCATTGCATATACAAACAAATTCAAGATCATTCATGGTACTAACAAGACATATGTCACTTGTACACTTCTGAGTTGCTTGTACATGTATAAATTTCAGAACACTTCTGAGTTGCTTGTACATGTATACATTTCAGATATAGTGCAAAGTGATCACACACCCATTTATGACTATTGCTTGCAGAAATGCAGCTCTGTCTTATCTTTGTGTATGTTGCTCATTCTTCTCTTATTTGACAAGTAACCTGAGACATGCAGTCTGTAAAGCATTTTGTGTTATTGTCCTTAAAACATGTGAGAATATTAAATGGCAATAATATCCAATTTTCAACTACTGCAGGGATGTTGGATGTTACTGAACAAACACTCTAAAATGTGTGCTACTTATTTACATTTAAAACCTTGATGCAATTACTTCTACACTTTGTAAGTTTAACTTGGCTAACAAACCCACTGGAGGTAAGGGAGTCTGAATTGCTGTTGTTTTTTGCGTCTCCCTACCAGTAATCATTCACAGTTGTAATTCAATAGCAATAAATATTGAGGGAGTCCCTGTACTATGTTTAGATCTACTATACAGAGCCAATAATTTGGGATTTAGCTATTCTAATGATATCACACCTCATTTGCATATTCACCATGCTCACAGGCATGAATCTACACTATAAGAAGGGAACTATGTAGCTAGACAACCTGAAGATGAGGAGATTTGTTTATGTGGATAACAGAAGAAGATTGCTATTACTTTGGATTTATCTGTACAGAAGACGATTGATTTTGATAAGCTATAATTGCATTTTTCAGTTATATACTGGATAAGTTCAGATGTCACTTAGAAAAATATTTTTATATATGCATTAACAAATGATACTTTTATCTGTATGCACTTCTTAGAAGTTTACTGATGGCATAGGCATTTTTGTCAGGGCATTATACTCTCTCAGATGTGCAGCCTTATTCATGTTCAGCTCAACTGTTAATTTTACAATCATTTCTCTTTATACTCTTCTCAGTGTTACCTCAGTGAAATGTAAATAACCTATATTGTCATCTAGGATGACCCAAAGATACCACTAAGGGAGTGCTGGCCACAGGTAGAGGTGACTAGCAATTGCATAAAAATTAAATGTTCTGTGGTAAGTGTGTGCACATGTTTTTGAGACAGTTTCTTTGATATCACCTATAATAGTTTACTGATGTTTTATTTCTTTGCTTGGTAGTAAATATAATTTGCTTGTTGTTTTGGGGGCAGGGATCCTTTTCCCACTGGAGAAACAAAAAACTTTCAATATATTCAAATATATAAAAAAAGGATGTATGTGCTTTTAAAATAGCACAGTCACACACAAAGCAAGGCTGGATCCTAAATAAGGGAAAGAACAACAGCAAAGCATACCTATGTACAACACGACTTCAGCAGTCCAAACACTCTCTTTGTGATATTTCTGGTTTGAGTGTGTGCCTCATTATAGCGTTCTTCAGTTGGTGTGTGCATGTATTTCTGATGGGTGTTATCAGCCATGGTTCCAATGCATAACCTGCATCCTGCAGTAAATGACCATGTGGGATATCACCCCAGTAAATATCTCATGCAGTTGGGAGTTGTGCCAGATATGTAAGCCATGGCAACTGCCTGGGTTGCCAGCACACACATTCAAGATGATTCCCTTAGAGTTACACATGACTTGGCAGTTAATGAAGTGGAAGCCCTCTAGTTATGTACACCCTTCCCTGTTTCCCATGTGGTGTCTTGATTTCTATATGTGTATAGTCGATGGCACCCATTACTTCAGGGTAGTGTGCTACAGGATGGAAATCCTGCATATTTGTGCCTTTGTCCTCAGGTGTACAGGGAAAATATATGCAGTCACTGGCATGTTGAAGCATAGCATTGAGGAATTGATGGAGGATCCTGAATTTTGATGCCTGTGACACCTCCACCATGTCCCCTTTTGGTCTCTGAAAGGTTCCTGTAGCTAAACGTCTAAGTGCTACACTATCTTTGTCTCCTCCAGTATTGGTTCCCCTTGATTTTCCCTTGGTCTGAGATAAGTATGACAGAACTGGTTCCCCTTGGTTTGCCCTTGGTCTGAGATAGGTATGACAGAGGTTGCAAAGTTCCTATAGTATGCCTCTTTCCACCCTGTAGTGTTTGACAATTTCCATCTCATGCAGATTGTGATAATTTAAATGGGGTCTAAAAAATCTTCTTTTTGGTCGTGGTTTATTAGCAGCAGCTGCATAGACGTCAGCCTGTTGCACATACGCATAAATTAAATCAACAGTAGCCCCTAACATTCTTTCTGTGTAGACTCCTTTCTGTGGCTGTATTCCAATAGGTTTTGGAATTCACAGGAAAAACCAGCACTGAGTCAACATGGTTGCTTTATAGCTTGTTGAATAGCTCCTCCATCTTGGATTAGTTGATTAGCATACAATTTAGCTGTTTATGCTGTAATTAGCACACCATGGTGTTTACTATGTTTGTACTACTCTACAAAGCATGTACAGCTGCTTACTGAGTCCAAAATCATGTGCTATCATATGTGCATTGCTTTACAATGCGCAAACAGTGTTAGTGGACAGTATAGGGTTCCTTGAATCTGCCCCACTGTTTACTTCTGTTTTATGACAAGTCTGAGTTATTAGTCCAAATTACAGTGTTTATCTGTTTTACCAGTCTTCTAACATTTTGTACCTTATTCGCTTTCTGTAG
Source organism: Protopterus annectens (assembly GCF_019279795.1). Classification (NCBI taxonomy): domain Eukaryota; kingdom Metazoa; phylum Chordata; order Ceratodontiformes; family Protopteridae; genus Protopterus; species Protopterus annectens. The sequence continues at coordinate 1,733,003,728 of NC_056743.1, forward strand.
TCTGTTTCCTTCATCTATCCAAATGTCCACCCATTTCTATTAAATCAAACATGTCTTTGCTTAGATCATTATTTTCTTCCCTGGGAGCATCCTTTTTATTTTCCGTTTACTGCTATTTCCATTGCTGTGCAAAACTAACTGGACTTTCAAGCAAGTCTCTTAAAGAAGTTTCCAAAACTGCACCGTAAATTGCATTTTCTCCAAGAACAAACCATGCTGATGGCGACACCACCTTCTGGGATTCATTGACCCATCATATTATGATATTGCTTGTATTGTAGTCTCCACACCAAATCCCTCTGTTCTCCGTTGGTTTATAACTTCAGTTTCTATTGTTTATTTTACACATCACTAAACATTTTTCATGAAATTCTAATTTTGTGCTCGTATTCTTGCCTTTGTAAAATTTACCATGTCTGGATGTCTTTGTATTTATTGTCATATATTTTTAAAGCTGCATTGGTCATATCACCTAGAATGGCTTTCTTCTTTGCTTAAATATTGCACCATATCAGATATCCTTTATTGTCCTAAGTCCACTGCCACATGACACAGTGCTGCATAGGGCCATAGGTTCCTACTAGGCTTTTAATCCAGTGGACCATTTGTACCCCAGTCATTGACCCCACCAATTTATCAAGACATGAATTAATACCAGACACTGATTTGTTTTTGGCCCCTTTCCTAGAGGGGCCTGACTTGGGATATACTTCCAGCTCTCTATTCAGTAATGGATGCATTACATCTAAAGAGAATACATTCCTTAAAAGAAGTATTCTCTACAAAAGACATTGGTTCTTCCAACAGGTCATATTTATGTTTCACTGGTCGTTTAGGTCTCTTGAGAAGGTGTTTAGGGTGGTATTAGTTTTGTGGATGTATAGAAGGTTATACAAGTCAAATATGTCATGTCTCAGCAGGCAAGGCAGAGATCACATCTCAATAGCTTGTAGTAAATGGAAAAGAGTGAGAGAGATTTAAGGAGGTCAGAGTAACTCAAGCAAGACATGTCTTTGTTTTTTGGTAAAAAAATACTATAGTCTATCAAACTGGATTATATGCTTAGCCAAGTACATACCAAGGGGCCATTATATTCTGTTATTGGTCAAAGAAGAAGACAAGGAGGGACAATGCCTCTCTAGGATCTAGAAGACATGCTGTTATGAATAAGTCTGATATATAAAAGGACCCCCCCCCACAATATTGGTTACATGGCTGTCAAAGGGTAGTTCGTTGCCAAACAAGGTGCTCAAGTCCCTAAAGACAAATTTGATATTTAGGGAAATGTCACATATGTAATAAGAACAGGAGTGCTCATGTTTGCCAAAGGGCACAGTGTTGCATGTTTTGGCATTTCATTTTTGGCCATGATCCAAGCACCACTTGTTAGTATGAGTTGTACTCCTCTGGAGAATACATAGGTCATCTGCAGGTATTTATGATATTAACACGTTTGTAGTAATTAACCACAGACTGGTATTGCCTGTTTTTATGTTAGAGAAGATACCAAAGAGGCTTGTTCTTTAGACTGATTCCTGAGGGAAACCACTAGTAATGTTTTAGTTGAGACTGTGTCTGCAACACTAAAAGAGTTCTATCCACTAGGTAACATAGGGATCTACATGTAATTGGATTAATTCATCAATAATGCCTGAGTATGTAACAGTATTCAAGGCTTTGGCCAAGTCCAGGTATGCTGTGTGATCCAACTTATCTGAGTCTAATGCCTTAGTGACTTTTTCACAAACGTTCACTAGGGTTAAGAGGCAGTATCTGCTTTTAACAAACCCAAATTGGTTAGCGTCTATAATTCAAAGAATGCCTATATCTTTTTTATGAAGTTCATAATAATGTACTCCATTGCCTTACAAATAAATGGGTGAGGCTATAAGGTGTATAGCTGCCCAAGACAATTGTGGGCCAATCTTTATGGAGTGGTATGACTGCACTAATTATCCATATCTCTGTCATGAATCTAGTGGAGAGACTGAGACTGAATAGATGTAATAAGGATTCAGCCAGGCAGTGACTGGTGATGACAAGGCAACAACCTGGCACATTATTAGGACACATGGATCCAGTGTTTTTAGACTTGGAGAGAGCACTTAGGTCTTGGTGGTAAGTAATTGGGGGTGTCATAGGCATACTTATATACCATGAGTAATTTGGGGCACAATGGGGTAAAGTGTGAGCTGAATTAGTCCACTGCCTTCTGCAGTTGATCATATGATATTATTTTGTATTAGCTCAGTGTACCACTGGTTATTAGTTCTCAGGATCCTGATAAAGCTGATCCTTCATATGGGTGGCAAGTCACAAGTCATACTTGCTCATATAGACTTTGATTTTGTTTCTAAGTTCTCTGATGATTATTTTGAGGTATTCTCTAGCAGATGGGGGTGTGTTTGCTTTTATAGGCTAGGAGTTTCTTCCTCTTATTGTATAGTTTGTTACTTTAATTATTTGTATTTATTTTATTGACAATTGATTACCAGGAAGGTTTGACTGTGTAGGTGTTCATCTATATTGGAGGCCAGAAGCTCCAAAGTATTACAAAAGCATTTTAAGAAGAATAATTTTACAATCTTCAAAAATAATATAAATCCATCTATAGTTTATGTTAATGTGACAGCACTGATTAGCAATAGATACAACTTTTGTGATGATTTAATATTTAAAGAAATTTGAGCCATTTTACAGAAACTTAAGGTAAGTTAGTATAATACAAACAGGAATTGCAATATGACGTGAGAGAAAAAAAAACAAGGTTATGATGTGTTTAGATAGAAAGTCAGGGGAGAGAAATTAATCAAAGTAAGGAAGTGAATGAAGTAGGAGAACTAAGGAGGTATAAGATATGAACAGGTACTTGCTCATATTTAGGGATATAGTTTATCTTGGGACTGAGTAAGAGCAGAGACAGATTTTGGCTAGGAAGACTTTCAAAATGGTTTTAAAGGACTAGAGATGGGTATTGGCAAGATGGATACAGATAAGGAGTTCCAGGCCTTAGCAACATAGTATGAGTACAGACCATGCTCAGCAGATATGATAGGCTTGTAGATGGCAAGGAGGTTTTGGACACTGGATCGTAATGACCAAGTGGGAACATAGTTGTGCAGAATGGTATTTAGTGCTGGACAAGCAGATGGATGCTGGATAATTTTATAGGTGGCAGGAAGTTGTGATAAGAGACCTTGGGACCCAGGTGGACAGTAGTCTCTCCTTTGATAGTCACATCGCCACAGTAGTCAGGAAGTCCTTCTATATGGCACACCTCATCATAAAAGGGTTCTCATCCAGGAAAAAAGAGGTCATTGTTCCCCTCTACTCATCACTCATTAGACCCATTATAGAGTACAATGCCCCTTTTGAAATGTACCTCACAAGACATCTGCAGCAGCTGGAAAGACCACAGAAGTACCTCACAAAGAGGATTACTGGCCTCAAACAAATGCCCTACACTGACCACCTCAAAAAACTCCAGCTTTACTCCATAATATTTCGCCTACTCCAAGATGATCTCGCTTAACATATAAAGCTATGTCAAACCCAGAGCTGTTGGACATGCTACATCTAAAGAAATCCCAGTCTCTCCGAGCTACATGCTCTAGGGACCTAAACCTTGTCACCACAATAAACTGAACACGCTGGATGGATAGATTCCTGTCCCAGAGACTTCCTATACTCTGGAACAAGCTACCCATCTATGTCAAGCAAAGTTCTTCATTAGCACTCTTCAAGAAAAATATCGATGAGTGGATGGGAAATAGGAAATACACCCCGGGAATCACTTCTGTGTCTCTGCTGGACAGTGGCACAGGAAAATAACTTTCTTGGGTGGTGTAAGCTATGGATCCTTGCTGGCTAGGCTTACATAGGCCCTTGGGCCAATAGACTAGTATCTACCTATGAACATATATGTTAGTTGATGGGATAATGCAGGCTTTTTAATTCTATACAGTGGGTTCCAAAAGGAGTATTTTCTGCAAATACAGCCACTTTATTATAGCATTGTTCACATTTTGCTTTTTGTGATGCCTGGAGGTTCGTAAGGATGACAGCATCATAAAGTTGTGAGAGAAGGAGGTAAGTAGTGGCAAGTGTAGTTTTAGTTATATTGGTGAGGAAGTTGATATTGGGGTTCCTCCAAATTAGTTTGCTCTTAAATTTCACACTATATTTATGTCCTATGGGTCCCAAGACCTCAGCTCTGGTTTGGAGGTAGCTATAGAATTTATCTGTAAAAACTGCAGCGTGTGAAGTAGGATCATGTAGGTGAAGAGGGTGTTTGAATTTCATCAGGTCATCAGTTAGCTGGTGTATATTTGCCTAGGAGAAGTCTCTGAAGATTATGATATTTCAAGGTGACTCAGATCTCACAACTAGAGTAAATACTACTGCATGATGGACAATGGTTAGTTTTGACCAGTAATGTTTATAACAGTGGTGTCTGAGCATGGGGAGCTTTATATGGGAGGGGTTTGCTAATAAATTGTTGAAAAACACAACAAAATCCGTCCACATTGTCGAATCAGTTGTGCAAAGTTCAGCATATCAGTTAGACAGAATATCAAAGTGCACATGCCAACAAAGTCAAATTCACACTTTTGACATTCTCTAAGCAAGTCACTGCAGCACACGACATAATGCCATCTGTTTGCAGGGGGGTCCCACACCCACTGCAAATAATATATCCCAGCTCAGAGATCGCACTACAGTGGGGAAAAGGGTAATTTCCCGATCCCCACTGTACTGCGATCTGTATTCAGAATGCCAAAGATAGGTGTGCAAATGCACTGTGGCATTCACGAATCTGAACACTCACATCTGCAGGTTATACAAAATGGGAATCATCCAACTGCTGTTCGACATTCCCATTTTTGTCTAACTTTTACTCGTCATTATGATACTAAACCTATGGGAGGACCACATCTAATATTTTTGACCCTCTCATTAGGATTTAGACTATTTGGTCCAAAGAGCTGGCATTGGTGAACTCCAGGAGTCTCTTTGCATACTTGTTTGTGATGGTGTAGGCTCCTCAGTTAATGATATGTCTCTTGATCTGCTGGTTTCATAGGGATAAGGTAGTTGCATACTATATGGTACAGAATTTTGCTTACTGTAAGAAGAATGTGGGAGTTGTAGATCACTGTCCTGCTTTACAAGCTTCGAGGTGGAAAGGTTTCTTAGAAGCAGAGGTACACCTTCCACTGGCTACAACATCCAATTCAGCATTGGGTATGATGGAGTGGTAGGCATTAAAACTTTACTTTGCAGGTGTTCACTTGCTCTTACAAATCCATGTTTCAGTAACTAGACGTATATATTTTCAAGAGCTAGAAATGTCTGTAAGGATTGCAACGTTTTGTTTTGGCTTCTAGTATTCAGTAGTGCTACTTTTATATGGTTTGGTTGTGGTTGGCTATGTGGGTAATTTAAGGAGACTTACCTTTACTAAAAATTGCATTATGGGTGAAGAAAAAGTCTTAGTCCAGATATTGAAGCAATAAGGAGAGCAATGCAGACTAACCTTAGCAAAGTAGCCAGGGTTTCAACCATCCCATCCCAGTCTGATATATATTTGCTAACCAGATAATGGCACCAGTAGATAAGCCAATAATTAAAGTCAATTACCTTTTTGCAAATAACTTTTAATAACTCCTATTTTTTGCTCTTTTTCTTGCAATGCAGTCTTGTCATTTTTTCAGCTGCCCATTGCTTCCTTAAATAGGTTTTATTTTGTTCTGATCTTTTGTATTAAGAAACTTAACTTATTATGTGTCTTTTAACATTTTTTTCTGATGCAAGTGTTTTTCTTTCTAAAAATTTCTTTCTTGCTTCTGCTATATATCTTGAGTGGAAATTCTGGGTTAGTTGCATTTCTTGTGGACTGCTTCTTCCTTCGCCACAGGAATATTATGTTCAAGACAGCATTGGAAGGAATACGCCTGTTTCAGACAGACTGTGAATGGAGGCTGGATTATTTTGCAGCCAGTTATGCGATGCGGAATAAGTACCACAGATGACAGTTCCTAGTAGTGAGGACTGGTACTAGACCAGCAGTGCCATGTTACATTTCACATCTTATGATATGGCAAACAATACATTCTGATGGTTAGACCTGGCTGTAATATCACATATGCATGCTCTGCTATTTCATACCTTTCTTGGTGGATCAGGTACACCTTAGAAAGCTTTCTGTTATGTCATTAGGGACTGTTCATGAATCCCACTTATGAACTGTTCAATTATTTCAGCTGGCCACGTTCATCAGAGGCCTGTTTTGTACTGCCATTTTTTTTTGGGGGTGTAGAATTACTTGTCTGTATTAAGAGAATTATTTTAAGTAAACCCATTTCCTTCCTATTTGTACTGTTAAAAAAAGTCATCAAAATGAATTAAATTAATTAAAAGTAGATAGATTAAAATGCAGGACTGCTTACAAAACCACATGAGGGAAGACACAAGATACAGTGTGTTTGCATTTTTCATGTGGCTAGGCCTCATGCAGATGCTGCTATCTTATCTCATCCATACACTTCCTTCTCTCATAATAATTTCAGTCAGACAAAAGTTTGCCCCCAAAGCTCTGTTCTCTTCATCATCTTCTGCTTCCTCCTTCCAATTTTAAGTGACATTTTTATAACTGTTTGATAATTTTTCTTCATACAATGCTAATTATGTACTGAAAACTGTCCTGCATTAAAAGTATCTGTTCTTGCAGTGAGAACCATGATACAAAAAGGAAACTGATACTAAAAAAAATACAAAAATGTACATTTTTTATATATGTTTCAACATTATAATATGGAAAAGGCATTCAAAATAGGAGGAAATTATAGGCAGACATTAGCTGTTGTGGCAGCAGAATCAATGTGTATGAAGGAGCAGGCTACTTTTAATTTCTTACCTTCTGTTCTTGTGTCCTCTGCTGGGAAAATGATGGAATCTCTACAAATTACATTCAAGTTTATAACAGAAACATAATCATTGCATACTGCAAGACGGGGATTTGTTTTTAAATATATGTATGATTACATGAAAAAAAGACATAAATAAAAAGAGGGAGGCTACTGCTTCTGTAACATCTGTTAAGATGAAGCTATTGGATTTGTATATAGTGATGCTACAGGTGGAGCTAAGCCCATGTGAAGTCAAACTAACAAGTAGCAGTAAGTAGCAAAAACATGAATTTGTAGAAAAAAGTATCTATATCAAAATGCAGCGCATCTCATGCCTGCAGAGTTTTCTAACATCCCTAACTAACTACATCCAGGACCAAGAAGGGACAGATTTACTTCCCAAGTTAATATGAAGCAGTAAATCATTCTAAAGCAAGGCAAGTGTCATAACCAAGAAAACAAATGATATCCAAAACCATTCAGGTGAGTTACATAGGTCTACTTAGCTGTTCCCAGAATCCCATCACATGTTGGTGGGAACCATGAAAAATATGTAATAAATATATCCCAAAGACTTTAATATCTGCTGAGGCAAGAAACTTATACAGCCTCTCTTTGTCACAAATCAATTTTATTTGCATTTTAACTGAATTGTATGTTTGATGGAGCTATTTTAATACACCTCCTATGCTACGATTATCACAATGTTTCTAATATATGAAAAGCCCTGAAAAGATATCAACAATACACCACAGATTATGACCTTGAAAACAGTGATTAGACGCTTTCTCATTCAGTGGCGTTTTACTTGTAAAACATCCCACCCGCATGCCTTTCAACAGCAAGAATTTCATGTAAATCATTTGTGGGAATCATTGTCTTAATGGCCATATGAAATGTTAACACGAATTGTTGTTGTGTCTTTTGGCTTTTCCCGGTTAGGGGCCGCCACAGCAGAACTCCAGTCCGCTAATGACTGGCATTTGATTTTTACATACCGAGTGTGCCAGCCCTGACACACAATCTTCAACGAAGGAACGCCCATTCACGCAGGTCTCCATGCAGAAGACGCTCTAGCTGAGCGCCAAACCGGACATTGTGTTACTATGAGGCGAGAACGCTACCGCAGCACCACCACCGTGGATCTTGAGATAAATGCCCTGTTCCTGGTCTATCAGATTTATAATTACTTTTTACAGTAAAGACAAGTTATGTCTTTTCCATGGAACTGTTACTATAGATTAACTTTTTTCCGCAGTTTGACAGCTGTTAAGAATGTTGGAGCCTGCTGAGACCAAAGCAGAATTGTACCATGACCCCCCATTAATATTCCAAAACGTGCACGCTGATTGGCCAGCGTGCACGTTGTAAATCGACTTATACTAATGGAAAAAGGTCCGGTCACCCGGACTTTTTCCATTAGTATAAGTCTTTTTTTAAAACACTGTCTCGCTATGTTAAAAGAGTTTAACATAGCGACACAGGTTTAAAAAAAGCAACGGAGATCTCCATTGCTTTTTTTAAAGCTGTCTCGCTATGTTAAACTCCTTTAACATAGCGACACAGTGTGTAAAAAGCAACGGAGATCTTGCTTTCTCTGTTGCTTTTTTTTTAAACCTGTCTCGCTATGTTAAATGGGTTTAACATAGCGAGACAGCTTTAAAATAAGCAATGGAGATCTCCGTTGCTGATTTTAAAGCTGTCTCGCTATGTTAAACCCATTTAACACAGCGAAACAGTAAAAAGCAACGGAGATCTTGCTTTCTCCGTTGCTTTTGGCCACAGCTCTGATGTACTGCGTAGGCATGCGCATTACATCAGAACTGCCACGGATACCAGACAGCTGCGAAAGGGCAGCAAAGAGGCATTATACAATGCCATTATTTAAGAAAAGTAATGATTTCTTTTCTTAAATAATGTCATAGTATAATAGCAATAACCCACTTCTGGGTGTGGGTAATGTGGGATTTACCCATGGTTGTCTTTGTTTGGTCCCGAGGGCGAAACCACGCCAACCGTGGGTAAATCCCACATTACCCACACCCAGGCATGGGTTATTGCTATAATAATGAACTGCATTCTGTTAATGTAATTTCTGCTCACAGATTTGCAGTCTTTAGCGCAATTACAGAATGATTGAAAGGCATATATGTTACTGCCTTGTATAACATTTGAAACTAATAAATTTACTGTATAATTAGAAATTAATATAATTTACATTTTTTTGAAAAATACATTTGTTGTAATACTGTTTGTAAAGGGAGCCAGTATCCATGCCTTAAACCTCCCAAGAACTAGTCAGGGGTCACTGGTGACACCCCCCCCCCCTTATAGGGTTGCCACCTTTTCAAATGGCCAAAGTGGGACATTTTTGGTACAAACATCAGATTTTACAGGCCGACACATACCCACGGTCAGTACAAAGGATAGAACTTAAATTTTTTGCCTAAATAAAAGCTTATTCTTGTAGCATTTTAGTTGCTTATTCTGTTTCTTATAACATTTAGATATTTTTAGATACAAAATAACTGTTTTATGCAACTATTACATAAAATATAGGAAATCATTTTGTCCTAAAATCTCAGGACATTTGCCATTTTTTTATTTTTTTGTCAGGACACAACTGCCCAAAGCGGGACTATCCCTCACAAAGTGGTATAGGTGGTAACCCTACCCCCTTACAAATCATACAGTTTCATGTACTGTTTATGAGAGATATACTAACATTGGGAAGCATATGGTACATACATACACACTCTTTTCAAAAAGTACAACAGTGCAAGGCCCAGCATTTAAAATAACATGCAGTGTCTTTATTTCAAGACTGTCCTTATTCTTTTAAGAGTGCTGCAAGAACATGTTATATTGCCTAGTTAAGGCTGAATATGAATTTTTGTCTTGGCATCTCCTCATTTAGTTTTCTCAACTCTCCTGTTCAGTGCCTCTCAGTTATGCAAGTGTTTACTGGGTTAATATTCACTCACATTTGTATTTTCTGTCCTTTTTATGCTGTCCCCATCTTCTCTTCTAGCTCATCTGCTATTTTTCAACTGTGAATTGACATGCATGTGCCATCTTCTGTTAAGGACATGTAACTTACAGAGCTGTAAAAGGCTAACTCATATGCTATCTGTGACCTCATGGTTTGGCTGTTGGAATAATGGTTAAAATCTTTACTTCACAGACATAAGATACAAGGTTTGATTCTCTCCTTTTAAAGGGAAATTGATTTATGGGGACAGCTGGCCTAGTACCTACCTATGGACCAGTCAAAGAGTTCTTGCTTGTCAGAATGGCTTCGGTTAAATAATCTTTTTTTTTTTTTTTGGTTCTCCCTCATCTGTTCTTCAGACATTCATCTTATATTACTATATGAGGACCCCCTCAAAAATAGTAAAATAAGCTTTATATATACATGTCATCCAGTTAAACAATATTTGAGCATAATATGAGATATTCAAGAGACTCAAAATTGTCTACCCATAGAAAACTATACTACTTTAATGTTACAATGCATCTCTGGGGAGAAACTCAAGAACCTCTGTGGAAGTCATCAGTGAGATGGTACTTGCAATAAAAGGGATCATAAACTTAAACTTTGTCACCAAGCTAAAAATCCAGCTGAAGCTAAAAGTTTTTTTTTTCTTTTAATTAGGTGTAAATCTTGAGAACCAAACATCTCTTTATTGCAGTGTTAAATTAATCTACTTGCTTTGATATTTTGTAATTTCCAGTAGCCACACTATTACTCCTAAAGGTAACTCTTATTAAGCATGCTAAGATGTTATCATCAAGCCTAATGATATCTTCATTTCTTTGTACATCTTGGAGTCCAGAAAGCGACATTTTTCACATTTTGTCAGGGACATACCCCAGGATTCAGCAAGCTCTGCACGGTGTGCAGGAATAGTGCAAGAGCTGCTGCAGGCAATATGGTCGACATGTGATCCAGGAACAATCTCTCGGGACATGCAAGAGCACTCCTGCACTATTCCTGCACAGACACAGCCCCTGTATGCTAATTAAATCATTTGCTGGTGAAAACCATGGATGATCCAGGATGCAGGCAGGCATCTGTGCAGGAATAGTGTAGACTGCAGAAATGTATTCAGACAGTAGCGGAATACATGTCTGCAAACTACAAAACGGAGGCATGACAGCTCGTAAAAAAGCATGTATTATAAGGGTTAGGCATGCCAATGGCCAAATATATGGCCATAGGCATGAAAAATAGATTTAAAATTATAAAAATAACTTTATCTTTTTTGGCCGATTTCAGACATTTAAGTGTAGGACAGGGGTGTGCAAATGGGACCACCCCAAAAATAAGAAAAAAAGCTGGAAATAAGCTTTTAAACCAAAATCATCATTTTGCCATAATAGTCAATGGAATGCATAACACAATAAGACCATGGAATAGTGGTTGCTAAGGGGGAAGGCTGAGTGTCAGTTTTGTAACCATGCATTAGCAGTCATTTCGATGCAAATGAGGGGAATGGTACTGAATCACCGATTTCCCCTCAGTGCTAGCTTACTTCCAACCATGTAGGTGCAATAACACCATGGTCTAAGCCTAAGAGCTAGATGACCTCATGAGGGAGAGTGTCATGACTACTGTAAGCTTACTGGAGCACAGTGGCCCGTGTTTGCCCTTAGCTAAGCACAGCTAAGGAAAGGGGTGTGTCTGAAGCTGCCTAGCAGTATTTACATTGTCTAAACAGGTGTGCAAGCAGTGCACTGGGTTTAAAAAAAAAAAAAAAAAAAAAAAAAAACAGGAAATAGCAGCTCCATTCACATCTGAGCACTGGGTTTGCACCGTGTGCCTTGGGGCTTAAACGGGAAAGCAATGTGAAGGGAAAACAGCAGTAGGAAGATAATCAAAGAAAACTAGCATAGCTGGCAGGTGAAATGTATCAGAATCAGCCAATTACACAGGCAGTAACCCAGCCCAGCCCAGCAAACTACTATAAACTATGTAAACACCTTTCACTCTGGTTTTTCCCACAAACTCTACACCACCGGTGTACACAAACGGGGAAAGTTTACCTAACAAAACTAACAAAATGATAGGGGCTGCTGTCACTCTCATACATCAATATGTGGAAGAGGCTGAGGGTGGTGAGGATGAGAATGTTGACCACCAACCCACAGTGAGGAGAAGGAGAAGAGTGTACAGATCCATAGTAACCTACCATGGGCTACATGAGCTGGAGATAGTGGAGCACTATAGGGTGGACAGGTACCTCATACAGCAAATGTTTGAGCTGTGCTGGCCATGCCTCACACACAGAACCAACAGAGGGGAACCCATCCCAGTGGATACCAAGATATGTGTAGGCTTAGGAATACTAGCCACAGGTACCTTCCAAAGGCCAACTGGGTTATCATGGGGATCTCACAGGCATCAGCATCCAGGGTACTCCACTAGTTCCTGGATGCCATGTCAGCACATGCCAATGAGCACATATATTTCCTCAACACCCATGAGGCGCTGACCAGCAATATGTGTCTCTTCCACCAATTAGCAGACTACCCTGAGGCAGCGGGTTCTATAGACTGCTTGCACATACACATCAAAGCACCACCGGGTGAGCGGGGTAGAGTCTACATAAACCGCAAGGGCTTCCCCACCATTAACTGCCAGGTCATGTGCAATGCCCAAGGCATTATAATGAATGTGTGTGCTGGCAGCCCTGGAAGCTATCATGACTCCCACATCCGGCATATGACACAGCTCTACCAGAGATATGCCAGTGGGGACATCCCATATGGCCACCTAGTGGGGGATGCTGGTTATGCACTGGAGCTGTGGCTGATAACACCCATCAGAAATGCACACACACCTGAACAGGAACTCCATAATGAGGCACACGCACAAATCAGAATCATAATAGAGCATGTCCAGTGGAGCCTTGCAGTACTCTCTACCTACATAGGTTCATAGGTTCATAGGTTGTTACTAGGCTATTGGCCCTAGGGCCTGTACAAGCCTAGCCATGACAATTCCCTGACTATTTCTTCCCACAATATTTACTTCCCTAGACACCTGTCTGGCAGGGCAACTGACATAATCCCCGGGGTAAATTTCCTATCTCCCATCCAGTTATCAAGGTTCCTTTTGAAGAGGGCCAAGGAGGTGCTCTGCTTGACATGTATGGGTGGTCTATTCCAGAGTATGGGGAGTCTCTGGGTCAGGAACCTATCCCTCCAGCATATTTTGTTCATTGTGATGACAAGGTTTAGGTCCCTGGAGTGTGTGGCTCTGATGGATTGGGATTTCTTTAAGTGTAGCATGTCCAACAGCTCTGGGTTTGACATGGCCTTGTATGTTAAGCAGAGATCACCACTGAGTAGACAATATGCAACAGAGTAGAGTTGGAGTTTTTTTTAGTTGGTCAGCATAGGGCATGTGCTTTAGGCCTGTGATTCTTTTAGAGAAGTGTTTCTGTGGCCTTTCCAGTTGTTGCAGATGTCTTGTGAGGTACATACCAAATGGGGCATTGTACTCTATGATGGGTCTAATGAGGGAACAGTACAGTGGGACAATGACCTCTTTTTTCTGGATGAAAAGCCCATAGTGATGAGGTGTGCCACATAAAAGGATTTCCTGACTGTTGTGGTGATGTGGTTATCGAAGGTGAGACCACTGTCCACCTGTGTTCCTAAGTCTCTTATCACACTTTCAGTGTTTAGTGTACTTCCACCTATGTGGTAATTTATGGGTACATGGTTTTTCCCAAAGGGGATAACTATACACTTCTTCGTATTGAGCATGAGCCCATGGCTCTGGCACCAAGCATCGGTTTCTGTAAGGCCCTTTTGTAGAATATCCACATTATTTGGAGATTGAATAATGGCTCCCAGTTTGCAGTCATCTGCAAATTTTGTTAGTGTCGGCCTGTACTTCAGACAAGTAGATGCCAAACAAGAACGGTCCCAGGACTGAACCCTGAGGTACACCACTTGTCACTTGTCTGGAGCTGGATTTGGAGTTGGCTACTTTTACAGTGTGGGTTCTGTCAATAAGCCAGTTGGCAACCCATTGAGTGCCATAGGGCTTTATGCCCAGCTTAGTAAGTTTATCTGGGATTCCAGAGTGGGGGATGGTGGTGAAGGCCTTGGCAATGTCCACATAGGCTGTGTGGACACCCTTACCCTCATCCAGGGCTCTGGAGACTGATTCAAAGAAGTCAATCAGGTTCAGGAGACATGATCAGCCCTTCACAAACACAAACTGGGTGGGGTCCAGTGTTTGAAGGTTGCCAATGTCTTTGTTTATAAGTTCTGTGATAATCCATTCCATGGCCTTGCAGATCAGGCTTGTCAGACTGATAAGATGGTAGTTCTCGGGATCCAAGGTGAATCCCCCCTTGTGGAGTGGGATAACTGTACCTGTGTGCCACTCAGTGGGAACAAAGCCTGAGGTGAAGCTATGATTAAACATGACACTTAGGTGAGGTGCCACTTCATTTTGTAGTTCATGTAGTACACAGCCCAGGATGTCGTCTTGTCTAATGGATGCTGTATTCTTAGCTTTGGAGAGTGCAGTTTTTACCTGTGTGGCAGTGATTACTGGAATTTGGCAATCTTTCTCTACTGAGATGGGCCCTTTAGGGGGTGAGGGGGTAAAGTTGGCACTAACTCGATCTGTCAGGATATTGGCAATGTCCTTGGGATCAGTATATTTAATGCCATTCTGTTGTAGCTCAGAGCAGATCTGAACATTGCCATTTAGATTCTTGAAATAGTTATAGAATGCCTTGTGGTTTTTCGTAACTAGCTTTGGAGGATTTTATGAGGGATCTCAGCTTCTTACTGAGGCTGGTAAGGGACTTATTTGCATCCTGGGATTTTCCTCTTTTCTGCAACAGTTTCTTCCCTCTGTTGTATAGTTTGTTTAAGACAGGGGACAACCAGAATGGCTTCCTTTTTTGGAGGAGAATGTCTTGGTTCTAATTGGGATGGCACAATTCATGCACAAGTGGATGTGCTCATACAGTGCTTTAGTGTAGGATTCGGCAGTCAAACTTTCAGTTATCATCTGCATGGGTGTCATGACGTTTATCATTTCTGAATTGAGTAGCATGAGGTTGGCCTTGGAGAAGTTTGTTACAGATGCTTCCTTACTGGGGAGTGGGGGTGGGATGTGGATGTCAAAGGTGATTAGCTTATGGTCAGACCTAACCAACAAGGGAGGGCCACTAGTATGGAGCATCGATTTCCCATGTTGGTAATGACCAGGTCTAGGATAGTGGAGACCCTGGTGGGACTATGGATTAGTTGATCCAGGGCGTTGGAATTTATGAATTCCAAGAACCATTGGGCAAAGGTGTTGGTACATGAGTAGTTTTCCCGGTTAATGGCATGGTAGTTGAAATCACCCAGTATTAGGGTGTTTGGTTGTAGCTTAATATTTTCCAGTATGTTTAGAAAGGTGTAGTGAGAATCCTGGGGCATAGTGGGAGATCTGTAGCAAGCTACAATTTGGATTGCAGCCTTACCTAGTGCACCTGGAGAATTTTGGATGCATTGTGTTGGGCAACTAGCCTGGAGGTGTGAATATCCTTGGTGAATGTGGACACTCCTCCACCTTTAGTGTTTTGGTCTTGGTTCTTTGGCCAAAAAGTGTGGTAAAAGTTGTAGCCTGGTATTGCAGGGGTACTCTCTGGAGCCTTGAACCAGATCTCAGTTACTGCACAGATATCGATGTTCTCCATTTTTAGGAGTGCCTTGAGAGAGTGCATTTTGAGGTTTAGACTTCTAGCATTGAGTAGCATTACATTCAGATTTTGCATACTTGCACCTGTTACAGTAGTGGTTTTGTCCTTTAAGCCTTGCCTAAAAAAGGCACTATAGGGGTGGCAAGAGCCTTAGCCAGTAGCCTGAATCCCATGGGTGATAGGTGCAGATCATCTCTGGCAAACCATTGTGGTTTGTCGATCATGTTGTCCCAGGCAGACAGATACTGGATCCCCTTTGAATGACACCCGAAGCTTAACCAATTGTTGAAGTCAGTCATTTTGTCCTTATACTGTGGCATCATTCTGGGTGAAGGCAGGATGCTACTCAGGGCTAGGGTCATACCTGTCTGGGCCACATGATCTGAGAGCTCTTCCATGTCTCTTTTCATGTAGTCCAGGGAGGTACATCTCAAGTCATTCACTCCAACATGAGCAATGACAGAGTCATATTTGTACTTGTTGTGGAGTGACTTGAGTGCATGTGTTATGTGGCAGATCCTGGCACCCGAAAGGCAGCTGATTGTAATTTTCTCCTTGTTCAGCCTGGTGAGTCGGACATCAGTGTGCCTGACTATATAGTCACCTATGACTAAAGTGTTGGGTACGTTGTCTTGCCTTAGGGGCTGTTGTTGGATGGCATGCTGGTGTTGTGAGCTATGTCATACTTTGGTTGTGATTGGTGTTTGTTTGCATTTCAGCTTTTGAGATCCTTGTTGCTTGGGCAGGTTAATGTTATGGGTCTCTGCATATGTGGGTTTATTGTTGCTATGTGTGGGTGTTGGTGGTGTGGGTTTTGAAGGGCTATGTTTTGCTTGAGGTGTATTGTGGGTGTTAACCTTCTCCTCTTGATTGCCTAGCACAATCTTTGCTGGAGAGAGCTTTGCTTCCAGTTTGGCTATGTAAGTGCATCTCTCTGAGGTTGAAATGTTGGGTGGTAGGAGAAGAGGATTGTCTGTGTACATGAGACAATTGCTGCATTGCCCCAGTATGCCCAAATTCACCAGGTGGACAGGAGAAATCACTGGAAGCTGACCCTTGGACATGCCTGGTTAGGTGATTTATTTATTTATGTATTTATTTATTTATTTTTGTAAAGTAGAAGAGCTGTTTTCCCTTACCTTGGCAAGGCCCTTTGCAATTATAGGCTGTTTAGTGTCTACAATTAATTTCTCCTTATTAACAAGGAGAGTTGAGTGCTAGTATCAGTTTGAGACTTCCTAGTGCTTTCCAACAGGTTTTAGAGCACATGCTAGTCACAGGGACACCAACTAGAAAGAGTCAGGAATCAATGCACTCTGCTCCTACTCTCACCAGAATCAGAATATAAGCATAGATTTCAAGCTGTCACATGTAAAGCAGTTATTACACTTTCTGATGATCAGCAGTCTCCAGAAAATAATGTAACTGCACTCCTTCTCTCACCAGTAGAAAACAGAAGTACGAATCCCAAGATGACTACTGATAGGCAGAATGTGGGCTCTTCAATAATTAGTGGTCTTGCAATAGATGCTTAAAGGTAAGATGAAAAAAATGTTTTATCCTAAACACTGCAGTGTGCCCTAGAGGAATTAGATGTGAAAGTAGGTAACTTAGGTTTTACCTGTCTAAAAAGTTAAGTTTTAGTGGAGAGTCACTATTTTTAAAACAGCAAGATAGATTGAAAGGGGGTCACTTTTGTATTCTAGTACTATGAAACACAGTAAGATGGCCAATAAATTTAAATAGTTGAAGGGGGGTGATTTCACAAAATGATAATTTTGTGTTTATTCATACACGCTAGTAAAACCAAAGAGGAAATGAGATATATGGTCAAATTAACATAAGGGGCAGGCAACTAGAAAGACAGTGGTGTTTAAGAACATAACAGTAACTGAGTGGGAGGGTGGGAAAAATTATTTCTGCCTGACTCACAAGAGACAGAACTGTGGTCTCTTTTCAAGTTTTAATATGCAGTTAAAAGCAGAATACAAGAAAAACACAACGTAAAGAAAACAAATTGCAGTATTCAAAATAGAAAAAGGCAATAAAGTAATAAAAATACAACAAATAAAAAGCAAACTAACCTTTCCCCACAGCAAAGTGTAGCAGAGTCTGGGTGAGCCTTTCTAGTAAAGCTCCAAAATGTTTTATTTTTACCCCTTAAATAGAAGGTTTAGTTCCTAGCTCCACCCTCTCAGTTTACAGATGATTAACCTTTACTGACCCATTCTATCTTATGTGTGAGTCTTTAATTGACCTGTTCTAATTTCTGCTTGACTCACAAGAGACAGAACTGTGGTCTCTTTTCAAGTTTTAATATGCAGTTAAGAGCAAAATACAAGTAAAACACAAGGTAAAGAAAACAAATCACAGTATGTAAAATAAAAAAGGCAATAAAGTAATACAAAACACAACAAATAAAAAGCAAACTAGCCTTTCACTCACAGCAAAGTGTAGCAGTGTCTGGGTGAGCCTTTCTAGTAAAACCATGTACACAGTTTTTCATTGTATGTGTCATGCTACACAATATGATCCTGCGGAAACAGCTACAGCAGGAACAGCATGGGGCAGTGCCACACAGCCCCTCCCCCACCATTGCCAAGGCCAGCACAGAGTGACTCGGAGGAGGAACAACCTGAGCCTGCCCCTCTAGGCAGAAGGAGGCATTCCCAGTATTCCCAGGCTTTGGCAAAGAGGCAATGCGTAGCACATACACTGACACAGTAGGAACCCAGGGAATGACACCTCTCTCTGACTCACACATAAAGTAAAATGGATGCCAAACATGACACTACCTGTGTTTTACTATGTATAGGGAGTGTACTATATGCATCTGACATAGTCAGCCCTCCAGCACTTTCCACAATACTGGCATAGCCACAAGGTAAGTCACTCTCCCTATCAATTGCTGAATGGAGTAGTATGTTCTGCTACTTATATCTATGGTATAGATGTGAGCATGCAAGGTAACTGGGTGGCTGAATGGGATGGCAGCAGATAGTAGACACCTATATGGGCAGCATGAAATCCATAACAAATACTGGTGTCAGCAAAGTAGGCAGTACTAGACAAGGTCACAAATCCCACTGCAGGACATGTGGTGGACCAAATGTGTGTCCATAGGACACTTGCATGTCAGTGAGGCTCACATACCCAACAACAGTCTCAGCCAGCAGGACAGGTGTAGATGACCACAAAGAAAGGCTGTGGTAAGGCCTCCAATTGATGGCAATGTAGAACAGCCCCCCTCCAGACCTACACAGACAGACTACAACAGGTCAGGCAGTCGGATGGTAGTTCTGAAGGGTACAAAGTCTGAAACTGAAATGTAGGTCAATAAAACTTAAGATCTGTACTCCACTGATATGCCTCTACTCTGCATTATAGCTCAGAATACAAAACAAAATGGAAGCCAACAGAGCACCTGAAATACCAGTACAGTCATAGCAAATGTTTACATTTGTCAGATGTCACCCCCCCCCCACAATCCTATGTAGAAATGTAGTAACATGTATGTGTGGGTTTAATAACAGTGGAGCACAGATTACCTGAGCTGGCCCAATTAGCAGGATAGATTGTTACATGTGTACAATAGGTTGTTGTGTGTTGTATATTGTGTAGAAGTGGTCAGCATGTAGTCATGGAGAGTTGTGTCCCAGTAGTCTATGGCCGGTACTGTTGATGACAGAGCCATGTTCTTACAACTGCAGTGCCAACCACAATGCATCGCAGCAAGACCCAATCCAGCAGTCATCCATACTCATTGTTCAGATGCAATATCTGTCACCACCTGAAAGATGGACATCCCATGAATGTGGGCCCAGACATACATACAATACACAGGTGGAAGTATCCTAGACAGAGTATATAAAGTGTAACTGTCAAACGCACACACCTTTGGAATTACACATACAGGTTAGCAGCACATTAGTTGTCTGTGTAATATGGAATACTGATGTGTAGTCTGGCCAATCACTGGCAGACCACAAAAGGCACACCTATGAAGTAATGAGAAACTGCTGATGTCCTTGCACAAGCCAGCATAAGGGGAATCTCCCAGGTATATCTGTGAGCCAGCTGCAAGAAGCTTCCATATCACACATGCACTCAGCTCACCCCACCATCAGCCACAGGTTCACCACAGGTTATATCCCTGCTGTTGGGAATGATTACAATATGACCCCCACTTCTGTATGGGAATACACACAGAATGCAGCATGCTGAAGAGGTGTCCCAAGTAGGTGTGTCCCTAGCTGTAAGCAACACCCTGCCAACATCCACACCAATGGATTTATAAGGACATGAACTATTGCCATTAACACCTCACACACCTACCCTGTCACCCCAGGGGAACCTAGTGGCTTGCAGCGTGGGACTGTAGGAGTGACAGAATGCACGGGCCTGCTACAGATGGCCTGCATCATTATCAGATACCCTCCAGTCCTCTGTCAAAGGCCTGTACCTCACCCATACTGCCAATGTATGTCATCTCATGGGGTCCCAAATAATAACATAATGCAGTCTACAGAACACACATGCAATGCCATGTTGACAAATCCCAGTAGCATGCCCACCATGTCCTACTGCATGAACTGTGGACCAACCTCTAAATACTGCTGGGATGATGGGACAACTATAGGGATACTTATCAGATATCACTCCCATAATGTTAGGAAGAGGATAGAATAACATGGGGGGGTGTAGAAGCATGGATGCCATGGAGTGTGTGAAGTCTGAAACTCTGTTGTGTGCCCATACTAACCCTGCCTGCAAACCCAGTAATGGGTGGCTACAAACCTGCTTGAACACCACAATGTGAAGGGAACTGACCAAATATATGAGCCCTGCCTCTGGGTAACCTGTTTGAATCTGTACAGCTGAGAGGTATGGCCACAGCAGGATATGGCCATTCTGTCACATTGATAAATGTACAAACAGGGGATCCTCAGCCACCACAGTACCAAGGTGCTGGATAATTTACACAGATCCATCAGCAAATGTCTGCAGCTCCCCCTCCTGAATGGCATGAGTGTGCAAGAATATGTAGGCTGCAGACCACAATAGTGGACACAGCTTCATTTATCTTGTATTCCCCAGGAAATTACTGTGAGCAACTAAGTATATCTGTCAGTAGTTGATGACATAATACATCACAGTGTAAAACAGTACATATGTCTGAATATCTCTGCTAACACCAAAACCATGTAGCTCAAGAAGCGCAGACACAATAGTTACAGTACCCCACTATCCTTTGCCCACTGTGACTCCATATTGTCAACCTATCTACAGCCATCCTGCAGAAACAGGTTGCTAGCTGTAGGTGTAGAACACAAATTCCTGCACTGGAGTTCAACCTACCTGTAATGAATTCACACATTCAATAGAGAAGGTCATACTGGGCATGCTCCCACATTTAGAGAAATGAAGCCCATGTCTGACAACAAAATACAGAAGGTCATACTGGGCATGGTCTCACACAGAGAAAAGAAGTCCATGTCTGTCAACAACAGTGGACTATACAAATCTGTCAGTCGCAGTTTTCGATGCACACACACCACATTGCACACCAATCATGCTTTGCACTCACATTGGATAGGAATACACACATATATCCAAGGACAACAGACTATAACAGGTCAAACATACACAAACAGAGATGTGGGGAAGAGAGAGCCAGACAGCGGCAAAGAGCTTCCCATCATGAGGCCTGTCCCACCCACCACACATTCAATTGGCCAATATCATGTGGTGTGCCAATGTCTATCACTGTAGACATTTGTTTTGGTAGCCCTCAGCACTATAGTGTCTGTGGTGCTTGTGATAACTGTGTAACATGACAGTACACATCAGTATTCATCTAGCAGTCATATACCCAGTCCTATCAAATGTAAAGTTGTGTGTGACTGAGTGTTGTGTGTGTTTCCAGAGGAATGGTTTATGGCTCATTCACACACACTGTACTCCCCATTGCCATACTTTAGCAAGCCTGCTGATGTCAGTCACCTTGAAATACCTCTTTGGAGAAGGTTAAGCCCTTTAAGCTCTGTGGTGCATGTGATAACTGTGTAATGCTATAGGGTGACATAATATTTAGGTAAGAGTTCTAATCCCAGACATGGAAACTGTGTGTGTGTGTGTGTGTGTGTGTGTGTGTGTGTGTGTGTGTGTGTGTGTGTGTGTGTGTGTGTGTGTAGGGATCAACTATTTTGAGGCCATTTAC
This sequence comes from Protopterus annectens, assembly GCF_019279795.1. Taxonomy (NCBI): domain Eukaryota; kingdom Metazoa; phylum Chordata; order Ceratodontiformes; family Protopteridae; genus Protopterus; species Protopterus annectens. The sequence goes on from NC_056743.1 coordinate 1,733,025,576, forward strand.
AGTCAGTACACCTTCCATTGCCCTACATTAGCAAGCCTGCTGATGTCAGTCACCTTGAAATACCTCTTTGGAGAAGGTTCAGTCCTGTAAGCTCTGTGGCATGTGCGATAGCTGCGGAATGCTATAGTGTGAAATACTAGTTAGGTATGAGCTCTAATCCCAGACATGGCAACAGAGAAACTGTGTCTGTAGGGATCAATGATTTTGAGGCCATTCACAGTCACTACATCTTCCATTGCCCTACTTTAACAAGCCTGCTGATGTCAGTCACATTGAAATAACTATTTGGACAAGGTTCAGCCCTGTAAACTCTGTCGTGCGTGTGATAACTGCATAATGCTATAATGTGACATACTAGTTAGGTAGGAGTTCTACTTCCAGACATGGCAACAGTGAAACTGTTTGTGTGTGTGTAGGGATCAATGCTTTTGAGGTCCTTCACAGTCACTACACCTATCGCCCTACTTTAGCAAGCCTGCTGATGTCATTCACCTTGAAATACACCTTTGGACAAAGGTTAACCCTATAAGCTCTGCGGCACATGTGATAACTGTGTAATGCTATAGCATAACATACTAGTTAGGCAGGAGTTCTAATCCCAGACATGGCAACTTTGAAACTCTGTGTGTGTAGAGATTAATGATTTTGAGGCCATTCACAGTCACTACACCTCTCATTGTCCTACTTTTGCAAGCCTGCTGATGTCATCTACCTTGAAATACACCTTTGGACAAAAACTAGCCCTATAAGCTCTGTGGTGTGTGCCATAAATGCGGAACAATGTAGTAGCAATAATGTGTACCTGAAAGATTTTGGCCCCATTTACAGCCAGTACACATTTCAAAGCCTGAATTTAGCAGTCCTGCAGATATCATTCACCTTACAAGTACCCTAAACCATGTCAGGTCAGTGGTGCATGTGGTAAATGTGTAACATAATTGTCCATAAAGACTGTTAGAGGTTTAAACCTCACCCCTGGCAAGCATAAATGTGTGATTAGGGTAAAATAATTTTTGGTGTCTCTCACCCACTACATCAACCAATGCCAGTATTTAAAAGGGGTGGTGATGTTCCTCACCTTAGAAGTACCTTGGGACAACATCCATCTAATAAGCTCTGTGGCATGTGCAATAAATGCGCTACACTTTAGTAGCAATACATAGCTGGGTAGGAGTTTGAAACTCAGTACTGGCAAGTGTGTGTCTGTCATCAGTATCCTGTGTGGAGGTTGCTATGATTGTGTAATGACAAGATGCATTGTGGGGCAGGTTTTGCTAAATGATTATATTGAGGACCTACATGTGACAATGTCCACCTTACAAGGACAACAGATGTCAAACAGCAGATAGGCTGGTGTAGACAATCCATAGCCCTACATGTGACATTATGGATTAGTGAACAATATAGGCAACCCTTGTATTACTTAGAGAACACTCTCCCCCCATGTCTCATACACAAACACAGTTGGCTAGGCAACAACCACTATACTGGTAGTTCCCTGCATATTGCCCACAGATAGTAACCATGGTGTGATTGCAGTAGATTATATGCCTGTTGACCACAACACTGACATCAGAATGTACTGTGATGTGTAACATCTCCTGACTGTGTGTTATCCAGAAAGTAAAAGGACATGGCACCCTGTTCCATCCCTACAATAGGCAAATAAATGCCTACAGGGGTCATTTTGCTATGTTCCCCACTGGACTCCTACAACAACTGCAGAGTCTGCAAATGTAACCCACAAAGGGAATACCATGCCTTATACACATGCCATGTATGGACAGATGCCACTAACTCCACTGAATTCTTGTATCATGCTGTCAGTGTAGGTGCAAGCATGACCTCGGTTCCATAGCCAGGTCTCACCAAATGAGGTCAGGAATGCTACATCAGAAGATAACAATCTGTGCACACAACATGCCCCAGAGACGTCAAGTACACTTCCACATGTCACAGAACATGCATGTGGGACATGTGCACAACCCAGACGCTGTCCATGTTATGGAATATATATCACATACATGGCAAGCACTGCACAGCACTGACCATAAACAAAAGTAACCCAGATGAGTGGATGGTGAATACAATACCCAACTGGGTGGGCCAATCCAGGGACTACACCCCTGAGCCATACTGGAGACCATTGTCATGTAGCCTGATGCCAAGATATTCCCTTTGCCTAGCCTTGTACAGCCTTCAGACACAGTCACCTACTACACACATGTGAAGCAATGAGCTCATGCTTTTCAGTACAGGCAAGTGTGTGTGTGTGTGTGTCTGTGTGTGTGTGTGTGTGTGTGTGTGTGTGTGTGTGTGTGTGTGTGTGTGTGTGTGTGTTAATGATTTTGAAGCCATTCACACTCACTACACCTTACATTGTCATACTGTAGCATACCTATTGATGTCAGTTACCTTGAAATAACCCTTTGGCCATATATCAGCCATATAAGCTATGTGGCGTGTGTGATAACTGCATAGTACTGTAGTGTAGCAAGCTAGTTAGAAAGGAGTTTTCATCCTGACCCTGCCAACTGTGATAATGTGTGTAACTAACTGAAAGAGTGTGGGTGTGTCTTCCTTGACACCTGCTTTTGTGGACAGCCACATGTACTACACTTCCCTTATCCCTCCTTTATCACTGTTGCTGATGTTACTCACCTTTAAAGCTTTGGACAGCTCTCCAATATGTAAGCTACATGGCGTGTGCAATAACTGCATAACAATGTAATAGCAATACATAGGTAGGGGTTTGAAACTCAGTACTGGTAAGTGTATGTTTGTGTGCGTATCATCAGTGCCCTGTGCAGGTCTTGGGGTGATTGTGGAATGACAGGATCCATTGCAATGTGGGTTTTGCTACATCATTATATTGAGGAGCTACATGTCCCATTGTCAACACTACAAGGCCAACATTTTCCAAACACTGTAGAGATTGTTGTAGACAATCCTCAGCAATAAATGTGCACAGCCATGTGCAATTATCATGTGACAGTATGGATTAGTACACAATATAGACAACCGTCATAATGCCCAGATACCACTCAAACCCATGGATCATACATAAACATGCTTGGCTCTTACTCTCCTACTCCCTTCCTTTCTTACTTTGTCTCTGTCACTCTCTCTCTCACTCCCTGTCTGGTGGATGTGAAAAAATACATCTGCTTTACTTAGGCATCAGCTTGAGTTTTGTAAGTGATGCTTATGATCAGCTGATGGCCTGTGCATAAATTGCAGTCCCCCACTAGCTAATTGCATGTGGAACAGCTGTGGTATCATTCCTATAGCCAATTGCATGGAAACACACTCCTATAACTAAGCACTTCATGTGAGTGTTGGCCATTTTCCTTCACTGTGAGCAGGACTCAATGTGAGTGTTTGACAAACAGCATCACAGAGGGTAGTTGGAAATACCTCTTACAACATACACTGTGAAGGCAGGCCAACAAATAGGAGGGGGATGTTCCAGACATGGGGACATAGTCTAAGTATTGCTCCTCTACATTTGAAGTAATGTAAATTTAAAAGGGTTTGTGTGGATATGGCTGCTCTACGTGATTTTAAATCTGGCATGACAGTGTTATGTGGTTGAAGAAACTCTCAGCTGTAGGGCTATCTGCAGCCTGGCCAAAGTTTGGAGTATTACATGTGTTGTGTTACTCACACATTTCCTATCTTTAGAAATGCAGTAGCATACTCTGATGATTGCAGCCAGTACATGGTGACATCCATGTGAGTTAGTGACTTAATATCCCTCAGAAGACATATGTCACAACAAACCCTATTACACCAGTACATGCATGAGTTTATCACAGCAACATGTCAAAACTGGCCGTGTGTTTGTGCCTCCAAACCCAAGTCTGTCATCCTTTGTACATGTCATGCAGTAAGAGGTGCATATGTTCAGTACATCATTATTTACTGACATCATACCTGATAACAAGCCAGTGAGATATCAGACTGCTAGACATGTTATATATAGTAGGCCTTATATTTGAGGACAAAACCTGGACATTCTGTTGTGGTGTGTACAGTAGTGAGGTCTGTGTACTTATGGTGACTGTTGACATAGTGTGTATTGTGGATATGTAACTTGGCCTGTGTACAGACTGTTGTAGATATCATTATTCTTGGTCCTGTTCTATCTGATGTTGCATGCTGGCCCAGTGTATGGCACCCTATCGGCATACATGTTTGTAGGGCCAGACCGACACATGTCCCATACACAGTCAGGCATCAGACTACACTGTGTATTGGCCCAGTATATGTAGGGTTAGTGTGTGAGTGGCACATATGAGGATGGTGTTGTTCACACAGTCCATATACTGTAATATTAATTAGGCATACCATATGTGACTGTGGCTGTGTTCCAATAGGTTGTGGGTAGGCACTTTCACTCTGGTGTCTGTTACTCCATGCTGTTACATGCCTGTAGTGCCTGCCATATTTGGAAATACATGTGAATTCCCCCATAAGAAACATAGGCCAGTGTTGTGGCAGTCTACCTGTAGTTTACACAGTACTTTGTGACATGTCAAACAGATCAGTGTGTTTACCTAGTGTGATGTTATGTCCAGATATTTGCCAGATGTACTGTTGTCAGGCCACCATAACTGTAGTGTATTTCTGACAAAGCAGAGGGATGTTGTACAGATGTATGTCACTAACTAGTGGGTAGTATGTGGGCTTGTGACCTCTGCTCCTCCAATTAATATGTGTCAGGACAGACAGGAGTATATGAATGCATGAACTGTGGGAGCTTATCTATTCCAGTGCTTTCATGATATCCCCATTTATATGGCTGTAAACTTCCACTTTGTCAGGCTTCATCCACATGTCTTGCACTAAAGAGTTCTGTGTATACCTCTGGACTGACCAAAGTGTGTCAGGCTGTCCACATTTGTTGGTCATATCTCTGCTGTATTCCACAGGATCATTACTTTGATTTGTGTGGTACTGCACTATGATGATCTTATGATGTCTGTCAGTAACTGGTAGCGTACATGTCAGTATCAGATGTGACTTCCCACACAACATTTCTGTTAAGACAACTCCTATTTAGCAACATTCTAAATTTATACCTGCAATACTTAGATGACATCCCATTGCACTAAGAGGTTGTGACTATTGGTGCTGAGGTATGACTAGATATATACACATATTTTTATATATATATATATATATATATATATATATATATATATATATATATATATATATATACATACACACACACACACACACACACACACACACACACACACACACACACACACACACACACACACACACACACACACACACACACACACACACACAAACACACAGACACACACACATATATATATATTTATATATATATATATATATATATATATATATATATATATGTATATATATATATATATATATATATATATATATATATGGGTCTACTGTATAACTTCAAAAATACGCATCTTCGAAATTAGACAGTAGACCCATACCTCCGCGAAAGTGCACTTAAGTGAAAGTGCACTTTCACGAACATCGGTTCAATGAACCAATAAAAAACATTAAAACACTGTTTATGCAGGGGGGCAAGCCCCCATGCACCCCCCATGTGGGGAGCTGTGCCCCCCACACACCCCTACACCCCTACTTAAATGTACCAACTCCGAGTTTGCACTACAGTGGGGAAACACGTAAACTCCCTTTCCCCACTGTAGTGTGCTTCAGCACCTGTGTTATTTCGCAGAAATGCACTTTTACTTAAGTGCACATTTGCAAAACCGAAACTCCACTGTTCGTTTTCGAACAAGTGGTATTTCGGTGTTTTCCAGTTGACCCATATAGATATATATATATATATATATATATATATATGAAAAAAAAAAAAAAAAACTTCTGTGCATAGGAAGAAAAATCACACGAGTCCGAACTGTAGTTTAGTGCTTTCGTCCTTTTATTGGCATAAAGAACTTCATCAGAACTATTTACAAATGCACAAGACTTGTGCTTAAATACTTTTTATACATGTAAAATACTGCAGATATATTTTGGCCAATGACTGTTCTTAGGGTAAAATAAGCCAATCGGGTAAAAGAGTTGACACTTTTTAAAAGAAGCATTAGTATAACAGAGAGGCACTAATTAGTATGCATGAGTTGTGTCACACTGTAGATACTTATTAACCAATGACAGCTTCCTGGATTTAGAATGACTCACTCCTGAAACTTGAGCTGGTGCAGCTGAATTTACAGTATCTAATGGTGTGTCTCTGTGGGGGTAGTTACACTAGCCATCTCAGAGCACACTTTACATTTAAGTTTTCATTGAGACCTGGGGTGGTCTCTGCATTTAATAGTAGTTGCCAGCGTAATTCTTTGAGTTCTAACAATGTTTCACAGTCACCATAAAATTGATCTACTTGCTCTAAAATAAAGAATTTAAAACCGGTACAGTTTACACATATAGAGCTGTGTCTGCCCAGAGTGTTGCTATTATCTTTATTCCTTATGGCTGCTAAGTGCTCTTTGATGCGGTCAGAAAGTTTTCTGATCATTTTTCCTACGTAAAAGGATTGGCAGGAGTTGCATGTTCCTGCGTAGACTACAAACATGGTGTGGCAGTCGTAGTGTTTAAGAAACGTAATGGTCAGATTACAGTGCCTAAAACAGAAGCTAGCGCCCATATGAATATGCGAGCAGACAACACATTTAGTACAAGTGAACATGCCTTTGACATCATCATTTGGTACCTGATTAATTAAAAAATGTGGTTTGTCTTTCTCAAATGCCATTTTTAAGGTTGTAGTCCTTTTGCAAGAGAAGTTTGGTTCTTCTCCCCGAATTTTGCTTAGTTCATTGCAAACAAACATTACCCCGAGCAACTTATCTATGACGTTTTCACAGATGTTGCTATGCACAGGCATAACAAACACAAACCGATCCTAAAAAATGGCTTTACCCCTAAGGCCACTGCAAGCAATGAAACTTGCACAGATAGGAACTGCAGCTTCCCGCTACCAATCAGCAGGGACATGCAAGCCATTAAAAACATTATCAGCAGCAACTGGAACATTATCAGGGCCAGCAATGAACTTAGCAAAATTCTGGGAGAAGAACCAAACTTCTCTTACAGAAGAACTACAACCCTAAAAATGGCATTGTTAGAACTCAAAGAATTACGCTGGCAACTACTAATAAATGCAGGGACCACCCCAGGTCTCAATGAAAACTTAAATGTAAAGTGTGCTCTGAGATGGCTAGTGTAACTACCCCCACAGAGACACACCAATAGATACTGTAAATTCAGCTGCACCAGCTCAAGTTTCAGGAGTGAGTCATTCTAAATCCAGGAAGCTGTCATTGGTTAATAAGTATCTGCAGTGTGACACAACTCATGCATTATAATTATTGCCTTTCTGTTATACTGATGCTTCTTTTAAAAAGTGTCAACTCTTTTACCCGATTGGCTTATTTTACCTTAAAAATAGTCATCGGCCAAAATATATCTGCAGTATTTTACATGTATAAAAAGTATTTAAGCACAAGTCTTGCACATTTGTAAATAGTTCTGATGAAGTTTTCATACCAATAAAAGGACGAAAGCGCTCGCTAAACTACAGTTCAGACTCCGTGTGATTTTTCTTCCTATCCACAGAAGTTTTTTTTATTTTTCATTAGTAAGTTTCTTCAGTTTAGTTTTAATTTGGTTATTTAGATTTTAGATATATATATATATATATATATATATATATATATATATATATATATATATATATATATATATATATATATATATATATATATATATATATATATATATATATATATATATATATATATATATATATATATATATATATATATATATATATATATATATATATATATATATATATATATATATATATATATATATATATTTTATATATATATATATATATATATACATATATATATATATATATATATATATATGTGTGTGTGTATATGACTCTCTCTCTCTCTCTCTCTCTATATATATATATATATATATATATATATATATATATATATATATATATATATATATATATATATATATATATATATATATATATATATATAATATAATATAATATCTATATATATATATATATATATATATATATATATATATATATATACACACATATAGGTTCATAGGTTCATAGGTAGGTAGTCGGCTATTGGCCTTAGGGCCTATATAAGCCTAGCCAACAGGTACCCTGGCTTTCGCCACCCAAGAAATTTATTTTCCTGTGCCACTGTCGAGCAGAGCCACAGAAGTTATTCCCGGAGTGAATTTCCTATCTTTCATCCAATAATCAAGATTTTTCTTGAAGAGTGCTAATGAGGAGCTTTATTTGATATAGATAGGTAGTTTGTTCCAGAGTATGGGAAGTCTCTGTTACAGGAATCTATCCCTCCAGCATGTTTGGTTTATTGTGGTGACAAGGTTTAGGTCCCTAGAGTGTATAGCTCAGAGGGACTGGAATTTCTTTAAGTGGGAGCATGTCCAAAAGCCCTGGGTTTGACATAGCTTTGTGTGTTAGGCAGAGATTACCTCTGAGTAGGCGATATGCGATGGAGTAAAGCTGCAGTTTTTTGAGACGGCCTGCGTAGGGCATCTGTTTGAGGTTGGTAATCCTTTTTGTGAGATGTTTCTGAGGCCTTTCCAGGTGTTGTAGATGTTTTGTGAGGTACATACCAAAAGGGGCATTGTACTCTATAATGGGTCTAATGAGTGATGGGTAGAGGGGTACAATGCCCTTTCTTTTCTTGAATGAGAAACATTTTGTGATGAGGGGTGCCACGTAGAAAGATTTCCAGACAACTGTGGTGATGTGATTATCAAAGGAAAGACTACTGTCCACCTGTGTCCCAAGGTCTCTTATCACACTTTTGGTGTTCAGTAGACTACCGCCTATGTGGTAGTTCATGGGTACAGAGTTTTTACCAAAAGGGATGACAATGCACTTTTTGGCATTGAGCTTGAGGCCATGGCTTTGACACCAGGCATCTGTCTCAGTGAGGCCTTTTTGTAGGATGTCCACATCTTTTGGAGTTTTGATTATGGCTCCTAGTTTGCAGTCATCTGCAAACTTCATTAGCCAAAGACGTTCTGTGTTAGCCTGTACTTCAGAGAAGTAGATATCAAACAGGAGAGGACCTAGGAGTGAACTCTGTGGTGCTCTACTTGTCACTGGTCTGAAGTTGGATTTGGAGTCTGCTACTTTCATAGTGTGGGTTCTGTCAGTGAGCCAGTTGGCAACCCATCTTGTGACATAGGGATTTATACCTAGTTTAGTGAGTTTATCTGTCAGTGAGCCAGTTGGCAACCCATCTTGTGACATAGGGATTTATACCTAGTTTAGTGAGTTTATCTATAATTCCAGAGTAGGGGATGGTATTGAAAGCCTTGGTGAGATCTAGATAGGCTGTGTGAACCACCTTACCCTCATCTACGGCTTTGCTGACTTCTTCAAAGAAGTCTATCAGGTTTATTAAACATGATTTGCATTTTACAAACCCGAACCGGGTGGGGTCCAGAGTTTGGAGATTACCAATGTCATTGTTTATAAGTCCCATGATGATACGTTCCATAGCCTTGCATACCAGGCTCATCAGGCTAATGGGGTAGTAATTTCTGGGGTCTGTGGTGGCTCCCCTTTTGTGGAGTGGGATAACCGTTGCTGTGTGCCATTCAGTGGGCACATAGTCTGAGGTGAGACTATGACTGAACATGGTACTTAGGTGGGGTTCCTGTTCGTTCTGTAGTTCATGTAGAACGCAGCCTGGGATGTTGTCAGGTCCCATGGATGCTATGTTCTTGGCTTTGGAGAGTGTGTTTTTTACCTGTGCAGCCGTGATTACAGGAACTTTGCATTTTTCCGGTATAGAGATGGGTCCTTTAGGGGATGAGAGGGGGGTAAATTTATCACTGAACCTATCTGCCAGGATGTTGGCAATATCAGTTGGTTCTGTATATTTAGTGCCGTTGTGCTGTAATTTCAGAGCAAATCTGAGTGTTGCCATTGAGATTCTTGACATAGCTATAGAATGCTTTGTTGTTGTCTTTAGAGTCAGTGGTGATTTTGTTTTCGTAACTAGCTTTGGAGGATTTTATGAGGGATCTTAGCTTCTTATTGAGGCTGAACAGGGAGTTCCTCCAATCATGGGATTTTACTCTTTTTTGCAACACTTTCTTCTGTTGTAGAGTTTGTTTATGGCAGGGCACCACCAGATTGGCTTCCATTTTTTTTTGGAGGATAGCATCTTGGTTCTGTTAGGGATTGCATGATCCATGCACTTGTGTATGTGCTTATAAAGTGCATTTGTGTAGGATTCAGCAGTCATACCTCTGTTGTCCGTCAGCATGGGTGTCGTGACGTTTGCCATTTCTGTCTTAAGAAGCATGAAGTTGGCTTTGGAGAAATTTTTTATGGTGGTTTCCCTAATGGGGGGTGGGGGAGGGATGTGGATGCCTAGGGTGATTAGCTTGTGGTCAGATCTGACCAAGAGAAATTGACCTCTGGTGTGGAGCACCGTTTGCCCATATTGGTAATAACCAGGTCTAGGATATTGCTGCCCATAGTGGGGGTGTGGATAAGCTGATCCAAAGCATTGGAATTAATGAATTCCAGAAAATGTTGAGTGCAAGAGTTGGTACATGAGTAGTTTTCCCAGTTAATGGTGGGGTAGTTTAAAATGCCCATTATTATGGTGTTAGGTTGTACCCTAATATTTTACAGTGTGTCAAGAAATGAAAAATGGGAATCCTGGGGCATGGTGGGGGATCTGTAGCAAGTTGCAGTTTGCATTGCAGTCTTGCCCAGAGTTAGTTTCATTTGGATAATCTCAGATGCATTATGCTAAGCAACTAGCCTGGAGGTGTGGATATCCTTAATGAATATGGACATGCCTCCGCCTTTAGTGTTTTGGTCCAGGTTAGGTGGCCGAAAGGTGTGGTATGAATTATAGCCTGGTAATGCAGGGGTCCTCTCTGAAGCCTTGAACCAGGTCTCTGTCACTGCACAGATGTCGATGTTCTCCATTTTAAGGAGTGCCTTGAGTGAGTGCATTTTGAGGTTTAGACTTCTAGCATTGAGTAGCAATACCCTCAGATTCTCCTTGCTTGTACCTGTTATGGTGTTGAATTTGTCATTTGAACCTTGCCTAAAAAAAGGCACTATAGGGGTAGCTAGAGCCTTAGCCAGTATCCAGAATTCCAGAGGCAACAGGTGCAGGCCATCTCTGGCAAAGCATTGTGGTCTGTCAATCATGTCATCCCAGGCAGATACTGGATCCCCTTAGAATGACACCACAAGCTTTGCCAATTGTTGAAGTCAGTCATTTTGTCCTTGTACTGTGGTATCATTCTGGGTGATGGCAGGATGCTACTCAGGGCTAGGGTCATACCTGCCTGGGCTACAAGATCAGACAGTTCCTCCATGTCCCTTTTCATGTAGTCCAGGGAGGTACATCTAAGGTCATTCACACCAACATGGAAAATGACAGAGTCATATTTGTACTTGTTGTGGAGTGACCTGAGTGCATGCTTTATGTGGCAGATCCTGGCACCCGACAGGCAGCTGACAGTAATTTTCTCCTTGTTTAGCCTAGTGAGTGGAACATCAGTGTGCGTGACTACAGAGTCACCTATGACTAGAGTGTTGGGTACGTTGTTATGTCTTATGGGCTGTGATTGAGTGGCACACTGAGTTTGTGGGCTATGTGTCATTTGGGTTGTGTTGGGGGGGGTGGAGGTTGCTTGTGTTTCTGCTTTGGAGGTCCCTGTTGCTTGGACAGGTTTTTACTGAGAGTCACCACAAATGCAGGTGTGTGCTTTTTGTTTCTATGTGTGTGTTTTGGTCGTGTAGGTTTTGAGGGACTGTGTGATGAGTGTGGTGTGGTGCAAATGTTTAACTTCTCCTCTTGACTGTATAGTTCAGTCTTGGGTGAAGAGAGCTTTGCTTCCAGTTTGGCTATATACGTGCATCTCTCACAGGTTGTAGTGTTGGGTGGTAGGAGAGGGATGTCTGTGTACATGAGGCAATTGCTGCATTGCCCCAAGATGCCCAGATTCATCAGGTAGACAGGAGATAACACAGGGTGCTGACCCTTAGACATGCCTGGATAGGTGCTTATTTGTTAAGTACAAGAAACTGTTTTCCTCTAGACAAGTGAGGAAAGGTGAGTGCTGTACTAATTTGTAGCTTATTTAGTGCTTACAATGAGTTCTGAACAAGTGCTGAGCTCAAAGAAACAGACTTGAGTGCTAAAACTAATAAACTGGCTAGTTCTAAAAAACAAAATTAAGCTAGAAGGCTTCCCTCCAACACAGAAAAGTCTTGGGGGCTCAGAAGCCCACAAACAGTCCTGGACACAGCAAATCTGTATTCAGACTAGACTACCCACAGGAAAGGCAGGAAACAAGCTTAGGATTTTGTTTAAGTGGAAAGAGAGCAAGGAGGAGCAGAAACTAAGTGGATTGGCTTTCACAAACGTTCTCCCTGTATTAGGAAGAATGAGGTAATAACACTAGACTGGGAGGAGTGTCCCAGATCAAATTTACAGTAGGGGCAGGCAACTGCAAAGCCACAAACTATAAGAACAGCATACAAATAGGAAGGGTGGGTGGGAAACAAACTGCAGAAATGTTTCTCACAGCAGAAAAGCAGCAGTGAGCCTTTACATGAAAGTTTTAAACAGATAAAGGAGCCTCTAGAGAAAGTTTTTGACTGCAAACAAGTTATATGACACTCTCCTTGGCAGGAGATCAGAATCAAACAACCCAAACAGATGCTTAATAAAAGTAGACAATTTCCAGTTAATACCTCACACACAGTGAAACTAGCTAGAAAAATATGCAGTTGACAAAGTGCTATAAATAACTCAAAGAAATAAGCAAAAAAACAGGATACTTAATGTTATATATTATAGATCTGAGTTTGCTCACTGTCCTTCCTTCGATTAGCTCAGTGTGAAATGGCAGAAACACTCACAAACTTAACTTCTTAGTTTACAGAAAGTTGAAACCTGAGACAACTTTTAAAAAAATCTCAAAAGAACCAATAAGCTGCTTACTATAAGCTGTAGTTCAGGTGACCCAAGTCAGTCAATGACCTTAAACAATCATCTCTCACTGAAATACCTTATGGCTTTGGCTAAACCAATATGTCCTTGAACATGTGCTCAGACACACAGCCTCCACAAACACTAGGCCCAAACACAAGCCTGAATATGGACAATGCTACAAATATCCACACTAATTAGGTAGAAACAAACTGCAGAAATGTTTCTCACAGCAGAAAAGCAGCAGTGAGCCTTTAAATGAAAGTTTTAAACAGATAAAGAAGCCCCTAGAGAAAGCTTTTAACTGCAAACAAGTTATACGACACTCTTCTTATCAGGAGATTAGAATCAAACAACCCAAACAAATTCTTAATAAAAGTGGACAATTTCCATTTAATACCTCACACACAGTGATACTAGCTAGAAAAGTATGCAGTAGACAAAGTGCTATAAATAACTCAAAAAAATTAGCAAAAAAAACCCAGTATACTTAATGTTATATATTATAGATCTGAGTTTGCTCAGTGTCCTTCCTTCGATTAGCTCAGTGTGAAATGTATATACACACACACATATATATATATATATATATATATATATATATATATATATATATATATATATATATCCATATCCTTGTTATGTGTAATCATGAGTGTTGTTCTATACCTTCCCAGATGTATCCCACCATATTTATCTGATATGTGTTTATATAGATATAACAACATACTGATTCAACACTATTTTCACTAACAAGTACTACACAATTGCAGAAGTCAAAGCAGTTGTTCACTACTATTCAGTATGTGTACTGACAGATACATTGGAAAAACAACAAGCTGTGATGGCTTAGAGGTTAACTGTTGTTGTGACTATAGTGCACAGGGTCCTGGGTTCAAGGGCTGTATATTTTTTTTGTTAGGCAGAACAAGGACTGTTGGATACACAGTGATTAAGGCAGTTTTGAGCAGCTTTAAGAGGGTTTGTGCGGGTTTGCCTGACCATAAGCACTGCTAATGTACGGTTAAATGAATAAGCAGTTACACTGTGTAGGCTTTGCTTACCAGTGTGCAAATGTGCTTAGCATTTAAATTTAAGCAATGCTTACACCTGCTAAGCATAGCTCAGCCCTGGTAACCAGTGATCACATTCCTGTCTGATAAAATAGCAGAGTAATGACATATTTAATAAGTGTATTTAATTCCATGTACATAACATGCTTCTATATGCTGTCATTACAGTAGCAAGGGGTGTTAGTCTACTGTCTGGGACATCTGACTATATATGTCTTGTACAACAATCTTTTCCATTTGAACGTGTTTCATACATGGGTAGTATCCCAGGTTATATGCAGTCTCACTGGCATGTAGTGTATCATTACATTATTACTGTTAACAGTGTTTTCCTAAGTAAGAGTAGATTGCAGATTGTTGTACTAGAACCAAACACCCCTTCATGCAAAGATGGACTCTGAGTCCTGACTGTGTTCTTTGTGTGTGAGCTGTGTGTAATTTAGTATTTGCTACTGGATATTGATCTGACATGTGGATATTAACTGTATACTGCTGTGTATAGGACATGTCATTGAGGACTGCTGTCATGTAGTAATGGCATACCTCTCAGTGTCAGACATCTATCTGTCAAAACATTTATTCTAATGCATAACCAGATGCAGTGGCAGCTAGTTACTTCAAATTAAAGGGGGGCTACAGGAGACAGCTGAATGGGTAGGGCCAATGGGAAGGGGTGTGACCAACTAGAAATGGGTGGAGCTATCCTCAAAACTACAACTGGAAATTTAATTAAATACACTGCCGTGGGTGCCAAACTGTCATTATGAGAGTCCAATCAAGATAAAATGAAGTGTAGAAGCAAACATATTTCATTGCATTGGCTACATGAGAACTTACTTAATATCTAGATGGAAACACAAAGGTTGTAAGGTATGAAAACATAAATTACTTTTTAAATACATTACTGGAATGCCAGTCAAAATCAAGTATAAAAAAATCAAGCAGCACTCAACTCAAACCACTTCTCCTTGCACTGCAGTTCTAATTATAAGTTATATTCAGCTTTATAAAATTACCAAGTGACATGCTGAAAGTATCAATCTCTGTGATACCCCCACTTGTAAAAATGTTTCTTATCCAAAAAAGCCCTGCTGCCTGACAACAACTATCTACTTGTTTCATGGGGAAAATATGATCAAAGTAAAAAAATGAACAGCAAACAAGAAACAAGCTCAAGATAAATTACTTAAAGGATTACTGCACAAGTTATGGACCACACATGATAGACTGGCATTCTGTTTGGTTTATGGGTAAAGCCTGCAAGGAGGACTGCAAGTCTCAGATAAATGTAATGAGCTTCTGAAAATACTGCAATCATGTCCTTTATTACAAATACTGTCATATGCATTTCAATACCTAAGGCTTATACGTTATCTAGTTATGTAAATATTCTCTGCATGGCAACAACAAAACGGCTTTCAATGTTGGTAATTCTTTAGCTTACTTGCATCTTACAATCTCAGACAAGCTTACCTGATGGTCATTAAATCATTGCTACTTAAACACAGAGCAACAGGGCACTGAGACAGCATGCTGAATAATAATAATCATACATCAACAGTACAAAAATATGACAGAAAACCAGAACATTCTGCAAAATCAAAGACAGATGAAAAGCCACTGTGGTACTTGTGTCTACCTTGGATGGGGGAATACTCTGCACACTTACACTGCATATCTGCTCCTTGTCTTGCTTGGACACATCCAGAGTCAATATATGGGGGAGTGGGGTGCAACAAGTATGTCACAATTTGAAATGTCTCTGGCTGATGGTGATGGCTCTGACACTCTCAACCTCAGAGCAAGAAATCTGGACAAAGACATACATAGAAGTGGGACACAGGCCCAAAAATAAGGACAATTTTTAAATATTGCTCTTCTTAGAAAGATAATAGAATAGTAGTAGGTCTTGCATTAGTATGACATTTCTGAAGGGTATGAAATCTGAAACTCAAATGTCTGCCATTATTTTCTAACTTCAGTCTTTAATGATTTGCCACTAATTTGCCAGACAACCACAATTTTATGAAACAGGACCAAAAATGTGATGCAAAAATATAAAATTGCCACACAATACAGATGGGAACCTGTCAAAGAAGGGACACCTTTTTAATATTAGTACTGTTAACTTGAGTAGCTGACAAAAATAAGAGAATCTACATGCATTTCTGAAATAAAAGTAATCTATAACTCTGATCATTACAGTTATTTATAACTGTAAACCTTCCACGTTTTCTTCCAAAACTGCCATTTTGTGGAGGGATTATTAGGGGGAGAGCAACATTCTCAGCCAAAATTGAGGACAGCAGAAAGATTTGGATATTCCTAATTCTATAAAGTGATTTATTTGCACATACTTCTCAACCTCTTAATGCAGGAAATCTGGACAAGGGCAAATATATTGGGGGAACATACAAACAGTACTAAAAATTGCTCTTGTATAAACTTAAGGCAATTGATAGAAAAACAGGTCTTGCTTTAGCATGTATTTTTCTGAAGGTTATGACATCTGAAACTCAATGTCTGTCATTATTTATTGATTTCATTTCTAAATGATTTGCCAGAAAACCACAAATTTTATGAGGAACAAACCAAAAATAAGAAGCAAAAATTGATTCATTCTGCAAAAATCTGGACAGTTGAGAGGTATAGTTTAGCTGGGGCTGTCTGAGTTTGCTGCCCTTCCCCTCACAAAATCATTGTCGAATGAAGCCTCCCCCATGCAGCAATTCCAATGTCCCATTCCTTGGTTATTTTGCCACATTTACCATAAAAACTGTAATGTGCATACTGCTTTACTTCTGCAATTATTTGGATTTCATTTGAAAGTTTTATTTTGCATTTTACAGCACACACACTAATAGATATCTGCAAAACAAAGCAATGCAGTCTCACAATGAAAATACACTTAGCATTAAAACGTCTCTGCCCTTGAAACTCACATTCATTGAAACAACATTGAAACCCACATTTAAAGAAAATACATTTTGCCAGTGGCAGTTAAAGATTAACTTTTGGCTGTTTTCAAATCATAGGCCCCTTGCACACAAAACATACACGTGTTCTTTGATACACCTTCCTGATTGTATTAAATTATATTCCTTGTACAATACAGTACAGTTGTTAGAGGGTGTTTTAAATTTATTGTTTTGAAAATTTTTCCAGTAAACAATGGAACAAAATGCATGCACCAATAATGACAAAACTGTTCAGTTCAGAACATTTTCATCATAAAAGTGTACTCAAACTTCTACAGTCCACCAGTATCAGTAAATATGCACAATCTCTGAAGAAGTAAAAGTCATCTAAGTAATTCTACATTAAAGAAATCTGTAACTAATGAAGAGGTTGCTGCCAGAAAACAACTTTATATTTCATTGTTTCATCTACAAATAAAGTGCCTGTTGCCCTTAAGGAATAAATTGCCTATGTTGCATTAAAAAAAGATAAGCTATTAATATTCCAATAGGGAATGGATGGCAAACTGATAACAGGTTCATAGTTACTAGGTATCTTTGCCAAAAAGGACTGCAGCATCCACCCCCTTTACAACACAGTACAGTATAAGCAATGCGTCTACGTATTGTAGGAGTACAACCCACAGCCTTCTGCACCAAAAGCAAGTGCACTACCTGTTGTGCTATTAACAACACAAGCCAACTCAACATAAGCAGCACTAAACTTTTGTTCCTCTGCAGCTCTCATCTCCCTGTAAAATCTACTAGACACTCAGCTGTATCGCTGAACTTTGCAGCACAAAAAAATCTGGAAAAAGCCAAAATTTATGGGGGGGGTCAAAAGCCCAAAAAACATGGACACATTTGGAACATTGCTTGTATGGAAGTTGACAGAATAAAATGCTGTGTTACCACCATACATTTCACTGCCAAGACTTAAACTCAGGACCCTGTGCAAAACAGTCAGAGCAATATACCACTATGCCAAATCAGCTATTTTGTGAAAGAAAGGAAGACTGAAACTTAAATGGCTACCATTTAGTGAATTCAGTTCTCACCATTGCTGTCAACCTCTTAGCACAAAACACCTAAACAAAGCCAATAATGGGGCAGTACAGCCTCCAAACATATTCAGCAAATTCAGTTCTCACCATAGCTCTCAACCTTAGCACAAAAACCTGGACAAAACCAATAATGGGGGAATATAGTCCGAAAAATAGGGACACATTTCAAATATCCATCTTATAAACTTAGACAATTGCTAGAATAAAAGGTTTTGTGTTACCATGTAGTTTCTGAAGAATATAACGTCTGAAATTCAAATGACTGTTATTTTTATTTATTTAACTTTTGTTAACCAGGAAAGTCTTGGAACAAAAGCCAGTTTTACATTTATTAACCAGGAAAGTTTGACTTGGAACAAAAGCCAATTTTCAGCAGTGGCCCAGGGAGAAACACTCCAGACACATGTCTTTGTAAGATGGGAGGACATGCAGAATCCACACAGAAAGCACCCAAGCCAAGACTCAAACCAAATAGCCTGCAGCTGTTAGGCAACAATGCTACCACTGCACTACAGACTGCGTAAGGAAAAGAAAATACAGAAACCACAGCTTTTATCAGGAACAGAACAGAAAAAATATGAGGCAAAAATCTGCATTTTTTTTTTTTACAAATGATGGTGGGTAGGGAATTCAGGCCCCTTACCAATTGTAGCCACAGTACAGGGTTCAAGCCTGAGGTATTCTCTATCCATACCATGTGTTCTCTCTAGCCACCAGTATATAGCAACTGGCACATTATACACACACACACACACACACACACACACACACACACACACACACACACACACACACACACACACACACACACACACACACACACACACCTCAGTCTCAAGCTAACAGCTACATAGTACCTGAATTCAGTCCTGTCTGCTAACGGCTGGTTTCCTGGCTACACATAGTACCTGAGTCCAAGCTAATGGCCCTTTCCCTGTGAGAGTAGGCTCCAGCCTGCAGACGGCTAATGGTCTTTTCCCTGTATGAGTAGGCTCCAGCTTGCAGAAGATGCAGTCAGGAGTTTTTTATGTGGTCATCCATCACTGCACAAATGTCTGGGCATCTGCAGGGCAGAGATGCCTTTCCCCCTATCTGGACTGCCAGACACAGCAGTCTGGAGTTTTGTGAGTTCCAAGAATTCCAAGCACTCATGCATGGAGTTTTGGGATTTCGTGATTTGTTTTTTTTTTGTTGTTTTTTTCATTCCTTTTTACAGGTGAGTGGAGCTGCAGTTCTGCAGTCTTAGAGCACAAGCCACCCCTGACCAATTGGCTAGCTGATGCCTGTTTTTCCTTTGTAGAGATGTGCATATGTCAGGTATCCATCTTGGCCGCTTACAGGCAATCTATGCTTGACTGACACTGATATGTCTGCCCAGCTGTGTTATGAATGCCACAGCTAGGAACCCCCAACCTGTATGTACTACATGCCATGGATACCTCAACTACACTACCACAGTCAACAAAACATGATTGGCTACAGGTCTCCAAGACAGACACTGACCATGTTATGTAATATATGTTGCATACATATCAATTGGAGCACATCACTGGCCCTCTACAAGAGGAAATCAGATGATTGGATGTTGCATTTAACTCTCACCCTGAGGATCACTCACATGGCATCAGTTGATAGATGGTCTGCTAAAAAATTGCAGTTGGCATGAAACCACTGTACCCACACACCCTACTCTTCTCATCTCTCCATGGACAATACCCTGGTACACACCTAGGAACACCTGCACCTTTGGAACCCAGTATGAACAAATGTGTCAGTCTACATCTACATTACTGAGAATAACAGTGTCTGTGTGTTTGTAAACCTGTAGTTGATAATACCCTGAGGGCCTTCTCACCCACTGCACCCCCATTGCCATAGTTAAAAATGGCTGCTGCTGTAATGGACATTACATGTACCTTATTACACTCGTCACCCTATGGGCTACTTGGAGCTTGTAGTACCAGCACAACACTGTTGTACAAATGGGTAGATAGTCATGGGTTACCCTCTGAGTCCTGGCAAGTGTATGTATGTGTGCAAGTGTGCATATTTGTAGGATACAGCATTCTGCGGTCACATTCTCTAAATGCAATATACCTTGCCATACAGTATAAGGGATAGTGATGTTGCTGATAGTAGGAGACCCATGACAAACCATCATCCTACTATCCCTGTGTCATGTGCAATAGATACATATCCCTGCAGTAGCACTCTTGAGCTAGACAAGGGGTTGTATTGCAGTCCTGGTCAATGTGTGATTGTGGGTATGTCAGAGTTTTATCCTGGGTTTCATTGAGTAAAATATCCAATGTGGGGTGTGGGTGCTGGGTATATTGTCTTTACACCATGGTACCCCCAGTACATGTCCCAAGGTCCACTGTATGGAGACCACTGTCACCATCAACCATACATGTAACTGATTACACTATCCAGCCCAATGATGCATGTGCTGTGTGCAAATTATCTGTAATAGAATGGACTCACTGACAAGGTAGCTAGCACTGATAACCCAGGTGTCTCAGAAGTGTCTATGACTGTTATGTGTTTGTCAAGGTGTATATGACAGTATGTCACACTATGTATTGTTCATAAACAACCAGTACATCCCCCATTACCATACTGTACAAGGCCTGGTGATGTTCTTCACTTAATAAGAATCCTGGGACACACCTTATCCTAAAAGCAGTGTGGTGTGTGCAATTAAGGCCACACACATTAGTAGCAATACATACCAAGATAGGGGTTCTACTCTCAGTGTTTCCAAGTAAGACTGTGTGTGTATGTGAAGGGATCAACTTCAGTTTGCAGAAAATACATGTCCCAGGAGGTCATCTGTCTGAGAACTGACTGGCAAATGCTAACAGTTCAAAGGTATCATCTTGTGGAAACTCATTCCATCAGAACTAGCAGTAGATGTGTAAATGTCCTCTTTCCCACTGTATAGGTGTACATCAATACTGGGGTTGGTATATATAGTTGGGTGTGGATCTTGTGGACACAGGCACCATCATTAAGGTTATTGCTGTGTGTATCCCCCTGCTTAGTTAGCTGTAATATTGTACAGTTTATATTAACAGGTTAAGTAGTTGGCAATCACACTATCTGTGGTTTTACACCACCCCCAACCCTCCAAAGTGTAGGGCTGTGCCACCCACACCAGCACACCTATGTTTACCAAGTCGAGGATTGCATTACTTTGGGAAAGAGGACATATACCCTGCCAGTACCATCGTCAATGACATTAAACTAGCAGAGTATTTACTGATGTGATGTTGTGCCTATTTTGTCTTGGTGGAATTACATAGGCTAAAATGGGTTCACTACAAAAGTAAATACATCCATGTGTACAGTATTCTCTGTGTATTTAATCAACACCAAAGTGTGTGTGTGTGTGTGTGTGTGTGCGTGTGTGTGTGTGTGTGTGTGTGTGTGTGTGTGTGTGTGTGTGTGTGTGTATGTGTGTGTGTGCATGTTATAGAAAAATATGCGGTGTGTATCACCCAGTACACTTACAATTGCCCACTGTAGAAGGGTAGAAGGGCTGCTGACATCAGCCACCATGCATTCACCTGTATACACCCCTCAGAGCTATCAGCCATGTGGCACATGCAGTAACTGTTATACAGAGCTGTTATTTTGTGTACAGCTGTACACAGGATATGACACAGTCAAGGTGTCACCACAATGCCATACCCCCTTGTAGGAACCAACACCAGACCAACACCCTGCTGACACATAGACACCTACAACACAAACTGAATACATTATGGAGACCACAATCAGTCAGTGTTAATAACAGCTATAATGCATCATGGCTGGGCAGCTACACATCCTGACATAGGTTCATAGGTAGGTACTAGGCTATCAACCACAGGGCCTATGTAAGCCTAGCCAGCAAGGTTCCATAGCTTATGTCACCCAAGAGGATTATTTTCCTGTGCCACTGTCTAGCAGAGACACAGAAGTGATCCCTGGGGTGTATTTCCTATTTCTCATCCACTCATCAAGATTTTTCCTGAAGAGTGCTCATGAAAAACTTTGCTTGACATAGATGGGTAGCTTGTTCCAGAGTATAGGAAGTCTCTGGGACAGGAATCTATCCCTTCAGCATGTTCTCTTTATTCTGGTGACAAGGTTTAGATCCCTAGAGCATGTAGCTTGGAAGGATTGGGATTTCTTTAGGTGTAGCATGTCCAACAGTTTTGGGTTTGACATAGCTTTATATGTTAGGCAGAGATCACCTTGGAGTAGGCGATATGCTACGGAGTAAAGCTGGAGTTTTTTGAGGCGGTCAATCTAGGGCATTTGTTTGAGGCCAGTAGTCCTCTTTGTGAGGTACTTCTGTGGCCTTTCCAGCTGCTGCAGATGTCTTGTGAGGTACATTCCAAAAGGGGAATTGTACTCTATAATGGGTCTAATGAGTGACGAGTAGAGGGGAACAATGACCTCTTTTTTCCTGGATGAGAACCCTTTTATGGTGAGGTGTGCCATATAAAAGGACTTCCTGGCTACTGTGGCAATATGACTATCAAAGGAGAGACTACTATCCACCTGGGTCCCAAGATCTCTTATCATGCATTCAGTGTTAAGTAGATTTCTGCCTATGTGGTAGTTCATGGGTACAGAGTTTCTACCAAAGGGGACGACACTGCACTTTTTGGCACTGAGCTTGAGGCCATGGCTCTGACACCAGACATCTGTCTCAGTGAGGCCCTTCTGTAGGATGTCCACATCATTTGAGGACTTGATTATGGCTCCTAGTTTGCAGTCATCTGCGAACTTCATTAGCCAGAGGCCTTCTGTGTTAGCTTGTACTTCAGAGAAGTAGATACCAAACAGGAGAGGTCCCAGGACGGAACCATGTTGTACTCCACTTGTCACTGCTTTGAGGTCAGATTTAGAGTCTACAACTTTTACAGTGTGGGTTCAGTCAGTGAGCCAGTTGGGAACCCATCTTGTGACGTAGGGATTTATACCTAGTTTAGTGAGTTTAGCTATAATTCCAGAATGGGGGGATGGTGTTGAAAGCCTTGGCGAGGTCAAGATAGGCTGTGGGAACCACCTTACTCTCATCCACGGCTTTGGTGACTGCCTCAATGAAGTCAATCAGGTTCAGGAGGCATGATCTGCCTTTCACATGTAAGCATTGAACTTTACTGCTGAAAACATGTTACACAGCATTACATTAGTGCACCTTAGTACATTCACCCTGTGCATGAGAACCATATTAGCCTGTCCTTGCATCGATGTTATGGATGACAGGGATGTGGCACAGGTATCATCATATGCACATGGTGTGTTGTGGGTTGCCAGAGACCTAGGCTGAGCTGTTTGGTTGACATCATGTATGTGTGTTAGGGGGTTTAATTATTAATTGGGCCGTGTGGATGTGGTGTGCGTAGGTATGGGGTTGCCCTAGCTGTGTTGGTGATGTGTGTGTGTGTGTGTGTGTGTGTGTGTGTGTGTGTGTGTGTGTGTGTGTGTGTGTGTATGCATGCACACAGTTCTGCCATGTGGCTGCCCTATACAGGGCAACTAACTGTTGTAACTGTTGTGATGCATATTATGTAGGGAAAACCGATCGAAAACTACATGATAGAATTTATGAACACCTGTACGCGATTAAAACTAAGAAAAGTGAAAATGCTTTAGCAAAACACTGTATCAAACATGAAGGACATAGTTTCAGTTTCCTCGCTATTGACCAAGTATCACAAACCATGAGAGGAGGACCAGTTAGTTTAATACTTGAAAATCGAGAACTGGAATGGCAACTCCTGTTGAACTCATTTTGTGTTCCAGGGTTGAATGAACATTGCAATATCTCCTGCATTTTAAAGATGAGGAATTATATGAGATAACCTTAAAGCATAGACAAGTCTTTTCAAATATAAAAAAAACTTTTAGTAAATTTACTTTATTGTTTTTGGCCTTTGGTGGCTGCCTGTATATAATAGGATTAAACTAAGTGTTGTTGACTATTAATTATTAATATATTAAACTAGAGGCAATAATGCTGCTTGCTTATATATATTCATATATATTTTTTTTCCTGTCTGTTCTGTTGAATTTTATACTTGCACATTTTAGATATAGAATTATATTAGATATAATAGGGAAGTTATATAGGTGGTTTAATTTTTGTTTAATTTTTGTTTATACAAATGTATATATATATTTTTTACATTTTTAAACTTATTCAAATATCTTTTTATAATTAGAGCGCTAGAATAGTTAACAACAATGACATTGAATGAGAATATGTTAACAGTGTTTTAATCAAAACTGTAATACAAGTGATTCTTTATATATGCTTCTATTACGACGTTTGATGCACGTGCAGCCTGGTTTTGAAGTACTATTTCTTTAACTTAGTCAATTATCTAGCCACGCTGAGCACGTACTACATATGTGGCTTTTGGCGGTGTTTTTTGAAACCAGGACTGGAGACTACGTGTCTTGGATTATTTTATACATCTTCAGTTTTTACTTTTACGATCATTGGATTTGCCTTGACTTGTCTTTGGGATTTTAGTCCTGGCTCCAGGAGGAGTAGGATTTGGCTGTTTTTTTCTTCTATACAGGGGTTTGTTGGACAGCTGCAAACCGTACATGGCAGGGTGTGCAGTTCATCATCTCTGGCCACCGACATGAGAACAGTGCCTGCCAGAAGTTCCACAGGTACTACCAGGTACAAGGCCAGATATGGTACTCTCCCCTGATGATGACAAATGTCCGCTGGATCCAGGTCCCTCTTGGGACTGGGCAGGGCCACATACACGTGGCCTGCTATATTGTGGTGTGGACAGCACCCACCCCTGCAGTGCTGATGCTGCCACTACGGAAGCAGCTCTGACTTGTTGCACGTCCACGTAGAACTCCACCTGTTGGTGCTGATGACCTACGCCCCCTTGGCTGTCACACTACTCCCACCATATGCTCAAGCACAGACATTGCACGGTCAAGGATTCCCACCATCTCACCCAACCGTCTATCCAGGACCTCTGCAAAATAACGGTGGTAACCTGCAAGATCACGGATGTTGTCAATAACAGCAGAATGAGTAGCCATCTGGAGCCTCAGACCCTGTCTGGTATAACATTCCATATGTGCCTGTGCCTTCATGATGGCCTGAAGCATGTGTCTGGTGACACCTGCTGTGGCACTTCTGCCAGGGGCATAATGACCAGCAGCCCTCCTACAAGCACCCCTGTACATCTGCCTTTGTGGTACCTCGCTGGTCATCCATCTATGGCTGCTGTGCCCAGACACAATTGCCATAGTCACCACACTGTTCTGTCCCATGCCACCACCTGCCAATTGTCCCTCATCTATGGCCACTGTTGATGGGGTATGTTTAGGCGATGTGACTGTGTGTGCGGATGGGGTGGATAACAGTGGGATGTCAACCGATGGCAAAGCTTCCGCCCCTGACATCCCTGCCTATGCCTCACCATACTTATCAACATTGTCAGAGTCTGTATGGACACTAACATCTGCTTGCCTGCAGGAGGGACCCTGACCCACCTTGCCATCTGTTAGGGGGAAAACAAGAAATGCACTTTAAAATCTGTACATTATTGCTTAACTGTACACACGCTCGCACACACACACACACACACACACACACACACACACACACACACACACACACACACACACACACACACACACTCTTACACTTAAGGTTGCACAAAGATATTGCACACAGACCTCTCATTACTCAACTGTCAACATGCATGACATATGCAGCTACAGTCAATCCCTGTTACCAACATTATACATCTCTGTGATGCATGAGTTGTGTTAGTAGGTGATGTCCCTTCCCCTGGAACACACTGCACCCATGTACACAGTACTGCTGTGTACCTGTTCAGCACCCTGGCATGTACTGTGCACCATATCTCATGAGTATGCACACCATTGCTGAATGTGTATATGTGTGTCAGTTATATTTGCTCTGTTGCTCACAGCCTCTGCGTGTTTGTCCAACACATACCTTGGATGATATGAGGACAGATGTCAGTAGTGAATGCCTGATGTCTGATTTGCAGATCTCATCATCAGCAGTGCATGTATGAGCAAGAAAATACAATTACACTGACAACCTTTAAGCTTACTGTGGCTATGAGAAGTGTACACACCCTTATTGACATGGCACCCTCTTCTCTGATATGCCATGGGGCCACAATACTGCATATGTTAACATTACACAAACCTGATATGTGATATATGACCTGTCCAATCAAATGCAGTATCAAAAAAATGTGTTAGTTGTGCAGATGCTGATTGAGATGCATACAATATGTGTGTGCATAAGTGTGCACACCCTTAACATGATGGTTTGCTGCATCAACTGTTAAGTGTACTACAGCAGTCACTATTCCTGGAAGGGGTATACTAGCATGGCTCATCTGCACTTGCCAGTATTTGGTCACGCCACCCTACAAATGCCTCCCAACTCTGCCAGATTTCAAGGTCAACTCATGTCTACAGCCCTTGAAGGTCACACAGTGCCTTCAATATTGCTGTGGAGTCAGGGTTATGTCTGCCACAATTCATGACCTTGACTGTATGTAGATACAGCCATTCTTAGTGAGCATTGGATGTCTGCTTCAGTTCACTGTTGTGTTTCAGGATGACACCCCCTCCCTATCCTCAGTCTTTTTGCAGATGCTTGACAACTATGGGTCACACATGAGTGCCATTTTGCAGTGTTCCAAATTCAGAACACTGTGTGTACCGACCTAGTTCCTGCTAATGAATGGCAAACATACAGGTGTACACTGGTACCAGCAAGGTACAGATGGGGATGGTGGGCCTGAGGTGGAGTGAGGTGTTGCTTGTGCAGCACATGTATCTTTATTAATACTGTCTTCAGGTTTCAGACTTGGTCTTAGTACACCATTACACATTGCAACACATGCCTTTGGGGGGACTTTTGATGTTATGCATATGTTTCCTGTAGAGAGTCCTGGATGATGTTTCCTGTGGAACAACTTTCCCATCTGATTACACTAAGCCATAGGCCACACTTATGCACAGTCCAGGCTATTGTTGACACAGGTACTGCACAGCCAGTACTTGCTAGAAATTCCTGCAACTCCCTCAATGTTGCAGCATTTTTTTATAGGCAGCCTCCATGACCAGTTTCCAACATGTGTCATCATCTGTCTTGGATGGCCATCTGTTTATTTTCTACATTAATGTTGTCCCATACTTCCTCGTCACATACATGACTGTCTGCACTGTTTGCCTTGGTTTATGCAATGGTGAGGTAAGACTACATCTCCCACTTCTGAGTGCTACCTGTTTAGATATGGGATCCATTTCATGGTTTGTAAGATGTGTGCAAGCTACGGCTGCCTTTGTTGCAGGTGAAATGTCATGGACATACATCTTGGACAGCAGACCATTTCTTGGTGTGACATTGAGGACCTGTACTTGATGGAAGGTGCACACTCATGAAGAGTGAATGCTGTCAGTACCTCAAAAGCTGCTTCCACAATATGTTATTTGGATTGTGTGCACACGTATGCTTCCAGTGTTTGTTAAGGTATGTATTCCCCATATTTGCTGTCCTAACATAGGATTCCATTTTACACATCCATTGGTCATGTTAGGATCACATTACAGGTTGTAAGGGTTGTGGAATGTGGTATTGTGATATGCCGTTGTGTAGATCTGTAACAGTTGCCATTGTAATAGTGGTATATACACTGTTGTAGCCACTGTATAAGGGTGATGTTTCAGACGTGTTCCTACTGTAGGCCATTTGTCCCACCATTATGTTCATCTCTGTGCACACATCTTGCAATGACAGGTTATTAGTTATATTGCAGGGCTCTTACATACCCTTCAGATATGCCACCACAGTGACCACTGTGATGCAGTGCAGTTAACAGCAATAATAAGTGAACATGTACAACATGCATTATGGGTAGGTGTGTTAAATGTGTGCATGGCAAATACCATGGCCATAACATGTCCAGTGTATTGCAAACCTGAACAAAGCACACTATACTCACCAGCTACAGGCTGCTGCTCCAGAGATATATCAGGGTGTCCTACATAGTTGTGTGAGAGATGTGATGTCAGTAGTGACACCTGTGGCACTGGTACAGGGTGGGAGCAGCATTTTGGTACATCAACAGTACAAACTCACAATACTACAGATTATGCACATCTGTTCATTACTACACTGCAGCAATGGACTATATATATTTTATCTGACATATGCATGATGAAAATTTACAGATGCAGATGGATAAGCAACAGTGGTCTACTGATGTTCCCTATGGCCTTACCTGCACGTTCCTCATCTATTGTGTGGGTAGCAACCACCTTCACGATGCTATCAGCTGGTTCTTGGCTTTGTTGGCAGGCAGGTGCCCCAAGGCTGGCGAGGAGCTCCTCAGCATGTGTCAGGGAGGGCTGGATGGCATGACCCCCACCTGTGGCTAGCTGGTCCTTCCTAACTACAGCAGCACACTGACAGGCATGGCGGATAAGATCAGTGCAGCATTGTCGGACCTGCTCATAACTGCGGTTATGCAGGCCAACATCATTTACACTATGAACGAGCTTGTTCCACAGGGTAGTCCTCTCCTGCAAATCATAGGCTGTACGGCCAAAGAGGGTTTGCTGGTGCTGCACCAGGTAGTTAATGATAACATCATTTTCCTGAGGGGAATACACTGGAAGGCACTGTTTAGACATGGTACCTGAAAGACATAAAGAGAAACATAGGTCTGTGGACCTCATACTGAAAGGATATAATAGTTGTTAATTGATATTTCTGGCCCCCCACCATATCTGCAACAATAATCTGAACACACAATTCAATGGGTATGTTTACTCCGAAACCTACTTTTGGGACATATATTATATTGTATGACAAATATTGAAATGAGTTTCTAGTCATGTTCCATGATGAAACACTATCATTGGTGTCCTGTTGCTAACAATGTCACCTGCATGCCATTGTAAGATCCACTATGGTTCCATATATGCATGTGTTTTGTTTGCTATATGACTGCTCCAAATCTGGTGTTTTGTGTTAATGGGGATATCTATGCATGCTGTTATAACTAATCCTGGATTGTGTGGACTAATACTATCCACATATATTCTAAAACTGTGACATGATAGCATGTTTGGGAAGACTGTTCCCAGCAGAACCACCTCTCCCACCTCATCTGGACATGTTACCAGGCCACAGCACATCTGGGACCCACCCTGGGACCTCATCTGTTGGTCCTGCACTACCTTCAGGTGGAACCACCTCAGAGGATGGTGCTTGTCCCATTCCAGGAGCACACACACAGACAAGATCCTGTCACCTGAAGTCAGCTCCAGGGTCTGGTGCACAGGGAGCTCCACAGAGAATTGGGGGATCTGCTACACCACCTTGAGGCCCTCAATACACAATTACAGAGTCTGCATGCTTCTCCTGCTCAGCACCCAGTTCAGCAACCTTCAGGGCCATGAAGGTGCAGTGGTGACTGCCCATGGGTAGGGACCTTAGTCCCACTGTTTCCATTTGGGGGCTCATGGGCTTCAACTTTCCAAACACCCCTCCCCATCCAAAGTGTTTACCCAACACATGCCAGATACCGCCCCTGTATGCTGTCTTGTCTGTCTTCCAACCCAACCTACCTCCCCAAATATACCTACTATCCTTCCCCAACATCCCACTTTCATCTTCGCAAACAAAAGGCAATGTGTTCCCAATATAAATTTCACACCAGACATGACTGTCCATTTCGCACCCCCTTACAACTGTATGTATATATATATATATATATATATATATATATATATATATGTGTGTGTGTGTGTGTGTGTGTGTGTGTGTATAGAGATTTTGAATTAGTGGTTCTGGTGTTGCATTGTGTGAGTGGGTGGTTGGAGATGTAGGTAAATGTTTGTGTTTTACAGGTTTTGGGTAGGGGCTTTAGTGTGTGTCTGTGTGTTTTTTTAGTGTGATGTGTGTGTGCGAGGGGAATGTAGTAATGTGATGTTTTTGTGTGTTTGTGTAGTGCGACCCTGGAGTTAGTATATTTAAGTAGGGGGGTATAGATGGCACAGCCCCCCCACATGTGGGGTGCAGGGGTGCTTGCCCCCCTGCTTGTATGTAGGGTAGGTGTTTGTGTATGTGCAGGGATGTGTATGTTTGTGTATGTGTCTGCAGTATGTTTAGTGTAGAAGTCGTAATTTTAAAATTCGCGCTTCTGGGGCTTCAGGTTTATGGATTTTCGGCTTCATGGTCTCGAGATACTGAAATGCAGGATTTCAGTATTTCGAGATTATGAAGTGAATCTAAATATATATATATATATATATATATATATATATATACCCACACACACACACACACACACACACACACACACACACACACACACACACACACACACACACACACATATATGTGTGTGTGTGTGTGTGTGTGTGTGTGTGTGTGTATGTGTGTGTGTGTTTGTATACATGTAGACATATACATGTGTATCTATATATATATATATATATATATATATATATATATAGTGTGCATTCAGACATCAGGTCCACACTCTCTAAAACTCCTTCCACAGCTGCACTATTCTGCCTTGCTACAAAACAGAAAAAGGTCACACGTGGACACAGCCTAACATTAGGGGGGGAATACAGGGACAGATTGTGGGTAAACCTGTTACAAACCTATGAAATTTGTGCATGATACATTTCACGTTGACATGACTGTCCTG
Source organism: Protopterus annectens (assembly GCF_019279795.1). Taxonomy (NCBI): domain Eukaryota; kingdom Metazoa; phylum Chordata; order Ceratodontiformes; family Protopteridae; genus Protopterus; species Protopterus annectens. Next base: position 1,733,056,504 of record NC_056743.1, read on the forward strand.
AAGGTGGAGGGATCTAAAACTCATGTGTCTATCATGACTTCATTACTTCCACCTTCAGCTATTTGCCACAATAATATACATGTCTTGAGGTACAGAATACATGCTATAATGGCTTACATCTTCTCATTCTGTGCAGATCTGCACAGTTGACAGGTATGGCCCACTGCCCACAGGGCCAGATGCTATGTCCATAGCAGTTTTTCTGTAGGGCAACATTACAGCAACAAGTCTTGATGGCACATATATATCTTTCCACATCATCTATCCCATTATTACAGACCAAGTACTACATTCAATTATATGCATATATGTTTCACGTACCTGTTTTAATATTGTGCTCTCTGCTATGTACACTTGTATATGTCCTTTGTTTTATTTTATCTTGGTTTGGTTTGGTTTGTAGTATCTCTCTCTCTCTCTCTCTCTCTCTCTCTCCACTACAGGGATTGAGATGGTTTGAATAAGTTGCAGCATGGATTTTGTAGGTGATGCTCATGATCAGGTGATGGCCTCTACACAAATCGGTGTTCACCACTTGCTAACTGCATGCAGCCAGCTGTGTAGTACTTCCAATTACCAATGTCATGGCAACCCACTAGTATAAATGCCTACATCATGTGTGCGCTGTCCCTTTACCTTTCCTGTATAGAAGAAATCCTTCCTGTGTGTGGGCAGCAGTGTAACAGACAAGAGGTAGTAATACCTCTTACAACTGAACTTGCAGACACAAGCCAACTACATGTTTGTATAAGGTTCCAGACCTATGGACAGTGTGAGTATTGCTGTTATATGCATTGAATACCGCTAGTTTTACAGGGTTTGTGTGTACCTGCTAGTTTTGCGTGGAATGCAGTTTGTCTGCATAGCTCTCAACTGTGGGCCTATCCACATGATGGCCAGACAACTGGCTGTTATGTTTTGTCTGTTCACCACACAGGTCTTACCTCTAACATATCACTGACATTCTCTCTATTGAGTGCTATCAGTACATGGTAACATCCATTTGTGTTTCTGACTTCATATTCCTGAGGGGTTCCTATCAGCAGACCAAAGACGCATGTTTTCGAATGCATCTTGGTCGAACTGACAAAACCGAAACTGCAAAATATCGAAGCGGCATGTAAGTGAATTCTTTCCCTGGGAAAGAATTTGCTTGGTCGTTTCAGTACTTTGCCGTTTTCGGCACTGTAGTGCAGTCTCAGAGTTGGTGTATTTAAGTAGGTGGGTGTGGGGGCGAAGCCCCCACTTAATCTCATGTTTTAATGTACTTAGTTTTTTTTTTTTTTTTTTTTTTTGTTGGAACAGCGATTTTTTCCCTTGGAAAAAAAATTGCTGTTCTGACAGTTCGCTTTTTTTTTTTTTAAAACAGGTTTATTGTTTTAACATATAAGAGAAATATCAGAACAATTTTATACAAGTAATTAAAAATAGGTATTATTATAATATTCAACAAAACAACTAAAGTATTTACAAAGACATCCACTACAATCAGATCAATTAATTAAACTAAAATACCATGCTATTGAAATTAAAATTTTTTTAACAAATTTTGTAAATTATCCCATACAATATAATAAGATGTTTTTCTATTTGCTCTTGTCCTAATTGTGTTTATTTCCATATGGCACACTATATTCATAACATTTTTAATTCATTGAACGAAGGAGGTGTATCTGAAATCCAATTTCTAGTTATTATTTTCCTAGCCACTGCTAGAATAGACCATAACAAGGGAAGCTTGACCTTTTTAACACTTTGAGGTACAGGTGTGTTGAATAATATAAGAGATTTAGAAATAATGAAATTATCTGTAAAAAGAGCCTGCAAAAATTCATTAATTGACTTCCAGTATTCTTTCAATTTTATACAGTCATAAAACATATGAGCCCAGTCAGCATTAATTTCTACATTACATCTCTTACATAAATTATCTTTATTATTTATTTTATGACAGTTCGGTTTTGTAAGCTTTCGCTTACATGGGGTCAATTAATCACCATTCACTTACCTAAGCGTTCGGTAATCTAATATAGACTCTTCTTGAGTAAGGGTATGTTGCAAGCAATCATGTAACACCAGCAACATTCACAATGTATAACAGCAATATTGCAACTATGTCCCTGTGTTCCAGCGTCTGCCCTCCACCTATATACCAGGCTTTGTCCAGATGCCATGCAGTAAGAGTTTGTTAAGTAGTGGCGTACCATTATTTAGTACTGGCATTCCTGCTATCCTTCCAGTGATGTTGTGGACTCCCACATATATTGTGGGGTAGGGTCCATATATATGAGGGTTACAGCTGGACAAAACATGTGTGATCTTGTACAGTCCAGAGGTCAGTGTATATAAAACACTGTTATATGCCCTTGTAAGACATTTTATGAGGGAGGAGTATGAATTGTTTTTAACCTAGGCTGTTACAACATGTGAGGGATATCAGTAGTAATACACATTAAGGTATATGGCTGTACATTTCCATACATTTCACCATGGGAACAGTGGTGGGCTAGAGCTTACTGTCTTACAGACAGTTCTGTTTGTCAGTGTGATAGTGATGTTTTAGGTTAAGCATTGTTATGTAACAGATACATTTTCATTGTGACAACTTAATTCTTTTCCCCCTAGGGGTTGAGTACAGAGTGCTTTTGGAGGCTGCAGAACTACATCTGTAATTAATAAGTGTTGATTGGTTCTTATCGTTAAGGCAAGTGTTTTTTTTTTTTTTTACTGTTGTACTAATCGAAGGACTTAGCCTGGACAGTAGCATATCTTATGTTTTCAGATTGCTGTATCAAATGCGTTGTTTGAGAGTTGCATTACTCAGTTATTATGTATTTCAAACACCTAACTCCTATAAGAAATGGCATATACAACTGAAATAGTGCACAAATAAAAATTTCTATGTATGCAAACTTGTGTGAGGTGTCATATCCTTTGTATTGTCTGTGGGTATATGTTGCATGCAATAACTGTCTTTTGCATGAAAGAATCAAACACTGGCCATGTTAAAAGGTGGGAACTGTAGGAATACTGGCTGTTTGATATGCTGTGCACCCTCTAAATATGTATCTTCCTATACATATCTATACATAGTAATATATGTATATGTGTATGTATGTGTATAGACATATATATATATATATATATATATATATATATATATATATATATATATATATATGTGTGTGTGTGTGTGTGTGTATGTATAATTGGAATGTTTACTGCTTTCACATTGTACATTCCCTATGGGAGACAGACTGTTCTGCATGATATGTTAGTGATATCATCCTGACATCTTACTGCTGAGATGGCTTTCTGGTAACTTGCTGTGGCTATGTTGTGCAGGGTCATGGGTTTGAGACTTGCAAGTACTGGTTATTGTGTTGCAAGGCAGATCTGCTCAGCTGTGGAAGAGGGGATGATGTCAATAATTACAAGAGATACTTATTTTGGGCCCCTTCACCCCCATTAACAGTGCCTTTGGTCAAATGTTTTGCAGTGAGAGGTTCAGAATGTGGATCCAATGTGCAAACGCAATACACACGCGCACACACACACACACACACACACACACACACACACACACACACACACACACACACACACACGCATGTATATATATATATATATATATATATATATGTATATATATATATAAAAACACACACACACAGACACACACACACACACACACACACACACACACACACACACACACACACACACACACACACACACATATATGGGTCTATATTAAAAGACCGAAGAGGTGTTTCAGCGAACACCTCTTGGTCGACACATAATGAGCAAATGCACTAAAGAGCATATGCTCAAAACAGCGGTTTCTTTACCTGGGAAAGAAACTGCTAGCACAAACACACACACACAAACACACACACACACACACACAAACTTTAAAACATAACAATGTGGTTAGGGGCTTCACCCCCCCACACCCCCCCAACTAAATATACCAACTCTGAGATTGTCTACATTGAGGAAAGGGCGAACACACGGGGATGGCCAAGTGATTTCTTTATTTGAAATTAATGACACACTTCATTTGGTCCAATTGGCTATACAACATTTTTGTGTTGTGGGTCACCCCTCTCTCTGGAGGTGACAGTTCATATTCAGCTAATGTTTTACATATATGATCATGCTTTGTTGTTGAAGAAATGGATAGTGTGGTTCTTTCCTTCATCCTTCCTACACATTCCTGCCTTCCTTTCACTTTGTTTTTTCCCCTTCTTACTCCTCAGTTTACCAGTTTTCTGTCTTCCTGATTTCTTTTATTTAAAGAATGATTGCGTGATGCTGCGTATCATGTGCCAATGTGAAGCAAAGGTAAATGGCAGCAATATAAATAAATATATTTAAAGTATCTCACACACTTCTAAAATTGCTACTTGCACCCATATTCTAACCCAGTAACATCTGCCTCCAACAACAATGCCTAACACGTACTGCCACAGAATCGCTTAGGTAGCAGATGCATTTTATACAATCAGTAGTAAGTGACACAGTTTAGCAAGGATTTACCTTTGTACTCCCCAGTGCTTGTTCCTCATATCACCAGTGTTGCATCTTCTCCAATAATTCTGTATGTAGCAGCATTGCACAATCTCCAGTAATGTTTTATAAAGTATTATTGCGAGATACCCATTTCATTTTTATAAGGCATTAGTGTGGGATGGTGCACAATGCGCTATTGATAAGCAATGTTACTAAAAAAGTAGTATAATGTATTAACTACAGCTGTATTTGGAACCAGTACCATATGGCCAAAAAAGGAACTTATCGCTCCATTAAGTGAATTAATACTTGCAGCCAGAGATTCAGTTAAGTAGCAGGTGTATGCAACAGCAGTAAGACTGACATTTGCTATTAAGTCTCTAAAATACACCTGTTGCTCAATTCATGCATATGTGCATGTTCCAATTATACTGATTACAGTTTACAGCAGGCCATTGGTGCCATTGCTTTACAGCATTGATGTTACATTGCAATATCAATGAAAACTTAACATTACCTTATCTTTGGGAAGTGTGACTTTTGAACCCATAACTTCTGACTACTCTGTAATAGTGAACTGTTGTTTCACCCTCCATGCATACTTTCCTGTTATAGTTGAGAGATGAATGCTCAATTTGATACAACTGTATAATAAACCAGTAAGGGTGTGTTTGCTTTTATGGCTAAAATAACAATACTGTTTGAATGCATACGTACCACATGCTTCTCGCATCAGTGCAAATCTAGTGGCATGGGTTCATGTATTTAGTTCTCGGTCTGTGATGGCTAAGGAAAAAACAGAACAGAATACCATTATGAATACCAATCTTGACTATATCCAGCTTTTAACTCTTACAAGTAGTCTCTGTAAGTGATACTTACAGATCCTTGGGGTGTCCCAAGTCCTACATTCCTTGATCCAATGGTCGGGGATATCCCTCTTCCTCATCCTGAGGACTCTGTAGAGATTCCTACATTGTTCACCAGTTCAGGGGATACTGATAGCACTGTTAAAAGCCCAGGCAAGACTATTCCATACCTCTGACTTGTAATCTGAGCCATGATAGTATCTGTGCAAAAGCCTGGGCCTATGTTCATTCACTAGGAATCCAACAAACAATTTGGACTACTGAACACCCAGTCTCTGGGCATGGAATCTCAAAACTTCTCCACAATCACCTGCCATGCCTATTACAGATCAAGACCAATATAGAATGATGTTTTCATGTCAATTGCAAGTATAGCACTTACTGCACACTTTTCAGTTTTCCAACATTTGAAAGTGTTGCATATCATTTACCATTGCATAAACACAGTGCTCGTGGGTGCGCACTGCCTGGCATTGTGTTTGCGTGATGGCCAACAGTCTTAATTGAATGTATCTGATTTATGTGTGTGGCTGTCTGGGTCCTGTCTGCTATCAGGGTGGTGCATTCAACCAGTTTGTGCACTGTCACTATATGTGCAAACCAGATGAGCATAGCCAAACATGTTTGTGTAAGTGGCACATCGGGAAACTAGTGGCCCCCAAAAAATAAATAAATAAAATTAAAAAATGGAGAAAATTTTGAAATGAGGTAAATTAATCTATGACATACACAGAAGAAAATGTTAGTACACATGAGATATGACTACATATTTCTGGATCTCAACTCTCACTCCAATGCACCTTCAGAAAACAGGATGACTGCCTTATCCATCTTTGCTACACAAATGGCTTTGCAGCAAATAAATGAAGTAATTTCTCACACAACCAACTGCATCTGAATATACACTGATACACTAATATTAAGGCATAACCTGTTATTTGTCAATGTATTCAATTTAATATATTCAGATGTAGTGCATTTAGTGATCACACAACCTGTTATGATTATTCCTTGCAAAAATACAGCTCTGTCTTACCTTTCTGTGTTTCTTGGTCATTCATCAGTTATCTGACCAGTACTCCAAGGCATGCAGTGTGTACACCATTCTATACCATTTACCTTAAAATGTATGAGGATATTAACTGTGAATACTATGATATGCATTTGCCATTAACTGAAAGGCAGGTTGGATGGCACAAACAAGCATAGACTGCCCTTTTGGGCGGGTAGCAAATGTGGGTTCCTGTTATGGCACATGCAAGGGTACACTGTTCTTTCAAGGGGGGTGGACCCAGGCTGAGCTACTGTTATGGCACAAACAAGGATATGTTGCTCTTGTTACTCTCCTTGTTTTGCATCCTGCCTGTTTGATCTCATTAGGGTTTTGAAGTACAAAACTGCAGTTTATCTCATTACTTTCTAACTTCTCTCTGTAATTATTTCCCTTTACAAATGTATGAGGCTAAACTGAGGGTATACAGTGATCATCACTACTTTGGGGAGGTATCAATGTCTGAATCTTTGCTGCCTGAGGCCTACTATGTGCTAATGGACACATACAAGTCAAATACCTCTCTGCTGTCACGTTACATTAATTTGTGTACAAGCCTCCCACATTTTACTTGCTTACTGCACCTAGTGATGAAATATAAGGATATGACATAATATTATTATACAATACAATACAAGTTCAGGACTTACCTTGTAAATGCAGCAGTGTTAGTTCAGGGCTGACTGTAATGCAAGCAATACACAACCAATACATGGAGAGGTAAAGGCTCTGGCTCTGAGTTGAGGCTGACAGAAGTCACAGAGCTCCTGTATTATATCCCTGTCCACCCTGTAGCATTCTGCAATGTCCATGTCATGTATGTTGTGATAAGTTAAATCTTGTCTGAAAACTCTTCTCTATCTTGGCCGTAGGCCTAGAGGTAGCAGCAGCAGCATTGTCTGTAGCCTGTAGCACATACAAATGGAGCTAAGCAGCATCAGTTCCAACAATTCTGTCTGTGCAGACTTTCTTTATCTGTACTCCACTACTTTTGAAATACACAGGAAAAAACAGCACAAAGACTACATGATTGCTTTATAACTTGTTGAATAGCTCCACCAGGTTGGTTGATTAAAATTCAATTCAGCTGATTATGCTGTAATTAGCATCTTTGAAACAGAGATTAAGACAGCTGCAATCCATTAGTTAACTACTCAGTTATAAAAAGCAAATGTGTAGCTAGCCAAACTGATTGACTTCAGTTTGCAGGACTTCACAAAAGCAAAATATTTCCAAAGATATCTTTACAGAGGAGTATTGAACTCCAGGAAGTATGTGCATATTTTGTTACCTACATAATGCATATGCTGGAATATATTAATGAATAATGTGAAGCAAAGGCTTTTACACTATATGTATGCATTAATTAGAAGTGAAATGATGGGATGGCCACATTTGTCAAGCCATTTCAGAGGTACAAATGTCTGACAATACTTGAAAAAATAAAGCTGTGTGATACATATGCACAAATGTTTCAGGGGCAGGTCCTTTGAAAGTATGTTTAGAATTTCAGGTATGTTTTAATAGCAAAATGGTTCATGTGCCTGTTCTTTTATAGGTGGGGGGAGCAAAGAAAAGTCACTGTTATTTCACAAACTAGAATGGACTATTCTTTTGAGGGGGGCAAGGCTGAGTTACTGTCATGGCACATCAATGATATGTTGCTCTTGCTACTCTCCTTGTTTTGCATCCTACCTGTTGTTAGTGTTTCACATCTGCAGTGTGTTTTATGATTTTCCAGTGGCTACTACTGACTGCCTACATTTACTGTTTTATCTGCAAATAGCTACTTTGTAGTTATGTGATGCTTATGAGCATTATCATTCTGTTGTCTTTTAGGACACAAAATGTCAATGAGATGGAGACTCCCCTTTAGTGAAGCAGAGAACAATATTATTGTTCACATTCTCCATCAAAATGGGACATTCCTACTGGGAAGGGGTTTTCCCAATATGCAAGAAAGACCATGAGTATGGCAGCAGATTATTTCCAACATCAATTCTGTGAGCAGCCACAGCTGGATATATGAGCAGGTGCACCACAGGGCTACTGACATGATTACCTATGCATGGAGGCATCCAACTGCTGTTGCCCGAAACCAAAGGGTCTGCTATAGAACCATCTCTCACCCTCAATGAAGAGTTCCTGGCAAATATCCTCCAACATGACAGTTCACAACAGAGTGGACCACAGCATGTACTTGACATGGGTAGCACTTCTCCTGAGTCCCAGGAAGAGCTTCCAGGTAGGCTTTGTTATATGATCAGTTGAATGATGTTGTATAGTAAAACAATAGAAATAAAAGTTACTTCTTACAGGTAGGTACTAGGCTATCGGCCCAAGGGCCTAAGTAAGCCTAGCCAACAAGGTTCCCTGGCTTAATTCTGGGAGCAGCCACAGCTGGACATATGAGCAGGTGCACCACAGGGCTACTGACATGATTACCTCTGCATGGCGGCATCCAACTGCTGTTGCCTGAGACCAAAGGGTCTGCTATAGAACCATCTCTCACCCTCAGTGAAGAGTTCCTGGCAAATATCCTCCAACATGACAGTTCACAGCAGAGTGGACCACAGCATGTACTTGACATGGGCACCACTTCTCCTGAGTCCAAGGAAGAGCTTCCTGGTAGGCTTTGTTATATGATCAGTTGAATGCTGTTGTATAGTAAAACAATAGAAATAAAAGTTACTTCTTATAGGTAGGTACCAGGCTATCAGCCCAAGGGCCTACGTAAGCCTAGCCAACAAGGTTCCCTGGCTTATTCCACCCAAGAAAGTTATTTTCCTGTGCCCCTGTCGAGCAAAGCCACAGAAGTGATCCACGGGGTGTATTTCCTATTTTCCATCCACTCATCAAGATTTTTCTTGAAGAGTGCTTATGAGGAACTTTGCTTGACATAGATGGGTAGCTTGTTCCAGAGTATGGTAAGTCTCTGGGATAGGAATCTATCCCTCCAGCATGTCCTGTTTATTGTGGTGACAAGGTTTAGGTTCCTAGGGCGTGTAGCTCAGAGAGACTGGGATTTCTTTAGGTGTAGCATGTCCAGCAGCTCTGGGTGTGACATAGCTTTATATGTCAGGCAGAGTTCACCTTGAAGTAGGCGATATACTATGGAGTAAGGCTGGAGTTTTTTGAGATGGTCAGTGTAGGGCATCTGTCTGAGGCCAGTAATCCTCATGTGAGGTATTTCTATGGCGTTTCCAGCTGCTGCAGATGTCTTGTGAGATACATTCCAAAGGGGCGTTGTACTCTATAATGGGTCTAATGAGTGTCAAATAGAGGGGGAACAATTACCTCTTTTTTTCCTGGATGAGAAACCTTTTTGTGATGAGGTTTGCAATGTAGAAGGATTTTCTGACTTCTGTGGTGATGTAATTATCAAAGGAGAGACTACTGTCCACCTGGGTCCCAAGGTCTCTTATTACACATTCGGCATTAAGTAGACTGCCCCCTATGTGGTAGTTCATGGATACAGAGTTCTTACCAAAGGGGATGACAATGCACTTTTTGGCATTGAGCTTGAGGCCATGGCTCTGACACCAGACATCTGTCTCAATGAGGCCCTTCTGTAGGATGTCCACATCATTTGGGGACTCGACTATGTCTCTTAGTTTGCAGTCATCTGTGAACTTCATTAGCCAAAGGCCTTCTGTGTTAGTCTGTACTTCAGAGAAGTAGATACCAAACAGGAGAGGTCCCAGGACTGAACCCTATGGTACTCCACTTGTCACTGGTTTGAAGTCAGATTTGGAGTCTGCAACTTTTACAGTATGGGTTCTGTCAGTGTGCCAGTTGGCAACCTATCTTGTGACGTAAGGATTTATACCTAGTTTAGTGAGTTTAGCTGTAATTCCAGAATGGGGGATGGTGTCAAAAGCTGCAAGGTCAAGATAGGCTGTGTGAACCACCTTACCCTTGTGTATGGCTTTGGTGACTGCCTCAAAGAAGTTGATCAGGTTCAATTCTGTGTTACATGTCTTTTTTTTGGGGGGGGTGAAGATTGCCACAGTGATAATCTCAGTTTGAAGTTGCTAGCTATGTTCTTGTTTAACATACAGTTAATGCAGATAGAGAGGAGTACATGTAGTATCCCCTGTCTTACTGTTTAATGTGATGATGTTGCCCATACCTCTTGCCTAACTTATTTCAAGACAATGATGAATCCAGTGATGTATGCCTCCTGCAGATGGTAAGCCAAATAGGCTTATGTCAGTATTACAGATCAATTTAAAGAAAGATTATAATATGTCAGCCTGTTATGTGTATTGCTGTATTGTCTGTAATAGTGGCAGCACTGTTAGTTGTTTAGCATATATTGCACCATAGAAGTGCAGGTATTAATGTATGCCTATGTTTCTTCCTTGTTATCATAGGTGAGTGTGACAGTGGGAGTGTGGGCCCTGTGCTACCTGATGTCAGAGTCTCATTAGACACTGATGATGATGATGCTGAAACTGAGGCACAGTTGGGGGGTGCAGAAGTTGAATCCGATGCAGAGGTTGACTCCAGCCACCCCCCTCATTTTCCCTGGATACAGACAGTAGTCCTTATGCCTACCCAGTCCACTGAGCCCACAGATATTGGAAAGGTGGAGGGTGAGGACATTGATCAGGAAAGGGTGGCTACTGCAGTTTCAGTGCCTGTTGAATCTGGCTGTAGCCCAAGTGTGGGCCAGGTGCCATGTAGGAAGGTTGAAGGGGTGCTCTTAGGAGGCCTGCTGTCCCTCCTCCACCTGGTGCAGGTGTCCCTTTTTGTGTCACTCAGTGAATGTTTAAGGCCATCATGGAGGCACAGGCATGTTCAGAAAGGTACTCTAGGCAAATGCTCATGGTTGTGGCTGTGGCACAGGCTGACATGCTTGACTGCCTCCACTGTGTTGCTGAATCACTGGATCAGAGGAATGACACAGAAGGAGGAGCGTCTGTAATGGAGCAAGGACTGTCTTCATGGAATGAGCAGTGTCTGTGATGGAACATCTGCTGGGAGAGGTGCAGCATCCTCATGGGTATAGGTCAGCCACAATATCTGCTGATAGCCAATGTGGCCATGCTCAGTCATGCTCCCATAGTGGCAGTACTTCCATTGTTCCATCAGTGAGTGTGCTGTCAACACCAAGACATGAGAGGCCATGGGGTCACGGTCCTGGGCATTCCAGTGAAGCAAACATGTCCAGCAGACATCAGGCACACTCAGGTAGCAGCACTGCATCTGACCTTGGGCATGAAGGTGAAAGTGCAACTCCTGGCAGAGCCAATTCTCATGGTCGGTGATCACAATGATGAATTACCAACTTTACCATGCATGACTCACACCTGTCCAACATACCAAGAGGTAGAGCTAGCACTGAGCTTGGCTGTGCTCATCCAGACTATCACACACCACTGTCACATTGAGGACCCATACTGACACACAAAAAGCAGTTACATGGTTCTGCCTGCCTGCTTCCCCTTTTTACTCACATACACAGTCACTGACCTTTTTTGTCAGCCTAGGCCTCCTGCCTCACACACATACACAACACTCTCTGCAAGTGATAACTGTGCCATATCCCTGTTTTCCCTCTTTTGGATTCAGGGATAAAAAAGCTTTGTGTCTGATGCACTGGGTGCATAGCTACATTAGTGCCTAGTATATCTGCCTTTGTGTTGATGAACTGATAAATTGTATCTGTCACTTATATTTGCCTTGCCAAATTTGACAGTGGATAGCATCATCATGTAAACACTTTCTAGTGTATTCTCTTGAAGACTTGTGAAGTCTGGAACTGCAAGTGTCTTATTACTTTCTAACTTTTTTTTTCATGATTTTCCAGTACATACATGTGGTGCACATCATAAGACATGCCATTACATTCAGATCTCAGGATTGTATGATGGCACTGTAATCAAACTTATCAGAACATTAATACAGTATAATGCTCTCTTTTGCATGAACATCACCAGACACATGCAGCAGCTGGAAAGACCACAGGGCTCTCTCATCAAGATAACACAGAGCCTATTAACCATGCCATGATGTATGTACATAGATTAAAAATATGCCACTGTGCTCTTTCTGGTATTGGATTACAGTGCAACTGTTATTCTAAGCCTCTTAGTTTTCTTTTAAGTACTTGTGCTTCAGGCCCATTGTTTTACATTAAGAAGGTTTGTAGTCTACACTTTTCTGGAAGTAGAGGGTAACCTCTGCCCTTCTGAGCTGGGAATTGCTGGTTGAAGGCTTATTGTGCCTGCTGTTCTAAATGTCTTTGTTCTGGTTTAAGGACGTGGATTCTAGACCAGTTATTTCACACTAAGAAGGTTTGTTGTCTAAACTCTTGCAGTAGTATTCTACTGAACTGCTACTTTATTTAACTTTGTTTTGTTTTTTTTTTTTTTTGCTGTTGTGAGTACAATTTTCTGCACTTTGAATTTCTAGTACTTCTGCATTTTGTAGTATAGTCTAGATTCAGGCTTGCTGAATCTACACTGTTTGGTATCCTTTGAGCACTAAAACCAGACATCTTACATTAAGAAGGCCCCCCTGTACCCTTGTGGCAGAAGTGCACAGCCAAGGACCCATCTGAGTTGTCGATTACTGGAATAAGGTTCAGTCTTTGGCTTTCCCTTTTTACATCTTTTAAAATTGTTTAACTTCACTTGTATTTCAGTGCTGTGTTTTGGTGGCTTTGCACTCATTTTCCTGGACCTTCTCAGAGATTGCACTGCTGCTCTCCGAGCAACTCATTTGTGCATTGTGAAGCACTGAGACAGTTTTCTACCCCTAGATATATCCACAGAGTAGCTACTTTGTGTTAGCCTTACAGCAATCCCCAGACCATCTAGCCCACTCCCCACTAGTTACTACAGTATATATTGACCATAATGGATGGACAGCTTCCCACCATTTCTCCAGCCAGCCTGATTGACATGGGCATCCTGAGGCAATGTAGCAATTGCCTCATGTACATTGACAACCAGTTACTTCTAAAACAACAAATACAACATGTGAGAGCTGTGTCTATACTATGAATTTCGAATTGATTCTCTCAACAAGTTGGATATCAAACAGGTTGTCAGCACACACACTTTATTAACGTAATTTTTTAGGTGTTCGTTGCTTTTAATTGAACTTCTGTTGTTTACCAGCTTTGAACTAGTGTACCTTTAACACTTTAATTTTAATTAATTTTGGTAATTGGTTTAATTTGACTATGAGGTCACAGTATTTAAGCTGTTTTACTGTTGTAATAATGTTTTCTGAAGAAGTTTGCCTAGGAGGCAAACAAAAAGCGCTTTAAAATAAATTCCTTGGATTAATTGTGAGCTCTTTCTGTTCTGGCGTGGACATTTTTCACTGACAGTGACTGTTTATCTGGCATTTAGCCTACTGGTTTGCTCTACGGTTCACTTTTTGTTTTATTAGTTTATTTGGCTTTTCTAGTTATGGTGTCTGAATTTAATAGTGAACCTACGAGTGATTTTCCTATCGCCACTCTGGAATTACTTAGACCGGATTCGCCAAGCTCTAACAATTGCTTTCAAGCTCACAGTAAGACTCACAGCATTAGCGACAAGTCGCTTGATCTTCTATTTACCAAAATCGATGCTATGCTGTTAAGGATTGACGTCCTTGAGAAACAGCATGTTAAACAAACTGTCGCTAATCCTACTACAATTACACAGTTGGTTTCTTGCATTAACCCGATAGTTAAAGGGCTTTTGCCAGCAGTGCAAGAAAATGTGGATACCTTTCCAGCAGGCTGACCTGTTGAATCGGGTAACAGCTGCAATATAGCTCCTTCTAATTTTCAGACCGTGAACGTGTTAGCGTTTAACCAGGGTGCCGGACAATGGCGCAGTTCTATCAGAGGGATCACCAAGATCCAACGTCGATGAGCAGAGGAGAATTCGCCTACAGCATCGAGTTTTGTTGCACAGCAGTCCCAAGTGGGTTCCACGAATGTTAATTTCCATCCCAGTTTGCTACAGCAAATGGGACAGCAACCACCACTTTCAGTGGACATGAACGGTGTTTCTAGGAGGAATGACAACCTTTGTGGTCAGATTGTTAGTGGCACTAATCAAAATTTGCCAGTTTTGGGGGCTAGTAATCCACAACATGTGGTGAGTAACAACATTCAAAATTTTCCTGTTTTTACAGACGGGGTTTCTTTTAACCCTTCATTTAGTACTAATGTATTGGGGGCTATTTCCCAGCAAAGAGCTGGCGATCCGGACATAGTTCACAATTTAAAACAGCTTGATAACATTTTGGTTAAGATTAAAAAACTACAACTGGAAATCGCGTACTTTAAGGAATGTTTGGCACGAGGATAGTGCCTAAAGGACTAAGACTTTTCCAGTTTCCAACTGGTTTGGTAATTAACTCTATTTTTCATCAGGAATTACTGACTTTATTCGACCAACATGGAGCTGATTTATTAAATTTAATGATTAAACATTATACTTTACATATTGGTGAATTAAATATAGAGGCAGGGGCTTTAGACAATGCTATTAAAACTGACCTGTTGTTTGAGAGATATTCTTATGATTATGCTAGGTTGTTTTCTAGTATTGACTCTTACTTAACTAAGCTTAAGGCAATTAAAGTTAAGAAGTTGGATAGGGACACTAAGGCTTACAGGGATGGGGCAGCTTACCCTAGCCCCCCCCACGGGTCAAGTATGGAAAGCTAGTTTGAGAGCCCCTCCAACTAAAGTGAACACTACTTCCTATACTCAATCAGACACAATATTTCACAATCTCGATCAAATTGAAGAGGAGGCAGGAATAGAAAGTGCTGAACTTCCACCAGTTGAATTAAGCAGGAGTGAAAGGTTATTAAATAGAAATAATGGGAATAGCAGGTTCAACAGTGACATTCAAGAAGAATTTAATAATAATAATAATTTTTTAGGGGCCAAACCCAAACAGAGAAATCAATGGTCGAACCGTTCCAATCAGAGAAGGACCAACAGGTAATAGTTGGTACTCCTTCTGACATAGAACCTTTGGAGGTCACGTTGATGAGTTTACTTTCACTAGGATCTACCGAACCTGAAGTAGACAATTCTAATATTTTTGACATGTCAAAGTCACTGACAGGACCTGTAGTTAGTGTGAACTTGTCTGGAGATTTTAAGGTATACAATTTCTCTCAAATGCCAGTTTCAATTGAAATGGCAGATTTGCTAGCCAAAGGTCAAACTTATGTTCCCAAACAACGTCTAGACATTGTAAAAGCTATAATAGATGTAAAAACATTTACTAGGAAGCTTAACTTCCAATTAATGATGGGAGGCAATGCTTATACTGGAGGTAGTAAGCAACTACATGTACCTAGCACATTTAACCCTCCCCTTCACCCTTTATTGTCCACGTTTGAGCAAATATGTGAGGTGGACATTCGGAGTATCAGGAATGCGTTGAGCGGAGAAAAGGTGGTAACTGGAACTAGAGAGATGGAAAGCTTATCCACCTTTAGATCAAACAATGTATGTGTGTGTAAACCTGACAAGGGAGGGGGTGTTGTAATTTTTGACCAAGATGATTATTTCAAACGAATGACATCCATGTTGGAACCACCAGCTTACATTCTAAGTTCTAGAAGTGAAGTGAACAAATCATATAAAATTATTAAGGACAGCATTGAAGAAATGTTCCTTGAGGGGAGGATCAACCAAGAGCTTTATGACTATATGTTTACATCTTTTCCGAGATACCCTTACCTCTTTGGTATACCGAAACTGCACAAGGATTTATTAGACCCACCAATAGTTGACAGTCGAGGCTCTCCCTCTTATGCCTGTGCCAAAGTAGTCGACAGTATTTTGCAGAAATTTGTCAAATTAGAGACCCAAATCTGTAAAGATTCATGGTCATTTTTGGCAAAAATTAACAATATTGACTTTCGACATCATTTCAATTTTTTAACCATCGATGTTAAAGATCTATACACGAGTATCCCCCATGATGTGGTAATAGAGTGGGTTAGTGCTAGAATGAGAGCTAGAGAAGCGAGTAGCTACGAAATCCCACTTGTGGGTGAATTACTTGATTTGGTCTTGTCTAACAACTTTTTTATGTTTGGAGAGAACTTTTACATGCAAAATATAAGAGTAGCCATGGGGTCACCCTGTGGTGCGAGTGTGGCCAATTTGGTCATGGCCAATTGGGAACACCAATTTGTGTTTGAAGATCAGTCTTATAATGAACAAGTGGGGTATTATACTCGCTTCTTGGATGACATTTTCATTTTATTTAAGGGTGGAGAGTCTGAAGCAGCTGAATATGTGGATTACTTGAATAATACCACTAATTTATTGCAATTCACTTCATCCTTTAACATCATGAAGATTTCCTACCTTGACATTATGTTAGTTAAGGACTTGGAAGCAGCTTGTTTTTTCGCCCTTATTCACAGAAAACCTGCTTACTCTAACACTTTCTTGCATTTCACTAGTTGTCATCCCTTTTCACAAAAACGAGCAGTTGTTAAGGGACAACTAGTTAGAGCAGCAAGAATGATCAGTAAGGATGAAGATTTCTTTCAGGAATGCACATTAATGAAAACTATGTTTTAGAGTCATGCCTACCCACTCAAATTAATAGACGACCTTATTTGTGAGGTCACACAAAAAAGGTCAAACAAGTTTTACGAACCTCTTTTGCCATTTAAGATCCACACTACGCCTGCGTCTACAGTCTTGCTTACCTTCGAGCAACATACTGAAAGTATTATTGAACCCGAACAAATTGAATTACCTAGGTTCATAACTACCTTCACAGTGGACAGTCCTAGATTATCGCACATCATTAGCAAAAATTGGCACTTATTTCGTGCTGATCCACTCGTTTCTTTGAAGTTAGGTCCCTCTCCAAAAATCACATATAGGAGAACTAAGAACCTTAAATCATTGTTTGAACAAAAACCTGTACAAACAAGATCACCGGGCATGTTTAAATGTCAAGCTTGCAATTATTGTAAATTTGTACACGAATCAAACAGATTTTTTGTTCAAAATTATGAATTTCATTTGAAATACAGGCTAAATTGTAATTCAACTATGTTGGTTTATTTGGCTCAGTGCCAAAATTGTTCAGGGTTTTATATAGGCAAGACTGAGCGTAGGCTTAGGGACCGTATATACGAACATATGTATGCGATAAGAAAATTTAAAGACACTAATGCGTTGGCTAGGCACATTCAGGACCATCCTACTCACTGTTTCAAATTTATTGGTATTGAACAGGTTTTACAGGACAGTAGATGTGGGCCAATTCAGCTTAGACTACTGGAAAGGGAACTTTATTGGCAAATTAGACTGGAAGCATATCACACGCCTGGGCTGAATGAAGCATGTTCCATTTCCAGTGTCCTTCGCATTTTGAGTCTGAAGAGATAACCCAATTGCAAGTTTTGGAGTTGAGACTTGTTACAGATTAGGTAGGGTGTTACACTCTCCTTGGTAGCATTAGTTGTTGAATCTAATTAATACCTTTAAGAGTGTTTACTTCAACTTTTGGTATTTATATGAGTTTTTTGTTTCAAAGAAATTTAGTTTGTATACACACCTTTTAACATCTAGTGTAATGTATCCAGTTACATATAAAATCTTCATGGTTTATGTGAAACTATGTTTAATGTGATTCAAGTTTGATGTATTTTTTAGTGAATTATTCATTATGTTAATATTTAACTATCACTTTTTAGAGTAGTTAGTTAATTCATGATATTTATAGATGCAGGTTTTTATTAACGTAATTTTTTAGGTGTTCGTTGCTTTTAATTGAACTTCTGTTGTTTACCAGCTTTGAACTAGTGTACCTTTAACACTTTAATTTTAATTAATTTTGGTAATTGGTTTAATTTGACTATGAGGTCACAGTATTTAAGCTGTTTTTCTGTTGTAATAATGTTTTCTGAAGAAGTTTGCCTAGGAGGCAAATGAAAAGCGCTTTAAAATAAATTCCTTGGATTAATTGTGAGCTCTTTCTGTTCTGGCGTGGACATTTTTCACTGACAGTGACTGTTTATCTGGCATTTAGCCTACTGGTTTGCTCTACTGTTCACTTTTTGTTTTATTAGTTTATTTGGCTTTTCTAGTTATGGTGTCTGAATTTAATAGTGAACCTACGAGTGATTTTCCTATCGCCACTCTGGAATTACTTAGACCGGATTCGCCAAGCTCTAACAATTGCTTTCAAGCTCACAGTAAGACTCACAGCATTAGCGACAAGTCGCTTGATCTTCTATTTACCAAAATCGATGCTATGCTGTTAAGGATTGACGTCCTTGAGAAACAGCATGTTAAACAAACTGTCGCTAATCCTACTACAATTACACAGTTGGTTTCTTGCATTAACCCGATAGTTAAAGGGCTTTTGCCAGCAGTGCAAGAAAATGTGGATACCTTTCCAGCAGGCTGACCTGTTGAATCGGGTAACAGCTGCAATATAGCTCCTTCTAATTTTCAGACCGTGAACGTGTTAGCGTTTAACCAGGGTGCTTCGGACAATGGCGCAGTTCTATCAGAGGGATCACCAAGATCCAACGTCGATGAGCAGAGGAGAATTCCGGCTACAGCATCGAGTTTTGTTGCACAGCAGTCCCAAGTGGGTTCCACGAATGTTAATTTCCATCCCAGTTTGCTACAGCAAATGGGACAGCAACCACCACTTTCAGTGGACATGAACGGTGTTTCTAGGAGGAATGACAACCTTTGTGGTCAGATTGTTAGTGGCACTAATCAAAATTTGCCAGTTTTGGGGGCTAGTAATCCACAACATGTGGTGAGTAACAACATTCAAAATTTTCCTGTTTTTACAGACGGGGTTTCTTTTAACCCTTCATTTAGTACTAATGTATTGGGGGCTATTTCCCAGCAAAGAGCTGGCGATCCGGACATAGTTCACAATTTAAAACAGCTTGATAACATTTTGGTTAAGATTAAAAAACTACAACTGGAAATCGCGTACTTTAAGGAATGTTTGGCACGTAGGATAGTGCCTAAAGGACTAAGACTTTTCCAGTTTCCAACTGGTTTGGTAATTAACTCTATTTTTCATCAGGAATTACTGACTTTATTCGACCAACATGGAGCTGATTTATTAAATTTAATGATTAAACATTATACTTTACATATTGGTGAATTAAATATAGAGGCAGGGGCTTTAGACAATGCTATTAAAACTGACCTGTTGATTGAGAGATATTCTTATGATTATGCTAGGTTGTTTTCTAGTATTGACTCTTACTTAACTAAGCTTAAGGCAATTAAAGTTAAGAAGTTGGATAGGGACACTAAGGCTTACAGGGATGGGGCAGCTTACCCTAGCCCCCCCCACGGGTCAAGTATGGAAAGCTAGTTTGAGAGCCCCTCCAACTAAAGTGAACACTACTTCCTATACTCAATCAGACACAATATTTCATAATCTCGATCAAATTGAAGAGGAGGCAGGAATAGAAAGTGCTGAACTTCCACCAGTTGAATTAAGCAGGAGTGAAAGGTTATTAAATAGAAATAATGGGAATAGCAGGTTCAACAGTGACATTCAAGAAGAATTTAATAATAATAATAATTTTTTAGGGGCCAAACCCAAACAGAGAAATCAATGGTCGAACCGTTCCAATCAGAGAAGGACCAACAGGTAATAGTTGGTACTCCTTCTGACATAGAACCTTTGGAGGTCACGTTGATGAGTTTACTTTCACTAGGATCTACCGAACCTGAAGTAGACAATTCTAATATTTTTGACATGTCAAAGTCACTGACAGGACCTGTAGTTAGTGTGAACTCGTCTGGAGATTTTAAGGTATACAATTTCTCTCAAATGCCAGTTTCAATTGAAATGGCAGATTTGCTAGCCAAAGGTCAAACCTACGTTCCGAAAGAACGTTTAGACATTGTAAAAGCTATAATAGATGTAAAAACATTTACTAGGAAGCTTAACTTCCAATTAATGATGGGAGGCAATGCTTATACTGGAGGTAGTAAGCAACTACATGTACCTAGCACATTTAACCCTCCCCTTCACCCTTTATTGTCCACGTTTGAGCAAATATGTGAGGTGGACATTCGGAGTATCAGGAATGCGTTGAGCGGAGAAAAGGTGGTAACTGGAACTAGAGAGATGGAAAGCTTATCCACCTTTAGATCAAACAATGTATGTGTGTGTAAACCTGACAAGGGAGGGGGTGTTGTAATTTTTGACCAAGATGATTATTTCAAATGAATGACATCCATGTTGGAACCACCAGCTTACATTCTAAGTTCTAGAAGTGAAGTGAACAAATCATATAAAATTATTAAGGACAGCATTGAAGAAATGTTCCTTGAGGGGAGGATCAACCAAGAGCTTTATGACTATATGTTTACATCTTTTCGAGATACCCTTACCTCTTTGGTATACGAAACTGCACAAGGATTTATTAGACCCACCAATAGTTGACAGTCGAGGCTCTCCCTCTTATGCCTGTGCCAAAGTAGTCGACAGTATTTTGCAGAAATTTGTCAAATTAGAGACCCAAATCTGTAAAGATTCATGGTCATTTTTGGCAAAAATTAACAATATTGACTTTCGACATCATTTCAATTTTTTAACCATCGATGTTAAAGATCTATACACGAGTATCCCCCATGATGTGGTAATAGAGTGGGTTAGTGCTAGAATGAGAGCTAGAGAAGCGAGTAGCTACGAAATCCCACTTGTGGGTGAATTACTTGATTTGGTCTTGTCTAACAACTTTTTTATGTTTGGAGAGAACTTTTACATGCAAAATATAAGAGTAGCCATGGGGTCACCCTGTGGTGCGAGTGTGGCCAATTTGGTCATGGCCAATTGGGAACACCAATTTGTGTTTGAAGATCAGTCTTATAATGAACAAGTGGGGTATTATACTCGCTTCTTGGATGACATTTTCATTTTATTTAAGGGTGGAGAGTCTGAAGCAGCTGAATATGTGGATTACTTGAATAATACCACTAATTTATTGCAATTCACTTCATCCTTTAACATCATGAAGATTTCCTACCTTGACATTATGTTAGTTAAGGACTTGGAAGCAGCTTGTTTTTTCGCCCTTATTCACAGAAAACCTGCTTACTCTAACACTTTCTTGCATTTCACTAGTTGTCATCCCTTTTCACAAAAACGAGCAGTTGTTAAGGGACAACTAGTTAGAGCAGCAAGAATGATCAGTAAGGATGAAGATTTCTTTCAGGAATGCACATTAATGAAAACTATGTTTTAGAGTCATGCCTACCCACTCAAATTAATAGACGACCTTATTTGTGAGGTCACACAAAAAAGGTCAAACAAGTTTCTGAACCTCTTTTGCCATTTAAGATCCACACTACGCCTGCGTCTACAGTCTTGCTTACCTTCGAGCAACATACTGAAAGTATTATTGAACCCGAACAAATTGAATTACCTAGGTTCATAACTACCTTCACAGTGGACAGTCCTAGATTATCGCACATCATTAACAAAAATTGGTACTTATTTCGTGCTGATCCACTCGTTTCTTTGAAGTTAGGTCCCTCTCCAAAAATCACATATAGGAGAACTAAGAACCTTAAATCATTGTTTGAACAAAAACCTGTACAAACAAGATCACCGGGCATGTTTAAATGTCAAGCTTGCAATTATTGTAAATTTGTACACGAATCAAACAGATTTTTTGTTCAAAATTATGAATTTCATTTGAAATACAGGCTAAATTGTAATTCAACTATGTTGGTTTATTTGGCTCAGTGCCAAAATTGTTCAGGGTTTTATATAGGCAAGACTGAGCGTAGGCTTAGGGACCGTATATACGAACATATGTATGCGATAAGAAAATTTAAAGACACTAATGCGTTGGCTAGGCACATTCAGGACCATCCTACTCACTGTTTCAAATTTATTGGTATTGAACAGGTTTTACAGGACAGTAGATGTGGGCCAATTCAGCTTAGACTACTGGAAAGGGAACTTTATTGGCAAATTAGACTGGAAGCATATCACACGCCTGGGCTGAATGAAGCATGTTCCATTTCCAGTGTCCTTCGCATTTTGAGTCTGAAGAGATAACCCAATTGCAAGTTTTGGAGTTGAGACTTGTTACAGATTAGGTAGGGTGTTACACTCTCCTTGGTAGCATTAGTTGTTGAATCTAATTAATACCTTTAAGAGTGTTTACTTCAACTTTTGGTATTTATATGAGTTTTTTGTTTCAAAGAAATTTAGTTTGTATACACACCTTTTAACATCTAGTGTAATGTATCCAGTTACATATAAAATCTTCATGGTTTATGTGAAACTATGTTTAATGTGATTCAAGTTTGATGTATTTTTAGTGAATTATTCATTATGTTAATATTTAACTATCACTTTTAGAGTAGTTAGTTAATTCATGATATTTATAGATGCAGGTTTTTATTAACGTAATTTTTTAGGTGTTCGTTGCTTTTAATTGAACTTCTGTTGTTTACCAGCTTTGAACTAGTGTACCTTTAACACTTTAATTTTAATTAATTTTGGTAATTGGTTTAATTTGACTATGAGGTCACAGTATTTAAGCTGTTTTTCTGTTGTAATAATGTTTTCTGAAGAAGTTTGCCTAGGAGGCAAATGAAAAGCGCTTTAAAATAAATTCCTTGGATTAATTGTGAGCTCTTTCTGTTCTGGCGTGGACATTTTTCACTGACAGTGACTGTTTATCTGGCATTTAGCCTACTGGTTTGCTCTACGGTCCACTTTTTGTTTTATTAGTTTATTTGGCTTTTCTAGTCATGTACATTGACAACCAGTTACTTCTAAAACAACAAATACAACATGTGAGAGCTGTGTCTATACTATGAATTTCGAACTGATTCTCTCAACAAGTTGGATATCAAACAGGTTGTCAGTACACACACTTCACTTCTTGCACATAACAAGCTCACAACACATACATCCACATACACAGAGGTACTTGGTATATGCCTACCTAAAGATCAGAGATCTCCCAAGTGCTAACCTACTGCACACACTGCAGACCCAACAGAATCCACTACATGTAATAATACTAACAACAGTGTCTCAGTTAATAAGCCCCTAAGGCAAAACACCTCAAAATCAAATCTCCTGGTCATAGGCGACTCCATTGTGAGACACACAGATATTCCCCTCACTAAGGCTGAAGGTAAAATCAGGTGCCTGTCAGGTGCCAAGATCCATTTGATCATGCAAGCACTCAAGTCTCTCAACAACAAGTAGCATTATGACTCTGCCATAGTCCATGTTGGAGTGAATGACTTGAGATATACCTCACTTGACTATATGAAGAGAGACATGACTGAGCTCTCAGATTATGTGTCCCAGGCACTTATGTCCCTAGCCCTAAGCAGCTTACTACCTTCACCCAAGATGATGCCTCAATTTAAACAAAAAAAAAAGATTGACTTCAACAACTGGCTTAGCTTCTGGTGTCAATCCAAGAGGATCCAGTATCTGTCAACTTGGGAAGATATGGTCGACAGACCACACTGCTTTGCCAGAGATGGTCTTCATCTGTCGCGTCTTGGCTTTCAGTTACTGGAAAAGGTACTTGCCTCCCCCATAGTGCCCTTTTTTAGGCAATGTCATAATAACAAAATTCCCAACTTAAAAAAAAAATCTACTGGAGACAAACTCAAGGTTATGCTGCTTAATGCAAGGAGTCTAAATTGGAAATTGCACTCATTGGAAGCACTCCTTACCTTGGAAGATGCCAATGTCTGTGCAGTCACAGAAACATGGTTCTAGGCTGCAGAGATCCCCCCAGCGATGCAAGGCTACAATATCTTCCACACGTTCAGAACTGAAAACTAGCATGAAAGAACCAAAGGCAGAAGTGTAGACATCTTTATTAAAGATAAACACACCTCAAGACTGGTCAAAACGTATGACTGCCTGGAGCCACTCTATGTCCAACTAACTGTAGGTAAAAACCTCTTCCATATCATTGTTAGCTATAGGTCCCCCACCATGAGCCACAAGAACCATTCTGTCTACTTGGACCAACTTGAGTGACTCACTGAACATCAAAACATATTGGTCATAGGTGATTTCAACTATCCTTCCATTGATTGGGAGTCATATATGAGCACATATATGCTCGCCCTAAATTTCATGGACTTTGTTAATACAAATGCCCTGGAACAGATAGTCTGCACTCCCACAAGAGGCTCAAATGTCCTAGACTTAGTAGTCACCAACATAGGGTATATCTGGAGAATAAAAAACAATCAAACAGAATACTATATTGATAAAATAGCAGGGAGTATTTAAAGAACTAAACCAGCACAGGAATGGAGAAAAGATACTTTGCCGATAGGTATGACTGCAGTTAGGGGTAGAAACAATAAGCAAGAGGGGGCTGGGACCTATTGGAGAAAATCGGCAAAGGAACTAAGGTATTGGGAGCAAATAACTAGAAAAGGAAAGGTAAAAGAATGGGAAGATGCTAAGAATTTATTTAGACTGTAGGTTTGAGATTGCCTTCCCTATCAATGATTGATATCAGAGTATAGGCAAAGAGAAAGAAATGGGGGGGGGGGGGTTGTAAATGAATGACCAGCACTGGTAGAGTTTTTAATATAATCTAGAACAGAAGTTACTGTTAAAAAAGGAATAATTAGTACAGCATATAAAATATTGCATGATAACTATAAGAATCAGTCAGAGTAGCTTAGAAAGGATTGGAAAGAGACACTGGATAAGCAATTCATAAACAGTCAGTGGGGATATATGTATATCTTTCAAATATGCAACAAAGTCTATAAGATTTAGGATATTTGCCTGGAAGTGTTTACATAGGTATTTTATACCCCAAGTAGACTCCAAGAATGTTTACCCAGATGAATAGCAAATGTTGGAAGTGTGATGGGGAAGAAAGAGACAGTTGGGAACATATTTTTTTTGGGAGTGCAATGAGTTGGCAGACTTTAAAGAATCGCTGCGGACTGCTCTGTTTGGGATTTTGGGTGAGCAGATTAGATTGACTGGGGGGATGATTTTTTTGAGCTATAATACAGAATCAGAATTGCCTAGATATAGTAAAGGCTTGCTGACTCTAATTATGGTGGGTGTCAAAGAAGCAATTACTAGAAAAGGGAAATCAAAGTCTAAACCAACTTTACTAGAAGTAGGGAATATAGTAACAAAGATAAAACAACTGGAACTGGGATCTTTAGAAAAGGGAAGGAGCAAGTTACATAAAAAATGTGAATTCTGGGAACAATATATGCAGAGACTAATGAGATTTAACAGAAGTCAGGCTTTTAATGGCTGTATAATGCTTACCTGTCCATTACTGGTTAGATTAGATGTATAATGTTTGCAATTACAGTTGTTTCAGTTGTGTCTGTGATGCATAATGTTTGCAACTAAAGTGGTGTCAATGTTTGTTTTTAATTTATAAAAATGTAAGCTTGCTTATGTCATATGTGATAATTTAATAAAGCTGTTTTTTTTGTTAAAAAAATAGGGTGTTTCTGCACTACCCCATGTGTGTCGACCTCCCGGTAAGGTACGATCATAATTCAGTCTTGTTTAAATTAATGATTATACCTGACCCCCTCCCAAGATCAATTGGATGAAACATTTCTCCAAAGCAAACTATAGCCTCCTAAGCGATGCTATAAATAGTTGCAAACTCCCTGTTACCACTGTCAACAATGACTGATATACAGAGATGTACACAAATGCCCTCTATAAACACATATACAAATGTATAGAATGGTTACACCTGAACAGATCAAAACAAGGACCTCACAAAAAAAAAGCCACCATAGTTGGCATCAAGCATAAATATGTTATACAAAAATTAGTAGAAACTAATGTTTAAGAACAAGATGAAACACCTTCCACAGGTTGAACAAGAAAATTAGATAACGTGTAAAGTCCTCTATAGCCAATTATAAAGGTAAACTAGCATCCCTAGTTAAAGATAATCACAAGGTATTTTTTAGCTATGTTAGAAATCTAAAAGGGAAGGCCCAGCTTTGTGCTGACTCATAGTGGATGGTATCACTCATACTGTCCCTGAGGACATGGCCAACCTGCTAGCAGACAGATTTGGTGCAAATTTCACACCCCCATCCCCACCATACATATTCCAAAGCATACCTTTTATCAGTCTTTTACATAGTATCTCCAAAGAGAAGGTCACACCTGCACTCTACATGGCCAAAAACACAGCCTCCATGGAACCGAATAACATCCCAGGCTGCCTACTAAATAGTCTAAAGCAGGATGTAGCAGAACAGCTTGGCACTGTCTCCAGATACAGAAGTACCTCACCAAGAGGATTACTGGTCTCAAACAGATGCCCTACACAGCCTGACTAAAGAAACTCCAGCTGTACTTGGTTGCATACCACTTACTCAGAGGTGATCTCTGCCTGACAAACAAGGCCATGTCCAACCCAGAATTGATGGACATGCTCCACCTAAAAAAAAATCCCCAAGAGCAACACGCTCTAAGGATCTAAACCTCACTACAACAATAAATAGGATGTACTGGAAGGATAGATTCCTGTCCCAGAGACTTCCCATGCTTTGGAACAGGATTCCAATCTATATTAGACAAAGCCCCTCACTAACACTCTTCAAAAGAAACCTTGATGAGTGGATGGGAAACAGAAAAGTTACCCCAGGTATCACTGCAGTGGCTCTGCTAGACAGAGGCACAGGGAACGAATGGCTCTGCTGGACAGAGGCACAGGGAGCTAATCTAAGGGGGTGGCAAAAGCCAACACATTCTGGTTAGGCTTACAGATGCCCTTGGGCAGATAGTCTAGTACATACCTATGAACCTATGAACCTATAAGCCTAACCAGCTTTATCTGCAAGACCATAGAGAGAGAATCATCATGGACCTTATCAACAAAGACATAGGTGACCTTCAAACTCTTGACCCTACCCAAGTTTGCATCATTAAGGGTAGATCATGCTTATTAAACCTGGTGCACTTCTTTGAGTATGTCAACAAAGCCTGTGTTGATGGGAAAACAGTACATACAGCATATCTTGACTTAGCCAAGGCTTTTGACACAATCTCCACTCAGGCATCATTCAGAAACTCATCCAGCTGGGAATTAACTCATATGTCACTATACTAGATGGGTAGCCAGCTGACTCACCGACAGAACACATGCAGTCAAAGTTGGGGATTCCATCTGTACCAGCAGACTAATTACCACTGGCATATCACAAGGATCTGTGCTGGGCCCCCTACTGTTTGGAATCTATTTCTCAGAAGTCCAGGCCAAAATAGATGGCTTATGGCTTACCAGGTTTGCAGATGACTGCAAAATGGCTGCAATCAATGAGTCCCCCAATGATGTTGGCATACTGCAAAAAGTGCTTACACAGACAAATGACTGGTGCCAAAACCATGAATTTTAACTAAACACAAAAAAAAAAATGTTTGATCATCCCTTTTGGAAAAAAGTCCCTACAAATTAAAATATTAACAGTATCCCCCCCCCCCCTTTTAGCTTAAATCCTGTGGTGACAGATTTGAGAGCACAGGTTAATAGCAACCTTAACTTCAATCACCATGTGTCCACAGTGGTAAGGAAGGCCTTCTATGTTGTACATCTCATAAGCAAGGGCATTGCATCCCGAGCTAAGGATGTTATAACTCCCCTGAACTCATCCTTCATCAGACCACTAATAGAGTACAACATGTCTTTCTGTATGTACATCACCAGACACTTGCAGCAGCTGGAGAGATCTCAGAGGTTTCTCGACAAGAAAATTCAGGGCCTTCAACACATGACCTCCATGGACAGACTGAAGGTCCTGTCACTGTACTCTGTATCCTATAAGCTGCTGAGAGGCAACTTGTGACTGGCCTACAGAGCAGTCTCTGATTCTGGCCTAATGGAAATGCTGCACATCTGCAAGTCACATGGGACAAGAGTCACTCACTCTAGGGATCTTAACCTAGTGTGTGACATCAACAGGATATGCTGGAGAAACAGATATGTCTTCCAGAGTGTGCCACTCCTCTATAACAAACTCCCAATTAATGTAAAACAGATATTCAATGACACTATTTAAGCATTACTTAGACAACAGGATGGGAGACTATAAATTTACCCTGGGGATTTCACCTATGTTCTACTTGGATAAGGCCACTGGTGCTGATCATAGACTTGAGCTGCAAATATAGACCATACAACTCGGTCAAGAAGGGAACAAGGGTATAACATGGCTAGGCTTATAAAGGCCCTAGTTCCAATAACCCACTAACTGCCTATGAACCTATGAACTTAATGTGACATCTGCCTGGAGTCCAGGCCAGTGTTTGATCATGCTCTGGTGGGATGACTACATATGTAATAATGTAATATAGCCAATGAAATCAACATTGTCTGTTGAGCATATGGTCATAACAGTGTCCCACATGCGGGTTTAAAATGCTCTCTATAATGTCATGTAACAGCTCATAAACACATCCAGTTGACTGCAGTGAGAATAGAATCCTTACCTATCTAAGAACACAGACAACAAAACACTGTACTTTACCCAAGAGCCACAGGGAAATCTCTGACTTTTACATGGCTGCAGGTCAGCTTATAGAGAATGGCATCAGTAGGCCTTGTGGGAGACAACAGGTTGTGAAGGCTGCATAAAATAGATGTGTAGACATGTGCAAGTGTTAATATACTTGCAAGCCATGATGCTGTAGAAGTATTTAGGATAGCATGTCTACGCTGCTGAGTACACACACACACACACACACACACACACACACACACACACACACACACACACACACACACACACACACACACACACACACACACACACACACACACACACACACCAAGTTGACTCCAATGACAACAGAACCCCTGCCTATCTAAGTGTACAGACTATAGAACACAGTACTTTACACAAGTCTAACTTTTAGATGGCTGCAGGTCAACTTATAGTCGATGACATCAGCAGACTATGTGGGAGACAAAGTTTGGGAGGCCTGCCTGTAATGGATGTGTAGGCTTGTGCAAGTATCAAAATACTAGCAAGCCATGCCACTTGAGAATTAACTGTAGGATAGCATGTCTACTCTGCTGAGTAGAGACATGCGCACACACACCAAGTTGACTGCAGTGCGAACAAAACCCCTACCTATCTAAGTGTACATACTACAGAAAAGAATATTTTATGCAAACAAAACTGCACAAGTCTGACTTTTATATGGCTGCAGATCAGCTTATAGTAGATGACATCAGTAGGCCATGTGGGAGACAAGAGTTTGGGAGGCCTACCTGAAATCCATGTGTAGGTTTGTGCAAGTTTCAAAATACTAGCAAGACATGCCACTGGAGATATAATTGTTGGATAGCACATCTAGTCTGCTGAGCAGAAACATACACATCTATTCTGCTGAGAAGAGGCAGATACACACACCGAGTTGGGGGAGGTGTGAACAGAACCTCTACCTATCTGAGTGCACAGACTACATAATACAGTACTTTATGCAAGCACCACAGCATACGTGCCTGTCCATGCATGCGTGAGAGTGTGCGCACACACACACACACACACACACACACACACACACACACACACACACACACACACACACAGACCACGTTGTCTGCAGTGACAAAATAATCCCTACTTATCTCTTCTGATCCTTGACCTGCCTACAGATCCATTTCAAGCAGGTCTCCCACATTATTCTCTCCAACATTCACTGCTGATGTCATGCACTATAAGATTACCTGCAGCCATGTAAAAGTCTGAATTGTGCCATGGTGCTTGCGTAAAGTACTGTGTTCTGTAGTCTATGCACTTAAATAGCACACATACTACAGAACTCAGTATTTTATACAAGTGCCACAGCACAAGTCTGAATTTTACATGCCTGCAGATCATCTTATAGTGGATGACATCAGCAGGTCACACAGGAAACAATAGTTTGTGAGGGCTGCATGAAATGGTTGTGTAGGCTTGTTCAAGTATCAAAATACTGGCAAACCATGGCATTGGAGAAGTAACTGCAGGATAGCACGTCTACTGTGGCTGCAGATCATCTTATGGTGGATGACATCAGCAGTGAATGTTGGAGATAAAAATGTGGGAGACCAGGCTGAAATGGATCTGTAGGCAGGTCAAGGATCAAAAGTGTCAACGTATGGGATTGGGACAGTAACTGCAGGACACATATTTGCTCTTATGGGTAGACACAGACACACAAAGTTGACTGTACTGAGGACAGAACCCCTACCTATCTAAGTACACAGACTACAGAACTCAGCACTTTATGCAAGCTCCACAGCTCAACTCTAGCTTTTGCGTGGCTGCAGGTGAACTTATAGTAGATGACATCAGCAGACCATGTGGGGGACAACAGGTTAGGACATCTGGCTAGGCAGATAAACTCATTTGATCATATGAGGCCAGTAGCCTAACAGCTCTGGGATGTATAGAAGCCTAGCTGTGCAAAAACATAAGTATCCTTACTGAACATAGTAGGATGTTTGAGTTTAGCAGGCCAAGGTTGCCAGCACCACTGACTGGCCCTGTCCGTGTGGAAGCACACAAAATTATATATTGCACCTTGTAATGTGGTTGATCTAAGTGTGTAAAAATATTTAGTCCCCAGGGTTGCACTGCTTGGGGGAGCAACACACATATTTATTGTGAATATATAATGTATTCTTAGAATGTGCCCTCAATTTGCAATGTTTTGACATGTACTTTTATGTCACATAAAGGAAATTGACAATAAACACCAAAAAGAAAGAGTGATGGATACAGTTCCATAGAGCAGTGAGCAGCAGAGTTGCAAGATAGTTAACTCCCTCCCTCCAGTACAGCTCTTCTGACTGTGTACATTTAACTAATTCACTCTGGAACAGCTCAGAAAATGCTGCCTGCTTACTTCCACCATAGGAACAACAGTGCAGCCTGAGCTCATTTTCAGAAAATCCATTTCTAATACCATACAGAAAACAAATGTTAATAACTCTTTAACTATAGAGCTAGACTAAAAATGTAAATGCAAATGTTGTACAGCAGACACTGACCTTTCCAATGGTGAAATTTTATAGTGCACATCAAAGTCATTATTAAATATTTGGCAAGGAATGTTGATATTATGCATAATTTTTTACCTTTTTGGAAAAGTAAAGCACAATATATTGGTCAATGTACCATGTAGACCCACACGATTTGCATTTAATTTGTTAGTATGAATGTCAGCTTTAAAATGATACTTTAACCATTATTGTGTGATGCTCCTTTATGGAGATATTCATAGAAATATGATTAATATAATATTTCTCATAATTGATAAATAAACAAAGCATAATATCTCATTGCCTTTAACAGACAGAGCCTACGTATCAGTATAAAAGTTGTGCATCTGAATGCCAGATTCAAAATGATGCATCATTTGTGTGATCACCATGCTCCCTTGCAAAGATATGGGCATAATAATGAGAAGTATTGGAAATGTATAATTTTCATAATCGTACAAGACTAAACAAGCTGTGATATCTGTACATGTGTACAGTGCACAGACACAGTTCTTTTACCATGTTGTAAGCAGTAACACTGTCTTCAAAATGAGGTATTCCTTGGCACACTGACATGTTCCCTTGCAAAGTTATTTACCAAAATATGAAAAAAATCATAATTTTCATAACCTAAGTCCAAAACAAACATTGATATATGCACATGTGTACAACATACAGGCATAATTCTTTTACCATGTTGGAACCAGCAATACTCTCTTCAAAATGAGGTATTACTTGGCACATTCAGATGCTCCCTTGCAAAGTTATTTACCAAAATATGAAAAAATCATTATTTCCATAACCTAAGTCCAAAACAAACCTTGATATCTACACATGTGTACAACATACAGGCACCGTACTTTTACCATGTTAGGCAGAGCAATACTGTCTTCTAAATGAGGTTTTACTTGACACATTCAGATGCTCCCTTGCAAAGTTATTTACCAAAATATGACAAAAATCATAATTTCCATAACCTAAATCCAAAACAAACTTTGATATCTGCACATGTGTACAGCATAGAGGCACAATTTGTTTACCATGTTGTAACTATCAATACTGTCTTCAAACTGAGGTATTAATTGGCACAATGACATGTTCCCTTGCAAAGTTATTTACCAAAATATGAAAAAAATCATAATTTCCATAACCTAAGTCTGAAACAAACGCTGATATCTGCACATGTGTATATCATACAGGCACCATTCTTTTACCATGTTGGAACCGGCAATATTGTCTTTGAAATGAGGTATTACTTGGCACATTCAGATGCTCCCTTGCAAAGTTATTTACCAAAATATGAAAACAATCATAATTTCCATAACCTGAGTCCTAACAAAAGTGATATCTGTACATGTGTATAGCATTCAGAAGCAGTTGTTTTACCATGTAGACACATATGGTTGTAAATATACACATTTTTGGTGTAGCCAACATACTGCTGAATGGGTACATGTAAATGTGTAGCCAACATACTGCTGAATGGGTACATGTAAAGATAACAAGCAAGGTAAGGACCGCCACTCCACTAATAAACCCAGTACATGCATGGGACTTCAGTGGCAGGCAAGGCCATCTCATCTGTCTGATAGCTCTGCTGGCTACCCACTCAGACAGCCGATAACACTGCAGTCTCACAACCTCCTTCAGTGTAAGCAGTCTGCCTTACCTATGCCTTTTCTCTTTACATGTGTCTATTCAGCAATGGACATAAGGGATCAAGTTCTGTATTAGTAAGCCCTTCCTGTCATTGAAACTCTTAACATCCTCACCAGCTCCTTACCACAGTTATTAGCCCAACTCAGAGAAATATATTTTACACAACACATTTCATAATAGAGTTTTACTTACTATACTGTTCCTACTTGGTCATGGGTGTTTTCCATTCTTCTCACTAGCTACATGTTACCAATCCTGCATAGCTCTCCTCAAGCCATTGTGGAGGTCAGTCAAGAACAACGCAATGTCCTCCCTAGCTAGGTGAATGCCATCCCTTCTGAACAGGTGAACATCTTCGGCGGTGATGTTGTCATGGTAGATTGTAGATCCACCGACCCTGTGCATCAAGTCATGCATGAACCCATTCTGTAAATATCTGGCCTTGTGAGCTGCCCATTGACTGTTTGCTGTTTTCCATATCTGTTGAGGAATTATATCAGACTACACAAAATGACAAGCCTGGCCACCAAGACTGCAAGTGTTTAAAATTTGCTGTGATTTGAAACCATAGCCTTCCGAGTGGTTGACTGATGACATTATTCCCTCCAATGTGCATCACAAGAATGTCGAGCTCAGGATAGATGGAACACTTCTCTTCCAACAACTGCAGTAGTCCGCTCCAATGCATACCTCTTCCTGCAATCCAGTATACCTTCACACTGTATGTGGGGAAGCTCAAGTTGTACCGGTTTTCAGTTTTGGAGGCATGGCTGGCAGCCCAGGGAATGTAGGAATGGCCACATACCCACACTCTCACTTGTTGTTCTCCTAGTCATGAAGCCATGTCAATATCAGAAGGTGGACAAATTTGCAGGGGAAAGAAAATGCAAACAGATTACTACTGATATTTGATAGATGTATTGGAAGACTACATATATATGTATATCATATGCATTACCTGGTTAGCCCCTCCTAATCTTCCATCCTATCCACAGGGGCTGTATTCTTTGCATTAGGTACATAAGTGGTGATGACGCTTCAGAGGGACATACCTACTACTCGTGAAAACACCAAATTACAAAAAATGACTGACAAGGGGGCACAGAAAGGGCACATGTAAAGAGAAAAAGCAGGGTAAGGACCGCCGCTCCACTAATATGCCAAGGGCAGTCATGGGGCCCCAGATGTTGGTTATCTGAAGTGTCCCATAGCTGTGCTGGCTGCCCACTCAGACTGCTGATACCACTATTGTCTCAGGACCTCCTTCAGTGCCAGCAGTCTGCCTTACCTCTGCCTTACCTCTGCCCAATCAGCAATGGACCTAAGGGATGAGGGACTGAAGTAACTCACTAACTGCTGCCCTGATCTTCATACATTTACTACCCTCACCTGCATACATTGACTATACCTGAAGGGAGGGAGACTGAGTGGAGAGCTACATAAAGCCAACATGTCAAGAATGTCCAAAGACCAAGACTGACCCAGGCTGTGTCTTTTTGTATGTGTCCTTTCCCAGAGGGAAACATTGCATCAGAGTGGCACCCCCAAGGCCATGCATACCTAGGACAGCAGCACTATTGGACTGAACTGAACAGTCTCCAAGTTCCCAACTGTGATCCAGGTGAATCACAAGATCCATGGTGGCTGGGTATGCCCCCTGTGATACATCCACCAACACAAGATTCTGCAATGGGACAGCTTAGTGTTTTGGCTGCTCCCTTTCCAGTGATCACAGAACAGCAGAAGACAGACTTACCTTACCTGAAATACTGCATGAGTGGACACTGACAAGGGGCACAGAAAGGGCACATGTAAAGAGAAAAAGCAGGGTAAGGACTGCTGCTCCACTAATATGCCAAGGACAGGCATGGAGTTCCACATGTTAGTTATCTGAAGTGTCCCATAGCTGTGATGGCTGCCCACTCAGACTGCTGATACCATTATTGTCTCATGACCTCCTTTAGTGTCAGCATTCTGCCTTACCTCTGCCTTTTCTCTTTATATGTGCCCATTCACCAATGGACCTAAGGGATGAGGGACTGAAGTAACTCACTAATTTCTGCCCTGACCTTCATACATTTACTACCCTCACCTACACACATTGACTACACCTGAAGGGAGGGAGACTGAGTGGAGAGCTACATCAAGGCAACATGTCAAAAGACCAAGACTGACCCAGGCTGTATCTTTTTTCATGTGTCCTTTCCCGAAGGGAAACAATGCATCACAGTGGCATCCCCAAGGCCATGCTTACCTAGGACAGCAGCACTATGGGACTGAGCTGAAGAGTCTCCAAGTTCCCAACTGTGATACAGGTGGATCACAAGATCCATGGTGGCTGGGTATGCCCCCCGTGATGCATCCACCAACACAAGAACAGTTGGCAGAAAAGACTGAAGAGGGACCTTCCTGGCCTTGGTGCTGAAGGGCTTGGCCAGTAACTGACAAGGGGGCACAGCAAGGGCACATGTACAGGAAAAAAGCACAGTGAGTCACTCTGCTTTACCTCTGCCTTTTCCATTTACATGTCTTTTCGGCAATGGTCATAAGGACTCAAAGGGGAGAGCTAATGTAAAAGGTCTTGCCCTGACTTACATACACTTACTACACCTGAAGGGAGGGAGACTGAGAGGAGAGCTCAACCAAGACAACATGTGAAAAGACTAAGACTGCCCCAGACAATACGTGAAAAGACTAAGACTGCCCCAGACAACACGTGAAAAGACTAAGACTGCCCCAGGCAACACATGAAAAGACTAAGACTGCCCCAGACAACATGTGAAAAGACTAAGACTGCCCCAGACAACACGTGAAAAGACTAAGACTGCCCCAGGCAACACATGAAAGACCAAGACTGCCCCAGACAACATGTGAAAAGACTAAGACTGCCCCAGACAACACGTGAAAAGACTAAGACTGCCCCAGGCAACACGTGAAAAGACTAAGACTGCCCCAGGCAACATGTGAAAAGACTAAGACTTCCCCAGGCAACATGTGAAAAGACTAAGACTGCCCCAGGCAACATGTGAAAAGACTAAGACTGACCCAGACTTTGTCTTTTTGCATGTGTCCTTTTTCGGAGGGAAACATTGCACCACAGTGGAACCCCCAAGGTCATGTTCACCTATGACAGCAGCACTATGGGACAAAGCTGAAGACTCTCCAAGTTCGCAACTGCAATCCAGGTGGATCATAAAATCCATGGTGGCTAGGTATGCCCCCCCCCCCCCCGCAATGCATCCACCAACACAAAAGCATACCCATCTTGATTTGTCTTGTGCATTGCAACATGTGCCATTCCTGGCATCAGTAACCCACAAGAAATTTATGGCCATGGTACTCACCAAAGCATTCGACACACAGGTTGACCTTGCAAGTCAGGCACCACCATGATGGCTCAGCATGTTTTCCCTTACTGGCACAGTTTTTGCATCTTGATTTATGCCATTTCACCGGAAAGTGAAAACCATGCTCAAATCAGCTCACAGCCTCTGGGACAGCAATCTCAGTGCATCTTTTCATCTTCATGTAACTGTCAAGTGGATGCTAGCCTAGGTTCCTTTGGAACTGTAACTGTGTTGCTGGAATAGCATGTCTAGAGCGTGACAGTTGCTGTTGGCTGTTACTTTCATGGAATATAATGAAAGCATTGACAATGGCCACATCCCATAAGAACCAGGACAAGTACAGCCACCATTTGTGGGCCTTTCTGGCAGTGGGATACTGTATCCTGAGCTGATCTGCTCAGTCCATCCCATTCATGTAACTGTTGTACATGTTTACAACTGGTGGACATGGCACTGATGCCTTGCTTCCATCACACTTTCTCCTGTGAGTGATGGAGACTAGCAAGGTTGGGTTGCAGTTAGTCGATAGGAGGAGTACTGGGTTGCTATCCTTCCATTCAGTAGCTAGCAGTGGTCCACTCTGCAATTGCTTGTAGTAGCCTTGAGCTGCTTTTCTGATGGCCTGTCTGTTGAATGTTAGAGGCCATCCTGACCTATTGGTGCACATGGTTCCACAAGAGTATAGATCATCTTTCAGCAATTGCTGTGCCAGTGGAACAGAGGTAAAGAAGTTATCAAAGTAAATGTGATGTTTCTTGCAAATCAGTCCCCTAGTTAAGTCAACCACAACTCTGTGTGCTAGTCTGATCTCTGTATTCTGCTCTGTTTTTCCACTGTATACCTGGAATTCACATACATACCCATTGGTAGAGAGTCTGTTAACACCCACACCTTATTGCCATACCTCTCGGGGTTACCAGGCATAAATTGACTAAATGTCAAGTGTCCATGGAAGCCAGCCATGGCTTTGTCTACAGCCACCTCATGATGCACATTGTAACATGTCCTGCATGCATGAAGTACTGCATCCAATATTGGCCATACGTGATTTAGCTTGTCATGACCCCCAGAGACCTGTGGTAGCCTCAGGCTGTTATCGTTGCAGTGGAAGTACTGCTGAATTTTTTCAAACCTATCTCTGGTCACGTACTCTGCTATTGGGAAGCAACCATATACATGGTGCATTTCCCATTACTGCCTGTATTCAGGAACATGTACAACAGACATGTATATTCTGACACCTAGAAATGCGCGTATGTCTCCTGGGCAAACAGGACTCCACCGCGTATCAACCTTGCCTGCTGCGACTTGCCTCTGTGCAGCATAGGGATTGGTTTCATTAGCAATATGGGTGTACAGCTCCTCTGGGAACATCAAATTCAGGAAGTCCATCTCTGTGCTATCTGAGCCCAAGTGATTTACTGGTCCTACTGGTCCTACAAATTCCTCAATGTGTAAAGTTTGGAGGTGTTTTTCCCACTTGATCTTACATGGTGGCATGCTCGGCATACTCAACTGGGTTATGTGGAACAGTTGGAAATGGAAAAGGCTGAAGGGTTAAGAGATGGTGCTCTCTCAATGCCAGTAGCAACTGTACTGCATGCAGTTGTTAGTGAACTACTAACACATGTTCCCTGCTGAGGCACAACCATATCATTGCCTGACAAGGAGCTACTTGGACTCATATCTAATGGATTTTCTCCATCCCAATCACCATACTCTGGACTATTTTCCACATCATGCACAGTCGAAGGCACATCCACACCCTTCTCAGCACTTGCAGTGCCATGCACTGTGGAGGACTGCATAGTTGTGTCAGTCATACCACATGCTTTCTTGAACACAGATAAAGACAAGTCATCGTCTGCATCATACTCTGACTGCACTGGGTTGCCATCATGTGTGGCCATGATCCTTAGGTGTGCAAGTGGCACCTCATCCTCACTGTTATGGTTAGTATCACAATTACTGGTCATGTCTGCTTTGGGAACTCATAGTGGTCTTTCAGGAATGGCAGGCACAGGGGCGTAATCCGTATCACAGACAATGGCCTTTTCACATTGACATGCGAGTGGAATCTCATCCTCTGTGTCATAATCTTCATCCTCACTCTGGTTGGCATTATCTGGTGCATCAAGGTACATACCATTGTCTGAACCACTGCTAGAACCATCAGAGTCAGTTTCCTCACCCAACAAATAAATGTTGCTTGCTTTGTCCTCAACAGATGGCATCTTCAGTGGTGGCTATATTGCTTTACACTTGAAATCACACCTGAAAAATACAATGATATACAACATTCTGATGTAATATACCTGCAGAGAGGCACATGATAAGCAATGCACCAGAAAACTATGTATTGACTGCATGATACAGGAAATCCATACATGATACAATGTTCAAGTGAAGTACTTCACAAATATACAGAGCATAAATATCCATAATCAACAGCCAGTCAGATACATAGTTCATTAAGGTGAAAGGAATAAACATGGCTAAACAGTCCTATGAAAAGAACAAGAACATTAGCTCGTATCCACAAAAAAAAAAAAAAAAGGGATGGTACACACACATTATCCATCTATCTATATCTATCTATATCCATCTCTCTCTCTCTCTCTCTCTCTTACTATATATATATATATATATATATATATATATATATATATATATATATATATATGTATATATATCAATCTCATACATACACACAAATATTAATGTGTGTGTGTGTGTGTGTGTGTGTGTGTGTGTGTGTGTGTGTGTGTGTGTGTGTGTGTGTGTGTGTGTGTGTCCAGCTACCTTACACCCTGGGTAGCTCAACAAACAGATATGAAAATAGTTTAACAACTGAAATATGCCTCTCACATCTCACCCACAAAGGGAGGTTTAAATATATTTAATGATAAATAAAAAGAACAAGACTATAATCAGTAATGCAACAAAATGAGTTCACAGTTCAAAAGCACAGGAGATATTTTACCACAACAG
The DNA here is from genome assembly GCF_019279795.1 of Protopterus annectens. Classification (NCBI taxonomy): domain Eukaryota; kingdom Metazoa; phylum Chordata; order Ceratodontiformes; family Protopteridae; genus Protopterus; species Protopterus annectens. Next base: position 1,733,095,968 of record NC_056743.1, read on the forward strand.
TGCATGATAGTCTGAAATAAATATATACAACATATGCGCATGGATATTGTCATTGCCTTATAGGTAAAAAGAATTTGTTGTTTTCTGGCAAATCAGAGGATGCAAGGCAGTAAATAACATATATATTCTTATCCTTCATACAGTACACTACAAATCCTCTTATTCCAGCAACTTTCTCATGAAAAAACAGCAATTAAAAATGTATCCCTATTCCCTGTCATAACTCTCAAGTGTCCTGATTTTCACAGGATGTCGACATTTTTCCTCGCAGATTTCTTACATTTCTTCAAATTGTTTAAATGACATAAATGAAAGTGGTGTGTGGGGGGGGGGGGTTATTGCAATGACTGCAAGCAGAGAAAAAGCCAAATCTGAGTTGTGCATTCATCAATGTGATAACAACTTCTAGTTATGTGAATAACAGTGACAGCTGCTGACAGTTTTGCCCAAAAAGTGATAATGACTCAGTGCTATATTGTAACTGCACTGTGCTAATGACTTGCAAAGTCATGCATGCTCAGACACAGGTGATAATTGCCTGTTGAGTAGGGATTCATTATATTACCTTCTGCTGCTGTTATGTTACACAGAGTCATTATAATGTGTTACGACAAGGACATTGTGATTCACTTAATCAGTAAAAATAGTATAACAGTTATTACTGAGCCCTTCCTCCTACCTGTATGTTGGCAAGATACCAAGCAATGAGGAATGAGTCATATTACAATTGTGTGTGTACATTACAAAATGCTGTGGTCAAGTACTCTGATGTTCACTTCACTTCCCAAGCAATTGGTTAGACTCAGTATATCAGTGGACACTTCCCAAGGAAGACACAAAGAGGTATTCATACTAAGGGAATTAGGCCATGGCACCACAGAAAGTACAGTTGTGTTTAATGTTATCATAACAGCAGAGATCCGTCTCTTCAGTATTGTAGTATTCATAACCTAAGGGATCTCCTCCCAAAGACAGCCCAATGTCCAGCCAGTGCACTAAAGACATCAGTACTTACAGGTATTGTACATTACACATACACTTCCTTCACAACCAAATAATAACCTTTATCTCACTCCGGCAACTACTGAGTATAATCAGAAATGCAATAAACCAAGCAAAAACATTTCAAACTTATCTGGCTGATCTGTCTACAAATTAATCCAAAAAGTAGTAATCCATGCTGTCACCTAACCATTCCTCTTGTTACAATAACACAGAAGTACATAAGGCAGAAATATAGTCCAAAATATCTGGTTGAGGAATGGCAACATTCAGATGCAAAAAAAAAAAAAAAACTTTATGCTCGGTTTCAGCATAGCATCGGTTTGAGCACTGGCACTCTGAATCATTTGGAACACTCATTTCATAAAATATGAGGATTTGCAGGCAGAATGACAGCAATGTGGAAGAAAAAACATTCCAATAGTAGTAGGAGAAAGGGGGTCTTATAACAACATAATCTACAATCGCATAAAGATATCCCAGGGATACATGTTAACTCCATACAAATTGCAGGGGTCATTATTACTGGGCACATTGCAATGCTACAAAGAGCACTTGTGGCTGACAGCAAAGATTGAAACAATACTATTTACATGAACTAGTGCCTGTGGTCCACTGAAATCAGTGCAACACCCCAGTAAAGAATTATAAATAAATAAAAAATATGTAAGCTACCAAAGACTCTACGTGCAAATGTTTTATGGAGTCAAGGAAATAAAGGACGTAATGGTCAGATCAGGTTTACTTTGTATACTGTTACCTTTCAGTTACGTTTGACCAGCTACTATACCGACAGGGACTAAAGGTGGTTGTATAGGACTCATAGCACATCAAACAGGACAATGAACTTGAGCTTCTCCATCTTCAAAGTACCATAAGCCAAATCCCATAGCACTTACATGCAAGATATAGGTCCCCCTCTATGACCCATGAAACCCACGTATTATTGGAAATATTGACCATGCAACCTAACAGCTAAACAAAAAAAAAATAACAGCCACCCTTGGTGGAATCACAACATCATTAGGCTGTGTAACAGAAGAATTAAAATCATGGCCAAAAGTAGGAGGTGCAGCACCCCGCAAGATAAAAGCCATCTAAAACTAAACAAACACATCTGAAAACAAACAAAAACTACCAAAGCCAAATCTGAGGTACATTTGTCCTACCAGGCCAAGGACAACCACAAGGCATTCTTAAACTATGTGCACATCCTCAAATGAAACACTGCCACAAATGCTCTCCATAAATGACTAACACAGACAAATAACTGGCATCTGAGCCATGGACTAACATGAACTTGCCAAGAAATACATAACAGTATCCCCCAGGAAGTCAGCCAGCTCTTGTAATTATCATATTGACACTGCATCCCTAAGAGTTCACTCAATAGTCAGGGACTTGGGGGCACACACACACACATTAATCTAGCCTTTGACCATCACATGTCTATACTAGTGAGGAAATCATTCTATGTTATAAATCACGTCAGATAAAAATAACAGTAACCGGCCACACAGCTCGAGCAAGACGTTGATTCAGTAGGCACACGCTCTTTTGCTGATAAAAACACAGGTTTATTTCCACAAGTAAATTCTTCCTATACAATGATCTATTGGTTAAGCGCTTTCATCTGAGTACCTCAGATTTCATCAGAACCAAGATTTACTCCTTCAACTCTCATTTTAAAATAAAATTGGTGCCAAAATTATCAAAGTGTGTGCTTTCTTAAAGATACACGTCCGAAACCTTATAAAATAGAGTGCCTAAAACTGGTTACAAAAAAGTTACCCTATAAAAATCATATAAAATATTTAAAAAACATACTATTTATACAAATTGTGTTGATATATATGTGCAAAAATGCAAAAGTACAAAAAAGTATAAAGAAAATATAGAATGTTTCATGATAGACCATCCCAATTCATTTTTAACATAAATTATGTATAATATAATATGAAATTCAGAATTATACATTATGATAAACGTTCCTATGCTAAAGTTGATGAACTTCCACTATTATACACAATACAAAACAATGCGTATAAATATAAGAATAAAAATATAAAACATGAAAGTGAAAACTGTGTAGGCATCAAAAAGAATATTACTTAACCCCGGTCCAAGATTAAAAATGGCTTAATACTAATAATATCATCATTAAATCTTGGACCGGGGTTAAGTAATATTCTTTTTGATGCCTACACAGTTTTCACTTTCATGTTTTATATTTTTATTCTTATATTTATACGCATTGTTTTGCATAGTGCAAAATAGTGGAAGTTCATCAACTTTAGCATAGGAATGTTATCAAAATGTATAATTCTGAATTTTATATTATATCATATATAATTTATGTTAAAAATGAATTGGGATGGTCTATCATGAAACATTCTACATTTTCTTTATACTTTTTTGTACTTTTGCATTTTTGCACATATATATCAACACAATTTGTATAAATAGTATGTTTTTTAAACATTTTATATGATTTTTACAGGGTAACTTTTTTGTAACCAGTTTTAGGCATTCTATTTTATAAGGTTTCTGACGTGTATCTTTAACAAAGCACACACTTTGATAATTTTGGCGCCAATTTTATTTTAAAATGAGAGTTGAAGGAGTAAATCTTGGTTCTGATGAAATCTGAGGTACTCAGATGAAAGCGCTTAACCAATAGATCGTTGTATAGGAAGATTTTACTTGTGGAAATAAACCTGTGTTTTTATCAGCAAAAGAGCGTGTGCCTACTGAATCAACGTCTTGCTCGAGCTGTGTGGCTGGTTACTGTTATTTTTATCTGAAGTGGTTGGACTTTCAAGAGGTTATTTGGTTATCTATGTTATAAATCAGACAAGATATCTTTCTGCTAATGACCTAATCTGGTTTAACTTCTTCGCAGTATACAAACAGGTTAATAAACAGCAAAAAATGTAAGTCACAGACCTTCTTCGTTACTAAACAAGTCAAGCTAATCAAAAATAGCAACCAAAACATAAATATGCATTTGCTGTTCATGTTCTTTTAGATAATTCAACAGCTATAAGTAGGTCAGTGAAAACACCAAGAAAATAATACAACTATGATAATGCTGAACACAAAGAGAAACCTGATAATTTTACAAGCACTACAGGTCAAATAAGTCAAAGGGGTATAATCCTACTTGTTGCTGTACTGACTTTAGATGTAATAAAATCTATACAGTTCTGATTCAAGATTTTGTACCCACTGAAATAGTCAAAAAGAAAGCAACTGACTCATTTCAAAGTTACACAATGACTATACAGGAATCTTACAACATGCTAATACTATCTGATGTGTATATTATGACAGATCTCAAAATATGGGCTAAAATATGCAAAAAAGAAAATTATATGAAACAGAAATCAACTACTTCCATTAGTTAGACAAGGTATAGCAATCAAGAAGAAACACAGCTTCATTACACACAACAGCTACTAGATTCTGTTTTGAATAGGAGATCCTTTATTTGGTCTTGATGCGACCAACTTGTTTAATATCAGAAAAAAGAGGCAAATTGAGTTTTCAAATGTATTGCTTAGGATGGGACACTAGGGACATAGGTTCTGACATTATAACACTATTCTGTAGTCACCTAAGGCTAGAGATGAGCCACTTACTGTGGTACAGTAAGAGAATAAAGATGGAACCAGATACCAGAACAACTAGATTAATTTCACTTTGCTTACTTACATCACATGATTATAATTAAGGTCCGTCTCTTATAGACACATAGTACAGGGTTTGAGTCTGAGCTTGGGCTGTTAGGTAGGCTTACAATGCCCCTTCATGGCAGTTAACTTAGTATTCATCTATGATCCTATGATCCTAAATACCATTCCAATGTAACTAAGGCTGGAGATGACCTGCACAGTAGCAGAATAAAGATGGTTCCAGACACCAGAGTGTATGCCTCCCAAAACTATGCTGTGTATTAGAGTTTCTTTTTTATAATCCAAAAAGACAAACATGGACTTTAAAAAATTCAAAGAGAAAAGAATGTAGGAAAGTAGATAAAGATTTGTAATGACTTACATGAGGCAAACGTTCATGCTCTCTGTGTCATTTCTAATAACTCAGAAAATGCACCTGTCTGTTATAAGATATACAAAAGAAAACTGCATATGAACTCAAATTTTAAATGCATAAAAAGAAAAAAGAGGTACAGGTATGTCAGTTATGTACAGCAAAAATCATCACCTTCAACTGAATTTACCATAAGAGGAACAAAGCATACATACTAAAAGCCCCTGAGTAATGTAAACAAGGAGCTAAGAGGGTTAATTAATGCTTCAAAATCTACATTTGAAGGAAAAAATTGCTTCTGAGGCAGAGGACAGCCACAAAGCTTTCTAAAGCTATGTCTGTAACCTAAGAGGAAATAAACCACAAGGTTCAGAACTTACTATAAATGCCATCACCCACACTGCACCAGAAGTAGGTCAAAAACTAAAAATGATAGTGGGTTTCAACAAGAACCAGGCTAAAAGGGTGCCCAGTCCTGGTAGGTGCACTGGTGCTAGAACCGGAAATAAATGACAGTGTATAATCCTCATAATACAGAAACATTCCTACAGTGGGGCCAGGCCAGTACTCATCATGGGCGTAATATATGAGGAAATAGGCAACCTGCAAACACTAGATACATCACAGTTCAGCTTTGATAACTGACTTAGTACATCTGAGACAATGGCCCATTCTTAGTGGAGACTCTAGGAGAAAAGTTCCAGCAAGGCACACACAAAAAGAGTGGTGACTATATTCACATCTCCAAAGTGGAACAGCTGTCCAGTAGTTGAAGATTATGTGATAGCTTTATGCTCCTGAAGGCAAGTCTATTACAGTTCCTACCTTTCTTCACTGTACCATGAGCAGTATCACCTAGACCTTTACAAGATACAAACAGAAGGTACTCTCAGGAGAGACTAGTAATATGTCAACAAGTCTATTTATGAGATGCAGATAGTCTTTGCTAATGTTAGCAGAACTTGTCAGAGATTTGGGATGTATGGCTAGGCTTAAAAAGGCCCTTGTGGTCGTTAGCCTAGTAAACACCTTGCAAAAACTTGTAACCGATAGACCAACAATGCAAAAAACTTGAAGAACAGTTGACCAACCACACTTTATTTATGGATACGATAATACCAGAATAATGTTGACCTAGGTTTTATCCACTCTATCAGGACTTCATCAGAAGAATAAAACATTTAAAAACTCAGGTTTATATACCCAACCAATTCACCAAAATCCTTCATCAATTAAACAATTAACTATTTAAAAGAATCCTACCAGAATTCATGTCCCTTATAAAAGCTTTTTTTACTATTTGAATTCTAAAAATAATTTACACTATATATTTATACTAACATTTAAATAACATATTCAGTTAGTTCAAGATTATTGAATTATCAATGTTAAATTGAAAATGTACACAAAGGATATACAAAAATATTGGTGTTATAAAAAATATATATGTCTTTAAAAGAAAATAATTTTTGATTTAAAAACATTAATACTCATAAATACTATTTTATATTTTTTTATTTTTTACCCAAAGTGTGCTTAAGCTTTACTAATACTATCATTAATACCAGGGTAATTCTGAGCGTCCAATCTTAGCTGCCACTTTAATTCACATATGTCTAAATGGACGTCAAATAACTTACCCTGGATATCTTTTCTGATCTGTTGAATAACACAAAATTTAAAACTATGCTCCAAATGTACAGCAATATGCCTAGCTAAAGCATTTGTGGACTTCAGATGCCTAACATCCAATACATGTTCTTTTATTCTTTCTCTAAAGTGCCTATAAGTCTTACCAACGTAAAATACAGGGCATATTTGGCACTTAGCCGAATATACCACATTCCAAGAATAACAATCATAGTGCCCTAAGACAGAAATCAATTGATTATTCACTCTAATATTCGTGTTAGTTTCCATGATATATTTGCATGTATTACACCTACCACACTTAAAGTTACCTAAAACTCTACCACCTATACTTGACTCTTGATGTGTTCCTTTCTCCAGTATTTCCTTGAAGGATTGATCCTTTCGAAATACAAACTTAGGGACACCCCCTATTCTAGTTCCAACATTCTTATCTAATTGTAAAATACCCCCGTTTTTCTTAACCATCCACACCAACCAGTCTGCATCCTGATTGAAAGTGGTGACATACAATAAACTTTGAACCCTATTTTCTGTATTGGTTTTTCGTTTTTGACCTGTAACTTTATCTTGAAATAAACCTGTACTCGCCATTAAAATGGACTTATAAATAGCATTTTCTCTTTTATGTTTAATTTAATTCATAATGTTTATACATAAAGTTTCTGGGTAGCCTTTTCTTTTAAACATCATGGTCATGAATTCCCATTCTTTCAGGAATTCTTGACCATCACTGACCATTCTGGCTGCCCTCACCATTTGACCCATTACAATTGATCTTTTTTGGTAGTGAGGGTGCCAGCTATTATAGTCCAAATAAGAGTTGGAAAATGTAGTTTTCCTGTAAATACTGGATCTCAAACACTTGTGGTTTCTATCTACTGTCAATTTAACATCCAAATATGATATTGTTTCCATATCAAATTGGTGGGTGAATTTTAGAAAATCCACAGTGTTGTTTATATAATTTATAAATACCTCAAGTTGCTGTCTTCCACCTTCCCAAATGAAAATATCATCCAACAAGCACATGTATTGCTTTATATATTTATTGTATACACTAGGAAACACATACTGCTGTTCCCAGAAGGACATTATATAATTGGCATAAATGGGAGTACATGCGGCTCCCATTGCCACTCCTGTTACCTGTTTATAAAAATCTCCTTCGAAGTACAGAAAATATTATGTAACACAGCTTCCATTAAAGTAATAAACACGTTAACCTGATCTTGATCATATAAGCCAGTTTGAATCAATTGATTTTCCAGCCAAGTTAATCCTACTGCATGAAGAATGACTGAAAACAAATTGCACACATCAATTGTAAGAAGAATAGTGTTATCTGTTATGTTGACTGATTTTAACTTTTCCAAAAAATTCCAAGAGTCTTTGGTTATATATGCAAAGGTGCCTAAGCCTCTTTGCATATAATAATCCAGGTATTGGCTAATGAAGCATGTTTTACTTAGTTTACCATCAACAACAGGCCTGAATTGGATGTTATCCAGGCTTTTGTGCAATTTGGGAATCCTGAATATACCGCTGACCACTGGGCTGTGGTTCCTTAAGAATTCATATTCATTTTCAATTAATTGCCCCTGAAATAACATATCATCTAACATCAGGTCCAATTTTAAATTTGCATCATTAATCTCATTAATGCTACTTTCAATATAGTTGTCTTCCAGTAACATGCCCATCATTACATCTATATAATCATTTTTATCTACTACTACCACCCCATTACCTTTATCAAGCCTCATTATACGTATTGCTCTATTATCTGCCAACCCACTTAATAAATGGCATTCGTTCTTGGCCATGTTCATGTAATCCCCTTTCCTTGATTTTTTCAGATGTTCCCTTATATCTAATTCACAGGCTTTTCAAATGATGCTACCATTTGATTACTTGGGGGGTTGAATTTACTAGGTTTTCTATGAACCACATTCTTAAGTTCATTTTATGAAAAAATAATTTCAAGTCTGTTAATGTTTCTGTTATTTTCCCTTTTCTACATGTAAGCCCCTTAGATAGTAAATTAGCATGTTCAATGTTTAAAGTAATTTTAGAGTAATTGTAAACCTTAAAATCACCATAATTATTAGTTATAATTTCAGGTTTACTCAAAACATTTATGTTGCAAACTTCCTGTACTTCATTGAAAAATTGACTTGAAAAAATAATTTCATCATTTACCCTCAATTCACCAGTCAACTCTATGTCAGAGTTATAAAAATCACATTGCTCATTCACATTTAAATGCTCCTCAATGCACATTCCCCTATTTTGGTTAAAATCAACATTAGAAGATGTTACTATGTTGTTACACAATATTCCACCACTTGTGTCCATGGTTTCATTTGTTAAATAAACACTCGTCCAACAAACTACTGTCCGTAGCGGTAATGAAACTATTAACATTACTGTTAAAACCTCTATCACTTTGCTGTAAATCAAGAACTGTTTTACCATTGTTGTTATAGTGCTCATATATTGTGTTCAAACTGAATTCAACCTTTTCATCCAAACGCTCTTCCCCAACTTGTTCACAGTCGCAAAAAAAGTTAACTATGACGGGGGTTGAACAAACTCCATAGGTTTATAGGTTCATAGGTAGGTACTAGGCCATCAGCACTGGGGCCTATACAAGCCCAGTCAAAAAGGTACCATGGCTTTTGCCACTCAAGAAAATTATTTTCCTGTGCCACTGTCGAGCAGAGCCACAGAGGTGATCCCCTGGGTGAATTTCCTATTTCCCATCCAATCATCAAGATTTTTCTTGAAGAGTGCTATTGAGGAGCTTTGTTTGATATAGATAGATAGTTTGTTCCAGAGTATGGGAAGTCTCTGGGACAGGAATCTATCCCTCCAGCATGTTCTGTTTATTGTGGTGACAAGATTTAGGTCCCTAGAGCATGTAGCTGGGAGGGATTGGGATTTCTTTAAGTGGAGCATGTCCAACAGCTCTGGGTTTGACATAGCTTTGTATGTTAGGCAGAGATCACCTCTGAGTAGGTGATATGTGACGGAGTAAAGCTGGAGTTTTTTGAGACAGTCTGCGTAGGGCATCTGTTTGAGGCCAGTAATCCTCTTTGTGAGGTATTTCTGCGGCCTTTCCAGTTGTTGTAGATGTCTTGTGAGGTACATACCAAAAGGGGCGTTGTACTCTATAATGGGTCTAATGAGTGATGAGTAGAGGGGAACAATGACCTCTTTTTTTCTGGATGAGAAACCTTTTGTGATGAGGTGTGCCATGTAGAAGGATTTCCTGACTACTGTTGCGATGTGATTATCAAAGGAGAGACTACTGTCCACCTGTGTCCCAAGGTCTCTTATCACACTTTCGGCGTTAAGTATACTACTGCCTATGTTGTAGTTCATGGGTACAGAGTTTTACCAAAGGGGATGACAATGCACTTTTTGGCATTGAGCTTGAGGCCATGGCTTTGACACCAGGCATTTGTCTCAGTGAGGCCCTTTTGTAGGATGTCCACATCGTTAGGAGTTTCGATTATGGCTCCTAATTTGTAGTCATCTGCAAACTTCATTAGCCAAAGACCTTCTGTGTTAGCCTGTACTTCAGAGAAGTAGATACCAAACAGGACAGGACCCAGGACTGAACCCTGTGGTACTCCACTTGTCACTGGTCTGAAGTCATATTTGGAGTCTGCTACTTTCACAGTGTGGGTTCTGTCAGTGAGCCAGTTGGCAACTCATCTTGTGACATAGGGATTTATACCTAGTTTAGTGAGTTTATCTATAATTCCAGAGTGGGGGATGGTGTCGAAAGCCTTGGCAAGATCTAGATAGGCTGTGTGATCCACCTTACCCTTGTCTACGGCTTTGTTGACTGCTTCAAAGAAGTCTATCAGGTGTAGGAGACATGGTCTGCCTTTTACAAATACAAACTGGGTGGGATCCAGAGTTTGGAGATTACCAATGTCTTTGTTTATAAGTTCCATGATGATACGTTCCATGGCCTTGCAGACCAGGATTGTCAGGCTAATGGGGTGGTAGTTCCCAGGGTTCATGGTAGCTCCCCCCTTGTGGAGTGGGATAACCGTTGCTGTGCGCCATTCAGCAGGCACAATGCCTGAGGTGAGGCTATGATTGAACATGGTACTTAGGTGGGGTGCCAGTTTGTTCGGTAGTTCATGTAGAACGCAGCCTGGGATGTTGTCAGGTCCCATGGATGCTGTGTTATTGGCTTTGGAGAGTGTGGTTTTTACCTGTGCAGCCGTGATTACAGGAACTTTGCATTCTTCTGGTATAGAGATGGGCTCTTTAGGGGGTGAGAGGGGGGTAAAGTTAGCATTGAACCTATCTGCCAGGATGCTGGCAATATCAGTTGGGTCTGTATATTTAGTGCCATTGTGCTGTAACTCAGAACAGATCTGAGTGTTGCCATTGAGATTCTTGACATAGCTATAGAATGCTTTGTGGTTGTCAGTGGCGATTTTGTTTTTGTAACTAGCTTTGGAGGATTTTATCAGGGATCGCAGCTTCTTACTGAGGCTGACCAGGGAGCTCCTCCACTCGTGGGATTTTACTCTCTTTTACAAGAGATTCTTCCTTCTGTTGTACAGTTTGTTTATGGCAGGAGACCACCAGATTGGCTTCCTTTTTTTTGAGGATAGCGTCTTGGTTCTGTTTGGGATAGCACGATCCATGCACTCATGTAAGTGCTTATAAAGTGCAATTGTGTAGGATTCAGTAGTCGTAACTGTATTGTCCATCTGCATGGGTGTCATAACGTTCACCACTTCTGTCTTAAGAAGCATGAAGTTGGCTTTAGAGAAATTTTTTACCATGGTTTCCTTAATGGGGGGTGGAGGCAGGATGTGGATATCTAGGGTAATTAGCTTAATCCGACCAATGAGGCATTGACTTCAGGTGTGGAACACAGGTCACTCATACTGGTGATGACTAGATCTAGGATATTGTTGCCTCTGGTGGGGGTGTTAATAAATTGATCCAGAGCACTGGAGTTTATGAATTCCAGAAAGCACTGAGAGAAGGAGTTGGTACATGAGTAGTTTTCCCAGTTAATGGTGGGTGGTCAACAGCTGCTCTCATCACTTCATGTTCATTCCCCCGCTTGGTTAACCTTTCTGTCATGTCGTTTGAAGTATTAATGCTTAATTGTTCATTAATATTAAATGCACTGGTCTCATTGCATCTTTGATTATGTGAAAAAGGTTGTTTGCCAGCATCATGAGATAATTGACATAATGAAACTGTACTTACATATGTGGTGTTATACATTGATTCCCTCATCTCCATTTGGTGTAATTCCCATTTTGCACCTTTTTTGACTGATGCCACGTCTTTGGATGAGCTCCCTGTTGATTGTACTGTCTCTCTTTCTTCATCGGGTCTTTGTTGCGAATCCTTTCGGATTATCTGGGCCCTTCCTCTAAAGGGCTTGCTGCTTGCCAAGATTGATTTAAATTCCTTTGCTCGGGCGTCATTCCGTCTGACCAGTAGTTGAGGATTATGTGATAGCTTTATGCTCCTGAAGGCAAGTCTATTACAGTTCCTACCTTTCTTCACTGTACTATGAGCAGTATCACCTAGACCTTTACAAGATACAAACAGAAGGTGCTCTCAGGAGAGACTGATAATATGTCAACAAGTCTATTTATAAGATGCAGATAGCCTTTGCTAATGTTAGCAGAACTTGTCAGAGATTTGGGATGTATGGCTAGGCATGAAAAGGCCCTTGCGGTCATTAGCCTAGTAAACACCTATGAACTACAATTCTGCCCCACAGACTAATCAAACAATGGTCCTAGAAGGGAATACAGTTGAAGTCTTAGAGAACATAGGGAACAGAAATTACTGGATGAATTAAAATCACCTCATGTAACACCCAGTTTAATAAAAGTGCAAAGGCCTAACAGCAGTTATTCATCCAAGCAAAAGGAGAAAAGATGGCAAACATGAGCAAACTGAAGCACTAGTCAGTCAAAAAGCAGAGGAGCAAGTGGTCTGCCCTAAAATCAGTGAAAGACAGGAGTCAAACCTGAAGGCTAACAAAGACTGAGAAAATCAAACCCTGTGCCATAGGAAACAGCTCAGTAACAGCCTTTGCACTAACTGCCAGTAAAAAAAAAATACAAAAAAAAACAGGTGAATGGAATTGGTTATGATTAGGTCTGAAAGGTATCCAATCTTACCTAAATGTATGTTAATGCAAAAATACTTGTATATTGAAAATGCAACAAGAACTGGAGAATGAATAACCTCACATAGCATTACCGCATGAAATTACTTGCTGATTCATGTTAGAGTGAAACTGTGATTGCTTGAGATGACTGCACAGTCTTGTGGGGTTCCTGCTTTCTCCAATATTGTTTGGAGACTATCAAGTGAGAGAGACAGAAAATGACATGTACTTGAGAAGTAGGAAGTGCAGACAACAATGCTAGGAAAAGAAGATGGGTAATGAATAACAGATAATGCCCAAATGCAGAGGAAGATCATCGCTCATGCATTCATATAGGCTAACAGGGATGAGCAGGACCGGTGGAATTGTAAGTTTGCATGGCACTCACTTTATCCAGTCACTTATCTCAGTGGTGTGGCTTAAAGGACTTGTTCAGACAGGTAGTGTCTGTTGTAAGTTACTGTTGAGCCCTCACCTTCTACAGCCGCACTTGAAGAGAGCAACAAGTCTTCATCACAGGGAGCCTGGGAACTGACTGGAGTTGCTGGGGAAGTTTAGAGAAATGCAGGGATTTGTAAGACGAAATATTTCAGACACATTACTTCCAATTGCTTATGCAAATGCAGAGGAGTTTTTGGTGTGTGCTGTAGTTATACTATGATATAACTGTGCATTCACTGCCACTGTGAAGTGTCCCTGAGCCCTGCTACAGCTTGGCTTCCCCAGTAGGAAAGCAACTCATTCTCCTTGTTCTGCTGTGATCGCTGCATCTGCCACCTGCATTCTTTCAGCAGCGGGTTGTTGATGCTGTGGCGCTATGTTTGACATGAAACCTTGAAGGGTGGAGAAATCGGCCTCATGCACTGTCTCAATCCACTGATCTGGGAAGGAATAAGAAGAAGGACTAAGTAAGTTACTCATGCTCCTCCTCATAGTAGGCTGGAAGATGTCTGGAAGAGGGTGGACTGAGGCTGGGACCGGAGCTGAGGAGCCTTGGAATTTTTCGCCAGCATCCTAACCCTGAAAGGATCCATGCAGACCAAAAAATGCTGTATTACCCTTTTGTCCACTGGTACTTGTGCAGTTGTGCTCTTTTAGTTGGAGTACTGCAGTTTAGGAGGAGTGGCTGGTGCGACGAGTCCCAACACAGGCGGCGGGGGCATGGTTTGCATGCTGGTTCACCACCTGAACCATTTTGGCCCCACTTCCCTGATCACCTCCGAAACCTTTGAGCCTTGGGATGAGTAGGAGAAGGAAGAGGGAGGCTAACAGTGGTTTCTACAAAGGCAACAAGTGCCACCTGGACTCATGTTTTGATTGACAACTTTGTTGGAGGAACGGGTTCAAGGTCTATGTCTGCCCTCAGCAGATAGGCGAAAAGATGTCCCAAAGTTATCACACAATTTTGTCCTCAATTTAAGTATCTAGATTTATACTTCGGACCCTAGTCAGGCTTGTGTTTTCACTCTTAGTTTGGATACTTTGGATAGCGACCTACTCTTGCCACAGTATGTGCATAACCTGAAGTCTAAAGTGCAGAACTTGCACTTGTGGAATAGGGGCAGGAAACATATAATTTTTTATTTTATTATGGCACCTGGACTGAGTACACGGAAGATCTGGGATTTGATAGTGGGTAGGCAATGTTGGCTAAGGTAAGTATAAGCACAAGACACCAGCAATTTCACAAGCAACAAACAGCAAAGCAAACTTTCCCATACTTTTACATGCCCTACTTGCTGCTCACAAACAACCCTAATAATTGTGGCAGTTGATAGAAAAAAGGTATGGAATGAGACCATCTTACCATCAGGAGGACTAAGTCAGGCTCGGTCATGAAAATTGTACTCTGAAGTCAAGGTTTACTCAGAAACACACTGGGATCTCCGTTGTAGCTTTTCAATGGTACTTGAAGGGCACGATACAGAGGGATACAGTAGATAATTCTACAGAATCCAGAAAAAAAAAGGGAATATCTACTTTAGGACTCTCTATTTATCTGGACATAAGAGAGTGTGTGTGGGGGGGAGTGTTAAGCAAGAGGTGACTCTCACCTGACTGCCCCAGCTGCTGGATGAAAAGCATACTAAAATCGGCTTGTTGTTGACACGCAAATACAGGCTGCGTTGCAAGCTGATTTTCTAATTTAAGTAAAATATGAAGACCATAAAAGTCCACACTGAAACCTAAGTTGACAAGGTAACTGAAAAAGTTCAGTTACTTTTTCAACTTAATTTTTAGCAGTAGAGCTATAATATGCCTGCAAAGTTACTCACACTTGTGGAAGGCACTCAGGGGTAACAGCTTCCAATTAGTGTCTTCTCATGGTTCGCTCAGTATTAAGCACAGAGGCACCATGAGAAGGTACTCGGAATTAATGAATTAACTCCCAGTGGGTGTGGCTTGAGACTTAAAAAAATTGAAGTTATCACCTTACAGTTCTAATAAATGCTCATCAACAGAGGTCAAATATCAACACAACTGTGTTTGCCATCATTTATGCTTCAAGATAAAATCTTATGATATCTTGTATGGAGCATGCTTTTGGAATTATTTATGCAAACATGAACAAACAATATTTGACACCTAGAGGCACAGTAGGAGGTAACTGCAGAAACACTTGGAGGCATCACTCAGCTGTAATGAGTTAACAAAGTGTGCAAGCATGTGAGTTACACCTGTTTGCACATAGGTAAGCAGTGTGCAAATGCAAGTTACATTGCTAATGTCTGTCAAGCAGAATGCAACAGTGGCAAGCCATTGCATGTATAGGCAGTTGTGTATGTGATTTTAGCAAAAGTTAAAGCCATGTCAGTCCAGATAGCAGGAATAAATTTATAGAAGTATAGTACACAGTATACACGCAGTCATACATTTGGTCATAAATGTAATAACACATAGATTAGTCTATCAGCAAAAGTAATACTATATGGAATGTGTGATATTCAAACCCAGGAGCATGTGTATGGTAGTTCTGCACTTACACCTGTTGCCACAAGAATGTTGAGAAAACAGTTGTCTATGTTGCACTTCATTGCTGTACACTGCAATGTTACAGCAGTAAAACAAAGGTTGCACACCCTGTACTAGAACCTAGTATCATCCGTACTCCAGGACAGGTTTTCATGATGGCTAAGGGGATTCCTTGAATGTATCCAGTTTCCATTTTTGGCTGTCTGCTTCCTAGGTGGTCCACCGTACTTCCCACAAACCAGATAAATACAGCCATTCCCTGTGTCCAGTGTTTGCACTATGAGGCACATCATGCAAAAAGTCCAATTAAAAATGAAAAGCATAAGCAAAAAAAAGAATAGTAATGGACACATATAAGAAAAATAACTGTCTTCTGCCACATGTTAAGGCACTTTCTGTACAAATCCATCACTATTTGCTTTTTATTTTATTTATTTATTTTACATTTGTTGACCAGGAAATACCGACTGGACACAGATCCATTTTCAGCGGAGGCCTGGGGAGAAAAGCTGCAAATAGCATTACATACAAGAAATTTCAAAAAAGGAATATCATACAGAAATATTACTTTCATATAAACGTAAGTCAGGTATAGCTTAACAATTCATTTAGCAAAGTCAGTAGGTTAAGATTATACAGGATATATATTATTATTTTTTAAGTGTCTGCCTGGACTATGACTACTTGCAGTAATTTTGTTAAAGTAGTAACAGTTGATTATTAAACTTTACAGAGAAAGGAATTAGGGGACCTTAGTAGTATCATTGAACAAGGTATTGGTAAGAATTAACCTGGGGGGTGGCATGAATAAAGCCAATTGTTTGAGAAGTGGGTTTTCAGGAGTCTTTTAAATTGAATAGTGGAGGTAGTTGAGGTTATTTGACTAGGTAGTAAGTTCCAGATTCTGGCAATAGTACAGGTAAAGAGAGATTTGCCAGCGTCATTTTTGTATCTGATGATGTTTATTAGGTTCTGGGAACTAGATATTAGGGGTCTGGTAGGAATGTGTGGCTTAATTATATATTGGAGTGCAGGTTTTTTTTTCTGGAAGGTAGTAGAGTTTATGTGCTATTGTGAGTTGATTGAACAGGAGTTGTTGAGGTAAGTCAAGCCAATTGAGCTGGTTAAGGGCAAGACAGTGGTGGGATTTATATGAGGCTTTGGTAGCTAACTTGGCAATCTTGTTATAACAAGATTTCATTTTGTTCAGATCACTCTGGCGGAGATTAGTAAGGATGGAAGAGGCATGGAGAAGGATGGATAAGAGATGAGTTCTTGCAATAGTAGCTTTGGTTTATTTTATGATAAACTGTTTGTTCCTATAGAGGAGTCCTAGTGTTTTGTTAACTTTCTTGATGGTTTGTGCTATATGGACATCAGATTTCAGGTTATTATCTATTTCTACACCTAACAATTTAGCGTGTGGAGTTGGTGTGATTTGAATGTTATCTTTGGAGTGAATTGTGAAACTATTGTTGGGGACATGGGGGGTATGACCAGGACTGAAAAGAATTAGTTTAGTTTTTTTGGGGTTAAGAATAAGTTTGATGTTTGTGAACCATGTTTTGGCTAGAGTAAAAGTATTTTGAGTTAGGGTTTGCAGTTCTTCATTACTCCACCAAGTTAAGAAATTAAAGGATATGCCATAATATTATTAAAGAATACATTCTAGGTTCAGGACTTACCTTGCAAATGCAGCAGGTGACACATTTTTTTTTCAGGCCTAGAATTTCATTGTCTCTACTCCCATGGTATTGAAGTATGCATGAAAAAACAAAATGTAGGCTAATTGGATGCTTTATAGCTTGTGGAATTGCTCCACTGTACTGAAAATTGCCTGCTTATTCTGTTATTAGCACCTATGAAAAACATCTGCTGCTTTACTGAATATATCAACTCCATTGGTGTGCGATGTGCACCTACATGCCTCAGCATGCACCGATGCTAAAATAAGGTAAACGCATGTGATATTGTTATTACTTTTCTCTGTCCCTGTGATATTGTGCAAACAAGCAGCTCAAAAAGTGGAGGAAAGGTTACAATCCCTGTACAAGATCCCAGGACCTTCTATATTCTAGCCCCATACATACACATGCTGACACAGAAATAGTTATGTGACAAGCACTGAAAAACCTGCCATTCATTCATTCATTCATTCATTCATTCATTCATTCATTCATTCATTCATTCATTTCCCATGGTTGCGCTAAGCACCACATCTTGTAAACAAGGGCAGAAATTAAAAAAAAAAACAAATATGAACTTAAAGAGGACAGAGGTGATACATTTTGACAAGCAATAAAGATGATGAAACAGAACTTGTGAATTGCACACCACTTACATGCACTTTTACACTCACAGACGTACATGTATACCTCTGTAAGTGTAACCTGACACCTCCCTGATGTCATCATTCACTGTTAACTTGTGTTCATAACAAACACTTTGGATGTCCCTACTTAAAGTGAGCAATCCCACTGTTTTTTTTTTGTTTTGGGGTTTCAGCAGTTCTAATGAGTTCTGAACTGATTTGCATCTTCTCTGTACTGAATCTATATGATTGGTAGGCAGGGAAACTGAAGGGGAGCCCAATGCTGTACACTTAAGGGAGGGTATTACTGTGGTATATAGCTGCAGAGAGGAATACAGGTCTTGAATAGTATGTTTCACTTTAGCCGTCTACATTTGTTATGAGTACATTCTTCATTTGGGGTTGGAGGAGCAAACCTGCATTTATGTCATGGCACTTAAAAAGGAATGGTTGCTATTGTTAACCTAATTTCCTAGCATCCACAATGTCTGATAATGTCATAATGTGTGAGGGGTTACATGTTATGGTGTGTTCTGTACAAATCTATGGACTTTCACTTGCTGTTTTTTCCGTGTAGACTCCTTTTTTTGGATGTATTCGTAAAACTTTTGAATACATGGTCAGCACGAGCACGGAGTCTACACACTTGCTTTATAGCTTGTTGAATTGCTCCACCATGTTGATTTGCTTAATTAGCATACAATGCAGCTACTTATGCTGTAATTTGCATGCAACAGAAGTTTCTGTGTTTGCGTATGAGTGAGCACTGCTATGCGGGGTTTACTGAATCTAAAATTATTTGCAGCCAAGTGCACATCATGCAGCAACATGCACATGGTCAAGAATTATTTTGTAGGCATGATTGAAGCTCCCCCCTGTATTTTAACCACTAAGGGTAGTTGAACATCAGTGGGATATGCCAATTAAAGTCTGTATACAAGGAAAAATCATAATCGTAACAGGATTTATTTTTCTACAGTAGTAAATGTTCTGCCACAAGAGCAGTTGGAGTGGTGCAGCTGTTAGTGTTCTTCCTCACAGCAACAAGTTCTCTGGTTTGATTCTCGGCTGGGGTGCCTTGTGTGCAGAGTCTGCTTATCCTCCCTACAGTTGTGTGGGTTTCCTGTGGGTGCTCTGATTTCCTCCCACATCCCAAAGGCATGCTGTTGGTGTATTGGACACTCTAAATTGGCTCTAGGTGTGAGTGTGTGTGTGTGTGTGTGTGTGTGTGTGTGTGTGTGTGTGTGTGTGTGTGTGTGTGTGTGTGTGTGTGTGTGCACGTGTGCGCATGCACATGTGTGCGCCTTCTGTGGAAGGTTGGGCATGGGCTGGCAAATCAACACCATAAAACTCTGCTGCTAATTGTTCTGCAGACCATTGTTCCACTGTGGCGACCCCTAACTAAGAAAAGCTGAACGAAGAAGTAACTGTTCTGCCACCCCTTTCTGTAAATGTTTACTTATTCATTTATAGAAGTTTTCAGAGTTTCTGATCATTGTTTCTTCATAAGCATAACTCAGCTCTAACCGAATTTAGGTAAGAAATTCCACCTGCTTTATGTCTTCGATTGCACCCCTTCTTTTTCCTTCTACTATGATCAGTACGGTTTTGTTACAATTCATTTCCAATTCCAATACTTTATAAAATTTATCAAATATGTCTTGCCCCAAATGTAAAGATGTATCTATATTTTTTACTATTAGTATACAGTTGTCAGCATAAAGCTGATACATAGCCGTGCCACCACTTGTTTGCCTTATTTCTAAAGTCACTATGTATTTGTAGAAACAGCTGTTCTATCACTAACAGAAAAAATTCTGATGACAGAGGACACTCCTCTTTAGTCCCCCCTCATTTATCCAGTACTGGAATACCAGCAGCCTGACTTTGCATACCGAGTGTGCAGTATAGTAGAAAGGTAGGGTTCCATGATGTGCACAGTTGCAGAATGTCCCTCAAGCAGCAGCATCAGCCTCTTTTCAGAATTAGCCTCCTTAAAATGAATAATTAAGTTTCTTTGCTGTGGTGCTCCTACCATTTTGCCTTTAGTTTCTGCTTTCCAACTCTGTTTCAGCTACTTTTATTTTGCTAATTCACTGTGGCGGTGGGAAGAGAGTATTTATTTATTTATTGACATTTGTTGACCGGAAACGTCCACTGGGCCCAACAACCCATTTTTCAGTGGAGGCCTGGGGAGAAAAGCTCCATACAATCACAGAAATTGTTACCTAACATCAGCTTAACTTTGAAAATCAAGAAAGTTTTTACATAATACAAACTGAAGTTGATATACAAGACAAATACATATTATAGAATTATACAATACAAGAAAATAAACCCAGTGTGTTAAATTTTTAGTAATTCTGTTTGCATATTCTCATAAGTAAGATTCATCCCCAGCCAAACTATGCCAGTAAAAAAGAAAAGACTGACAAGAGAGGTGAGTGATTGAACCTTACAGCCACGTTCAGTCTGAGGCACTTATGCAGCCCTTGGACCAGCAGTCTGCTTCTTTTACAAGGCAATGGGGTCTGATGGCATTCAGTCTAAAACTGTCGGAGAATGGTGGAAAGAACAACTAACACCAGTACATTTTTTAACAAATCCTAGGAGAAAGAGGGTTAACCTGTTGAAAACTAGATGCATATAGATATAATTTCTATTTAAATTTATAGTTGCATAGTTAAGAACACATCATAATATCATTGTGGTCTCAGCATTTGGTTATTTCATGAAAATATTGCTGAAGGAATGCATTTTATAATTAAAAAAAAACAGCAAGCAAATGACTTGAGGTGCTATATGCTCATAACAGAAAGTTTTTACAAGATAAATTTAATATAATTATTTGACTGGGTATCCTGGGTACTAACTCAGAAGGGGGTGTTGATATAGTCACTTTATATTTTTCCCATAATAAATGCCCAGGCTGTTCTTAAAAATATCTAAACTAGTACTTGCTTTAATGTAATTAGGTAGTCTGTTCCAGGCATCAGCTACTCTGTCAGAGAACCAATTAGTACACGTCTCATTCCTATAGAATCTTCTACATAGGTTATCTGACGATTCTCTAGTACTTTTTGATAACCCCAAACATTCCCAGATGTAGTTGTCCTTAAATGCCCTGCATACCTGAATAAGATCTCTTCTTAACTATTTGTAAGAGACACTGTACAAGTTCAGATATTTTAGTCTTTCATAATAACTTAGATATTCACATTCATGGATGCTGTTGGTATATTTCCACTGTAATCTTTCCAGTTTACTCACGCTTGTTTTCCTATAGGGTTTCCATATTGTTAATCCAAATTAAAGTTTGGGTCTAATGTAACTAACAAACAATGACTTCATTATGGTTGATTTCCTAGACTGCATAAATCTTTTTATACAAACTATAGTACTATAACTATCATAAGCCAATTGATTGATATGATTAGAAAAACTCATAGCTGAATCTACCCATATACCCAGGTCCCTAAATGAGTCTACAGTTTCAATCACTGTGTGCTGTATTAAATATTCACCTTTCAGTTTGTTTCCCAAATCTCATATGCTTAGTTTTTGATGTATTTATCAGCATATTATTCTCCTGTGCCCAAATGGTCAATTTAGTCAAATTATTTTGCAGACATGCCTTATCTGTAACACTTGTAATCAGTTTACCCAATTTCAGGTCATCAGCATATAGACTGTAGAACACCAAAGATGAAAAAGTAAGGTCTGAAAGATACAATCTAAACAAGTAAGGGCCTAGTACAGAGCCCAGTGGGACACCTTGACTGTAACCAAGGATTTCACCTGTCCAGTTGGTGTATGATAATTGCCCTGTCCTATTTGTAAGCCATGCAGCTATCCATTTTATCCACAGTACATCAATACCTAGTTGTACTAATTTATTGATCAGTGTTTTGTGCATGACCCTGTCAAATACTGAAGTTAAATCTATATAAATCACATCACAGCACAATTTTTCATTCATAGCTGTTATATTGTTCTAGAACATCATGTTACAGATGGTAATAGATCTATTTTCAACATATGCATGCTGATATATGGTTTCAAGTCCCAACCTATCCAGTTCTGACAATAACTTATCCATGGTATCTCACACTGTACCACATAGTAAAACAGTGAACCAAAAAAAAAGACTGCTTGGAGTTGTCTCTCTAGGGTTGTTCAAACACTCTTCAGGTATTATGATACAGTAGATAGCAGTAAATGGAGACAATGTACATTAAATGATAGTGAAAGTATGATGCCATGTTGGCCACTACAAGGATCACTCCTTTTTACTGCCATTTAAGCAATGATGCTCAAGGACTGGGTGGAAAAGTTTACTTTTCTGCTGGTGGGGCAATATTGTGTAACAAAAATAAATATACAATGAGATAAGTAAAATATGAGATGAGATTTACCATCACTGGAGGAATGAGCAGAACCATGGCAGGTAATATTTAATACAGAATAATTCTTTCTATGGAGAAAAAGCCAAGGAAAGTTGTATACAGGCTGAGGGAATGTATTAACAGCAACACATCAGGAACATAAGCAATAGTTAATTTATCAGATTATCTAATATTAACTAGGCAGTATTTGAGATAGCATCAAAAGAAACTCTTGTAATATTACAGTGCACAGTAACAGTCATCATATGGAAAAAAAGCAAGAATTTATTATTCAACTATGTAGACAGCTAAAAAAATATCTGCAGTATCTTGTGTTTTTGTAAAGACCTCATCATTCTGACATATTTCCACTTAAAAGGATGACAAAACATGACACACAATCTAAATCAGAAGCTGCATAAATATAAAGTATAAAAGTTTAATATGTGTTGCCTTAAAGAAAGAAGAAAGGCAGAGGACATGACCAAAACATTCAAATACCTTAATATGCCCAGGTGACTGTCATATTTCAAAAAAGAAAAGAAATGTGTAAGGGCTAGAATACCTTTTGAAAATATAATATAGCCAGTTCAAGGAAGAAAGGATGTATTTCACAGAAAAAAAGCTACTGGATGAGTAGAACAACTAAACTGATAGCACAGTTATACTTACTAAATGTATACATTTAAACAATGCATAGGAAAGGGCAGTCATTATTATACTACCTGCAGGATTCAATAAACTCCCTGTAGGCTCTGTGTAGAGCCTACATGGAGGATATCTGTGTACATAGCCACAATGTGGTCTCTGCGATGCGCAATGCATATTAATGATTCACGGCTTGGCTAAGTGAGATTTTGTGGCATGTCCCAGTGGTGTTGGTTGCAAAACCTTGTAGAACAACATGGATAATTAATACATGTACAGGAGAGCACTGACAGTCTGCCCCCATACCTCTCAACCTCTTACAGCAAGAAGTCTGTACAAAGCCATGAAACAAAGTGGGGCAAAGTCCAAGAAATAGGGACATAAGGATTTATTGCCCATATAAACATAGAAAGTTGTCAGAATAAACAGTTATGTATTAACATGCATCTTGTGAAAAGTATGAAGTCCGAAATGAAAACATTTGTCATTATTTAGTGACTTCCATCCCAAATGATTAATACAAAACCACAAATGTTTTGGTGAACACTGCAAAAATATAAGCCGGAATCCTGTTGAAAATGCCATAACTAGTTATATTTGTATAGTTTGTCTTTCTTACTATTTTTTTTTTAATTTTGCCACGTTTGCCAATGCACCTTAGCATTTGGCTATACTTACCTTGTTTGCTTAATGACCACCCATGTATCAAACATGACCCAGACATCCAAAAATAGAAACCAGATGCTTTCAATTGCTAATGTTCAGCACTGCTGGGCATTGTGCAAACCTGGTTAGTGGGGCTGCGCTATGTGCATACCATCAACATAACAATGTATACTAAGATACATGATTATATGTAATAAATCCTGTGGCGATAAATGTTGAATGTTGGACTGGAGTGCAGGTGGTCCTGGATTCTAGTGTAAGGTATGCAAACTTTACTTATTCTGTTTGTGATATTGCAGCTTATACAAATAAAGTGTTACTCTAATGAAATAACCGTGCAATTGCATTGGCTGAAAATTATTTTCTGATACATTCGAAAAAGGTGCACGCCACTTAGTGTCACACAAACCAATGCACTTGTTTTACCATGTCTGAGCAATGGTAAATGGCACACAGCTTTTTTGAATTTATCAAATTATAGACAGTGCACATGCTGAGTAAGTGCAATTGGTGGGAAAGTATGACATTTAAAGGTGGATTGGTGGGAATTGCACTTTAGACATTGAGCTTGAACTTGTGAAGATGTATGGCATAAGAGAGGCTGTGTGATTCAGAGCACAGCACTGTGGTATCCAGGAGTCCAGGCTCTTTATTGGGCTCCTGGTTAAAGATCAAGGACTCCACCTGATGCAGGAACACTATACTGGCTTGCAATATAAATCTGAAGCCTGGGATAGTTTGACAAGGGTTTTTATCAGTGTGGTCAGTATCCCATGCACTGATGAACAATGTCATCACCATTATGATGACATCCACTGGAGGAAAAGGGATACCATCGATTGGTGGACCAGGAGGTGTCAGGCAGGAAACACCCCAGAGATGTGTATGTATGATTTACATCTAGTACTTGTAAATATTCAGGCTGAATATGGTAAAACTGGTATTCATAATGTTTTTTTTTTCTTTTTCCCCTTTTCCACAGCTGCACAAGAGTGCCAGAATGTGAAAAGCATTGGGGTAAGCAAGCATAATTATATAAAGTACTGCGATTGCAGCCTTAAGAGTTATAGATGTAGTAGTTGCTATATCATACAGATGAATGAACTTGGGAGTGCATATCTGAATTGTAAAACCAAGTATGCATACATCATTTTGTAGCATAGTTTTCAGCTAGAGTTATTTCTGCTGAATACCCACATTTAAGAATCATTGTTTTGGTCTATTCATTGTATGATTCATGGTTGTCTGGCAAGTAATATACACTGAAGTCAATAAATAATACGTGCCAAAATGTATGTTAACATAAATCCTCTGCAACTATCCATGTGTGTAAGAGCAATATTTGAAATAACGTCACTAGTTATGGATCATTGTTCACCCATTATTTAATGATATGTCAAGATATCCTGTTTAAAACGTGGAGATGTATGGTCTGTAACACAAAGCAATGTTGCACTTCTCCTGATAACAGTGAACTGAGTCTATAAAGTGCAAAAGGAAAGAGTGTTTGCATTATGCTGTGTTCTAAATGAAACATACTGAATGCAGTAGTCATTGCTTGTGGGTTCTAGTACCACATTCCCCAAATTTAAAGCTCAGCTGATTACAATACAGTTTTAGCTTTTCATCAATTAAAAAATACAGTACTGTTATGTAATCATCATTATATCATTTGAAGTGCAGACCTCTAGACCTGTGGCTTGAATGGCCTGCTGTCAAGTATGACTGCTGTACATGTATTCCAAGTAATAAAGAAAATTCTTAGTTGTTACTGTTAACAGTAGAATGTAACAGAATAGAATAAATTAATTGTAGAAAGCTTTGTATATTATCTGTGAAGTTATTAATGTTCCTCTTTTTTCCTCTCACCCCACCCTTCTTTTGTTATTTTATTATATATATATATATATATATATATATATATATATATATATAATTTCATATTATTATATTATTTGGTTTAATTTTTTTATGTTTTGGTTATTATGTAATATGTAATTTTATATGTCTTCATTGTTAAATAACTTTTCATTTTTATGAGTTATCATTCTGTTCGTAATTACATAATTTAAAACTTTTATACTGATTTATTGTTTCTTTACTTTTTATAATTTTAATTTAATTTGTTTTATGTTTTATTCACTTTTTTAGTTTGCATTTTATTTATGTTAATACTACAACACAGCAAGGTTGGCCAGTTACCCGTGATCCACCTACACTAATTCCACCAGTTGAAGTACCAAGGCCCAGCACTGGGGGAAAATAGGAAAGTGGTGAAATGCGGAGCAAGCAGTGGGAAAATCAATGTGAAAGGAAGGCAGGAATGTGGAGGACTCATACATCTGTGGCCTGTATTTAAGATCATAGTGATTGGTTGCAAACTATTGACAGGTCATTAAGGAGTTGCGACATAAAATAATGACAGATATCTCACATTCAGACTGCATACCCATCATAAATGTCATGAGCAATACCTGCCATTCTATCAGCTTTCTAGGTTTGTGAGGGCAATATGTCACAATGATCCCTATTCCTGGGCCTTTGTCCACTCATTATTCATGGCTTTGTCTACATTCTTTGCCCAAAGAGTCTGAATGGTATAAATGCCTGTAATAGTGACAGTAGTGCAAATTCCCTAACATATATTGCAGCATAGTAGTGCAGGTATTAAAGTATTCCTGTTTTCCTTCCTTTTATGATAGGTGAACATGGAAGTGAATCTGTGTCCCCTACGCCACCTGATGTCTGTGTCTCATCAGACTCTGATGATGATGGTGGCCAAAGTGAGGCACATTCGGGGTTGCAGAGGCTGATTCTGACACAGAGGTTGACACTGACCAGAGAAGTGTGGCTAATACTGCAGCTTCAGAGACTGTTGACACTGGCCATAGCCAAACTGTTGACAAGGTGCTACACAGGTGGATTGATACGGGTGCTCGGAAGAGGCCTGCGATCCTTTACAACCTGTTGCAGGTGTCTCATTATGTGTCACTCAATGTATGTTTAGGGCAATTATGGAGTCACAGAAATGTTCAGAAAGGCACACCAGGAGAATGCTCAGGGTTATAGATTCAGCACAGTCTGACATCCATGACTGCCTCCACTGTGTTGTTGATTCCCTGGATTGGTTAAATGACATGTTGGAATGGGATTTATCTGTGAGGGAATGCCATGTATCTGTTATGGAATGCACATTGTGTGTGATAGAATGTCTGCTGAGAGGGGAGCATCAGTCTCATGGGCATACGTCAGCAACTACATCTGCCGAGAGCCAATGTGGCTGTGCCCAATCACACTGCCATAGTGGCTGTACATCCACTGCACCAGCAGGGAGTGTGCTGTACACACCCAGACATAGCAGACCATGGGGTCATGGTCCTGGGCATTCCTGCAAAGGGATCACATCTAGGAGACATCAGTCACCTTAAGGTAGTGGCACAACATCTGACCTTGAGCATAGAGGTGCCAGTGTAACTCTTGGCAGAGACAGTTCTCATGTTCAGAGGTGGAGATGATGAACTGTCAGCTGTACCATGCACTGCTTACAGCTGTCTGACATACAGACACATAGAGCTAGCACTGAGTTTTGGCTGTGTTCATGCAGACCCTCACTAACCAATGACACATTGAAGAAACCTTCAGACACATATACATTTACATGGTCAATCTTGGTTGCTCCCCTTGTTCACTCACACACACACACACACACTTACCAGCTTTTTGTGTCAGCCTAGGCCTCCTGCACCCCCACACAACACCCTGTGCAAGTGATAATAACTGTGCCACATCCCTGTCATCTATCTTTTGGTCTCAGGGATATTAAAGTTATGTGTCTGATGTACAGGGTGACTATCAGTATTATTATGACATTATTACTTCCATTTGTGCTATTGAAATGATAATTATACCTGTCATTTAGATTGTATGCAGCTATTTAGAAAATTTCTAGCATAATAATTTATCTATTTAATAGTGTATGTTTTCGAAAGGTCTGTGAATTCAGACAATTAAATGTGTATCATTAATACATCGAACTTTCTCTTTAAGGATTGTTTAGTACATATGTATGGGTGCACATCCAAAGTCAACCCATAAGATTCAGAGCTTGAGTTTGTATGTCAGCACTGAAGACAAATCTCATCAGAATAGTAATACAGTATAATGTTCCTTTTTGCATGTACATCGCCATAGGTTCCAAGGTTCATAGGATGTTACCTGGGTATTGTGTTTAGAAGCATAAGAGTTTCATCACAATATAATATTCAAAGGCAGATATAATGCATAGCCAAGTTTTGTCTAGCAAAGATCACCCATGTCCAGGAGTGAAGCAGCAGTGATCTATGGCAAATAACATTTTCACAGCAAGTCATCCAGCCTGTCCTTCAGCAGGGTAATGGAGGTATTCTGCTTGACAAGGATTTGAAGCCTACAGAAGAATAAAGATGATATCTGAGAGATGTAACTGTCTCTCCAGCATGTCCTATGTATGTGAAAGTATACACGGAGGTCCCTGGAACAGGGAACTCAAATCCCACATTACTTACACATGTGCAGCATTTTCATCCCATTTTGACCACAGATAGCCCTGTATGACATGCATAATCTTCCTCAAATCTATCTATATGATACTGCATACAGTGGCAGCTATATTAGTCTGCTCACAGAAGACGTGTTGAAGATCCTCTGATGTTTTATTACTCAGACATGTCTGAGGTCTGTCAAGTTGGTGCAGGTGGCTCTTAAAATACTTATCAAAGGGTGGATTATATTAATTAATACAGATGATTAGAGATTGGTATAGGGATTGTTAATATATGTTGCTATTGATGTATTGCTGTTGCTAATCAGATGTATGATGTAAGATGTCTACCTCCTCACAGTAGACCCAGGTTTCAGTGGACATGTGTTTCAAGGTCTATCAATACAGAAGTGGGGAATAGGGTACTCATGGTTATTTTATAATAAGAAGGAACATTTATGGTTATCATAGGGTATGCTGATGCAGTTCTGTGCAGTTCATGTAGCACCCATGACTTTGTCAGCTGTCATTAGTGCCACAGACCCTCTGTTTTGGTCAGGACTTCTGAGATGTATATGTCAAACATGAGGGGCCACAGCACTGACACTTTTGTACCACACAGGTGACATGTCTGCTGCTTGAGGTCAAGCCTCACACTGTGATTAAATGTTGTTGGTCTGTGTTCCCATTTGCAAACCAACTGATAACACAGGATTTGATATTCGCTTTGGTTAGTTTCCACTGAGAACAAATGTTGAATTGTGTTGTAGGCCTTGGCCAAGTTATGATAGGATGTGTGCACATCTTTGACTTTGTGTATGTCTCTGGTCACAGCCTTGAATCCACCGGGTTTTGCAGCCACAAGATAACACTGAGAACACCTGATTGGAATGTATCTAGTGTTTGAAGATTACCTATTTCCTTGTGTCTGCGATGCATGCAAAATGTACCCATTGCCTTACAGCAGAGGTTGCATAAAGTTATGGTTCTATAATTACACTTGCATTTTGCCAATCATCCCTTGTATAGTTGGAAAATGGTAGACAATTCCACCTTTAACTGCCTCTCAGCCAGTCTAGAGATCGTAAAAAAGATTACGCTGCATGCCTTTAACTCTTTTGAAAAGTGGCTTTGTAATCACCAATTGTTTCATATTTCAAAGAAAATGAAACTACTTTTATTTTTCCCTTAACCACTTCCCCATGAGAAACATAACTTTAAAATTATATCTCTAAACAAGACTCCAATTGAAACAATGCCCTATACAAAACTGTTGGGATTTACAATAGATGACAACCTCAGATACAACCTTCACATATAGAACAATATAAAAAGCTCACAATAAACTAGGAATACTTTATAGAGCAATAAATAAATAAAATTCCTTAATGCATCCACTAGTCTCTCTTGCCACTACATATCTACTCCCCTACGGATTATATGGTTTGACCATTTTGACTAAACTTCAGGCACCCCTAAAATCTGAAGTAGATCAGTACTACAACAAGGTAGCTAGATTTGCAACTATTGCAAGTCACAGAACACATCACTGTCTAAGCATTCTAAATGGTCAGAGTTATCCCACCAAATAAATTATACCCAGATTCTAACACATAAAATTATATATAATCCAACCACTACCTCCCAAAATGTCATCTTCAGCCTTATGACAAAAATCTAGACATCTGTAAACACTACAAAACTGTGGTCAAAACCTGTACTCACACTGTGTAGCAAAAGTCTGGAATACAATCCCTGTGCCAGTCAGGGCAATAAATGACATTCATTTATTTAAGCCACAAATAAAAGAATTCCTCTTAAGCTCCTGGCTTTGCACGTGCTGCTTTCTTGGCTAATAATTTCAACTCCTACTCCAATACCTATATACACTGTATCTCCCTTTTGCTTGTTTTATTTCTCTTACTATTACTTTTATTTCCCTTACCCTTAATCTTGCTTCCACTCTTTAGTTCTCCTGTTTCCCATATCTACTCCCCTTTTCACCTCTAACAAATACTTACTTACTTTTCACTGTCCCATCCTTTCTTGTTCTTCCCCTTATCTATCTGAGTGAATGAGAAACTTGCCCATTTATAACATGTCAGCACGTTTCAGTGAACTGGAAAGTTTATTTAGCTATGATGGAAAGTAAGTGGCAGATACACACAGATGCCACAAGATTTCCAGGCATTAATGATAGTATCAGCATTAAACCTTTTTTAATACTTGAATAGAATGTGTACGCAATGGCAACAGTTTTGTACAATATATATATGTGTTTTTTTATATACATTTTTTTATATACATTTTTATATACATATAAATTTTAGATATGATTTTTTGTATTTTTTGTATTTATTTATATTTATATATGTATTTAGAATAATTATATATTAGGGAGTACTGTTTGCAAAATTTGATAAAACAGAATATCTCTTTAAGGTTTTAAACATATCTGGTGCCAAATTTGTTATTTAAACTGTATGAGATCTGTGTTTCTTGGTTCTGAAGAAGTCTGTATTCTAACAGATGAAAGCGCTTAACCAGATGTGTCGGAGTTTTACACAATAAAAGATTCTGCCTGTTCGAGCCGTGCCGTAGTTTATTCAGCCTGCACCAGGAGTTGGTGTTATCTTTGTGGTTTCTTTAGTTGATTTGTTGAATGAGAAACTTGCCCATTTATAACATGTCAGCACGTTTCAGTGCTACATGATATTGTATTTGTCTCTAAAATACTGGAAAAATGCATCCATGCCCAACTCCTCAACCACCCGCTTGAAAATCTAATTTTATCACCCACTCAGTATGGTTTCAGACCAGGACACAGCACCACTACCACCCTCCTATCCTTTCTTGATAGTCAGCCAGGCACGGGATTCTGGTAAAATAATTGCTTCACTTTTCCTCGACCTCTCCAAAGCTTTTGACACCATTTCCCATACTATCCTCCTCCTCTCTAAACTATCCACCCTCCACTTTCTCCCCCTTCCCTACAATGATTCAACAGCTATCTCTCCAATAGGCAGCAATCCACCAAATGGCAACAATCTTACTTTCCCTTCCTCAGTACTTCCACAGGGGTACCCCAAGGCTCCATACTTGGTCCTGTCTTATTTAGCATCTTTATTAACAACTTTCACTAGACTCTCCCACAATGCACAGTAATCCAGTATGCTGATGACTCTACAATAATATGCACTGCAAATTCCAACTCTGAACTCCAGCAAATTACCCAGAATGCCCTCACCTCTACTGAATCTTGGATGCTTAACAATCATCTTGCCCTAAATCCAAAATAAAAAAATAGTCATTTTACCTCTAGGAAAACCACTCCGTTTGATAAAAAACTCTTCACTATACAAGCCCAAGACAACACCACTATAGAAGTTGTCACACACACTAAATTACTAGGTATTATTATAGATGAAAACCTTAACTTTGACCTACACATAAACAATAACATCAAAAAACACACCAAAAGCTTGGCATGCTCTACAGGCACCAACACTTTCTTAGTCTCTCCACTAGACATACCCTTGCAACTACCTTTTTATTACCCTCTCTCCTTTATCGTGCCCCTCACCTCACTAATATCCACAATTCTACAAAATCCAAACTTGATATGTGTTACAACAGAATAGCAAAATTTGCCACCAAGACCAAATTCTCATCCCACCACTATAAGTCTCTGAAACAATTAGGGTGGCTGGAACTCCCCCACCATCTCTCATTCACCCAACTAACTACAGTGCACAAAATAATCTACAGACCCAAAGACTGTCCTGCTCTCTCAACTCTACTTGCCAAATACCATCTCAACAGGCATCTAAGATCTGAAAATCATCTACTTCTAAAAGTAGATATGCCCACCTTACCTGCTGGTCAACTCCTCTATTCCTTCACTATCGCCAAACTATGGAACTCGCTTCCACCTTCAATAAGAAACACAGACAGCACCACCACCTTCAAAAAAATACTGAAAAGTAATCTCAACTCTTCCTGGCTATGTTCCTGCTCTATAACCTAACATCTTCACTCTCCTTATATGATTACTAAACTCCTATGTCTTTTGCTACTAGTGACTGATGATATTTTCTCCATATTTATTTTTTTTTATTTTTATCTTCACTTGCTGATACTGGTATAATAATACTTATTAATATATCTGTATTTATACATCTCTGATTGAATTCATTAATTCTGCTTTAATGTATATTTTCTGTATATATTACTGTAATCAAACAAACTAGATTCCTGCTTTTATGTATATAGTCTGTATATGTTACTGTATTTACTATCTGTAACACTATTTCTACTTTTGCACCAATTGTTTATATTTTTTCTGTATCTATGTTCTTGTTGGAGCTTTCATCACGGGCCTCCACTGAAAATGGGCTCTCTTAGGCCCAGTGGACTTTCCCGGTAAACAAATGCAATAAAATAAATTTAGTGTGGACAACAGCAGTATTCAGACTGTGGCTGAATATGGTGCATAGGGAAGTAGCTCACTGTTGAAGCACATGAAGAACACAGGCTGGAATGCCATCTGGTCCCATAGAGACTATGTTCCTAGTCTTGGAGAAGGCAATGATAACTTTCTCATTGTAGATACCACAGCTTGTAGGTGATGTTGGACACATGGTTTGTAGTAGGTTTGGTGGTGACGGGGGGACACTTTTTATCAAATTTGTCTGTTAGCAGGTTTGGAAGTTACATTGGGTTAGTGTGTGTGCTACCATACGCAATTAGATACAAATACAGCTGAGACATATATATATATATATATATATATATATATATATATATATATATATATATCAATTTGCAGATGTACATGAAGAAAGTCTTATGGTTATCCATGGATATGTTGTTCTGTTAATTATTAACATAGCTGCACTGTGAGAACTTTTTTTTTTTTTTTTTATATTTTTATTCATTTCCAAAAACAAGAAAACATGAATGCAGGTTATTTATGACAATGAAGTATTTACAAATTATTTAAAAAGGTAGGCTAAAACCTCTAAACAGATATCAAACATTAAAACCAAAATAAAGTATTTACAAGGGTGTCTATTGTTGACATATAATTGACTTTCTATACAATTGTTTCCTGATTATAATCTGCTGCAGTCATTATTCTCCAGTATTTCAGTTACTTTTTGCCATGCTATGTATAATGATGTAGTTCTTTCAGTTCTTCCTTTAATAGTGTTCATTTCCAATTGCGATACTGCTGACACCATATTCATGAATTGCTTAAAAGTTGGAGAAACTTTGGATTTCCAGTTTGATGTAATGTTCTTCCTTGCAATAGCTAGGAGAGTCCATAAGATTACATATTTTGTTCTTGGCACACAGTCAGGTACAGGTGCATTAAACAAAATAATAGATTTGGAAATCTGGAATTTATCATTGAATACCATTTGCAGAAAATAATTTATTTTATCCCAATATGGTTTAATCAAATGGCATTCGTAGAACATATGTTGCCGGTCTGCTTTTATTGATAAATCACATCTCCAGCAGCCAATATTTTTCTTAAACATAAGTTCCATTTTATGAGGGGTTACATAAGATCTGTGTATGAATTGCCATGTAAAAAGTCTCCAATGTAATGAAAGTGATGTCTGCTTTGGAGAGAGAATAATTAGTTTTTTATCTCTGTCATTTGGCACATGTCCATTAACTGATCTATAATAATTCCATATTTTGTCATTACTTTTGAAGGTGTCTTATTTGCATGTTTACACTGATAAAAGTGGCCTTCTATTCCTAGATTCTCACTGTTGTATTTTTAAACAGCAGCTTCTTTCACTTTCTGTATAATGTAGGTATGACAGACATGGACCAGTATGGTTTGTATTTTCCGGAGAATCTTTGTTTGAGCCTATCAGGCACGGCTGTGCATATGCATTTGTGTAGATGTGTAGACAGGGCATCAGGGAGTAAGTTACTATAGCTGTCAAAGTCTTTTGGGAAAATGTGTCTTGGAAGGAGTTTAGATCATAATATCATCCACAAAAATCTTAGTCCACGGGGACTCCTATGTGATCTAATGTGTTAACCTCTCCATCACCATTGTAAATATGATGTTTGTGCAGACAATAACAGGAATGTCACTATTGTCTGCCTTATATAGGATGAGGAGACATCTACCTGTGTGTCAGGCTAGTGTATGGCCATGGCCTGTTGTGACATATACATATCCAATAATCTGATATTGCTGATGACATCAGTAGTGTCTGTTGAAGACAAGAGGACAGTATCCCTTGGGGTGCAGTGAAATCCATTGTGTAACATCCACAAGGAGCTACATATACACATACTGAGTTAATTGCAGTAAGGATGGAAATCCTACCTATCTACATTTACAGACTACAGATCAGAGTACTTAATGCACGTGCCACAGCACAAGTCTGTTTTTTAATAGGATGGCAGGTGATCTTATGGTAGATGATCATCAGCAGGCCACATGGAGGACAAGAGCTTGGAGGCCTGCCTAAACTGGATGTTTGTGCAAACACCAAAAACAGTTCAAAACCATGCCATTTAAGAAATCAGTGTACACACTTACACAATTCTTTATGGACACATACACAAAGTTGGCTGCAGTGAGGATAGATCCCCCTACTTATCTCAGTTTATGAACTACAGATCAGAGTACATAAATCATTGTACACACTTATGCCATTCATTATGGAGACACACACACACACACACACACACACACACACACACACACACACACACACACACACACACACACAAAGACACACACACACACACACACACACACACACACACACACACACACACACACACACACACACACACGCACATGCACACGCGCACACAAATCTTTGTTTGAGCCTATCAGGCACGGCTGTGCATATGCTTTTGTGTTGATGTGTAGACAGGGCATCAGGGAGTAAGTTACTATAGCTGTCAAAGTCTTTTGTGGAAAATGTGTCTTGGAAGTAGTTTAGACCATCCCTTAGGAGAGTGTAGTCATCTTGAATGATGTTTGTGGACCTGACTCCTTCTTTTGGGAGTTTGGTAGCTATATCTACTTTGAAACATACCGCCTTATGGTTAGATTAACAGTGCAGACATTACACATGTGCCATTACATTGTTCACTCATGTTGTTAAGGTACAGTTTTAGAATATGAGATAACTGGTGGGGTGGTGCACTATTTCTTCCATGGCATTTCAGTTCACAAACTCCAGGTAATATAACGCAAGTGAGTTTTTTGTCCTATAATTATCCAAATTAATGGATGAATATTTTCACTCACCCTTACCTGGGTTGGTTTGTTCTACTTTGATTGTTCCATGTAGTAATATATAGGCTCTGTGGCCATTTGTGTTTATGGACAGTGACCTATTAATGGCAATAACATGCAAGGGTTTCCTATCTACAATAGGTTTGACATAGAATAACTCCATATAGTTATCTTCTCTAAACAGTCGAGGCATGCTAATCATCAATTTAAATATATGGTTCACACAACTTCCATTTGCTGTCTGGATGTTTGGAAGGGATTGTAGCCTTGCAAGGCCAAAGTACTTGCAGCAGCCTTGAACCAGGTTTCTATGACTGCACAGATATCATCATGTTCACTCTGAAGTGTGCTTACAGAGAGTGCAGTTTAAGATGTGAACTCCTAGGGTTTAACAGCATTGCTCTTACTTTGTTGGAGTTGTACATTTTCACATTGGTTATTCTGCTTTTGTGACCTTGCCTAATAAAGGGATTATGGTGCAGTCAAGTGGCTTATGCCTGGCAAAGGAGTATGCTCTATCCACCATGTCATCACATACTGACAGGTACTGTATCACATTAGAATGATACCAGAAACTTTGGCAAGTTTAGAAAATCTGTTGTTCTTTATATAGTCATATCATCTTAGGCGAGGGTATAATGCTGCTCAAACATAGGGACATACCTAGTTTGGACCCATATTTAGACAGTTCTATCACATGTGTTTCCTATAGTTATGTCTAAAGTTGTGGACAACAAGATGAAGTATGCTGGATAAAGTGTGGAACTTTTTGTTGAGAGACTTGATTGCATGTGCGTTGTGATGACCACATCAGCCACACAACTGACACTAAATTTATCCTTTTTTAAGCTGTTGAGTGGGGCAGCTGTACATCTCACGGTATGGTCAACTATTATGAAAACATTTGGAATACATGCCCATCATCTCAAGCATTCCTATGGTGCAACAGTGGTGATGATATTTCTTCTGTGTATTGTCTGTTTGTAGCCTGATTGGGTTTAGGATGTGACTGCTGTTATGGTTGGTTTGTGGGGAGTACTTATGTACATAATGGTTTGTGTTGGGTGAATATTATGAGTGTGTGACTTGACAACTGGTTTAGTGTTACTCTTCTGGAAGCAAGAGAGCACTGATTCCAGATTCCTACTATAGGTGGATCACTTGAAAACTGTACTTCAGTGATGTGGGAGATACAGGCTATCCAGTGGACATGAGGCATTATCTGCACTGAGTCAAGAACTCATGTCTTCTATGCTAGCTGGGAAACAGAGGGAAAATTATAGGTGATCATGGGAGGTTTGAACCTGGTATCTGAATAGAGAATGCTACAAGGAGGGGTAAATGTGATCTGACTGCTATTTTAAGGTGATTAATCTATGAGTTGTACATTATGAGGTCCTTCATAAGGTGTAGATAAGATAAGTGGGTAAATTTCTGCTTGTTATGCAACAGAGGTTCTGACAACTAGATCTTCTCTGCTACATACCATCAGCCATTTTTATTTGAAAGCAAGTGAATTGACATTTCTGCATGTATGAGGACAAAGTGTTACAGCCTCTGCAGCCAATCCAGATCAGGTAGTACAAAGACTCACTGTTAAAGCCTAAACTGAGTCCAGACACACTAACCTTCAAATAGATACTCCTACTGTATACTCCTGCCACAAGTTTAAACACATATGTCATATTCTTCTTCCTATTATTTTGGATAGTACCATTAGGACTCACCACAGCAGATCATCTGCTTCCATTTCTACCCATACTCTGCATCTTGCTGTGTCACACCAACCACCTGTATATCCCCTGTCACCACAACTATAAACCTTATCTTAAGCCTTCCTATTTTCCTCTTACCTGGTAGTTCCATCCTTAAGATCATTCTCCCAATATACCAAGCATCACTTCTCAGCATATGTCCAAACCAACACAATCCCACCACTCTGTCTTTTTCTCCAAACTGTACAACATGAGCTGACATGCTAAAATATGGTTAATATTGCTGTCCATCCTCTGCACACACTCGATGGAAATTGTAACATCTGAGACTCTGCCAACACCTGTTATGACTCCTGTCTTTTTGTCAGTAGCACCATCTGCAACTCATATGACATAGCTGGTCTCACTACTATCTTGCAGACCTTCCCTTTCAGTCTTATTGGTACCCGTCTATCAAAACTCACTCCTGACAGTCCTCCACCTACTCCACCCTGCATGGTCTGTCTTCTTCACCTGTCTTCCACTCTCACCATTACTCTGAACTTTTGATCCAAAGTATTTCACATCATATGCCTTTGCTAACTGTACTCCCTGTATCCTAACCATTGCACTATGCTCCCTCTCATTCCCACTCATATAGACTGTCTTAGTCCTATTGACTTTCATTCCTCTCCTCTGTAGAGCATATCTCCACCTCCTCAGGGTCTGTTCCCTACTCTCAATACAGATCACAATATCATCCACAAAAATCTTAGTCCACGGGGACTCCTATGTGATCTAATGTGTTAACCTCTCCATCACCATTGTAAATATGATATTTGTGCAGACAATAACAGGAATGTCACTATTGTCTGCCTTATATAGGATGGGGTGACATCTACCTGGGTGTCAGGCTAGTGTGTGACCATGGCCTGTTGTGACATATACATATCCAATAATCTGATATTGCTGATGACATCAGCAGTGTCTGTTGAAGACAAGAGGACAGTATCACTTGGGGTGCAGTAAAATCCATTGTGTAGCATCCACAAGGAGCTATATATACACATACTGAGTTAATTGCAGTAAGGATGGAAATCTTACCTATCTAAGTTTACAGACTACAGATCAGAGTACTTAATGCATGTGCCACAGCACAAGTCTGTTTTTTAATAGGATGGCAGGTGAACTTATGGTAGATGATCATTAGCAGGCCACATGGAGGACAAGAGCTTGGAGGCCTGCCTAAACTACGTGTTTGTGCAAACACCAAAAACAGTTCAAAACCATGCCATTTAAGAAATCAGTGTACACACTTACACAATTCTTTATGGACACACACACACACAGTTGGCTGCAGTGAGGATAGATCCCCCTACTTATCTCAGTTTATGAACTACAGATCAGAGTACATAAATCATTGTACACACTTACACCATTCATTATGGAGACACATACACACACACACAAACACACGCACACACACACACACACACACACACACACACACACACACACACACACACACACACACACACACACACACACACACACACACACACACATACACACACACACATACCTATCTCAATTTATGAACTACAGATCAGAATACATAATGCATGCCCCACAGCACAACTCCTGATTTTAACAGGACCGCATGTGATCTTATAGTAGATGACATCAGCAGGCCACATGGGGGACAAGAGTTTGTGGGACTGCCTAAATTGGATGTTTGTGCAAGCACAAAACCAATGGCAAACAATGCTATTTGTGAAGTTAGATTGGGAATAACTGTTCCACTTGTATTTATATATACACACATCCACACAGTTGACTGCAGTGCTATTAGAATCCCAACCTAACTAGGTTTATGGACTACAGATCACAGTATATAATGCATGCACCTCATCACAAGTGTGATTTCTGTAGGACTGCAGGTAACCTTATACTGGATGACATAACCAAGCCATGTATTGAACAACTGTCATTTGAGGCTAGTAGCCTAGCAGATAAACACTGTTTAGTAGCCCAGCTGTGTAACAACAATACCCTTATTGAGCATATTTGTCTCTTTGTATTTGGATGAGCAAGCCTCTGCACACCATTGATTGCCCCTGCTCATGACAGAAGACACAACATTATATTTTGCAATGTGTACATTGGTTGATATATGAAACAAATGGATGGCTTGTCAATATATGTATATATACAATATTGTGGTTTTGACATCATATCCTTCAGAAAATTCATGCAAATGCAATGCTGTTATTCTATCACCATTCAAAGTTTGTAAGAGCAATATTTAAACATGGACATATATATAGTTTATAGGTTAATAGGTTCATAGATGGAGAAAATTATTTTCCTGTGCCACTGTCGAGCAGAGCCACAGAAGTGATCCCAGGGTGTGATTCTATTTTCCATCCAATCATCAAGATTTTTCTTGAAGAGTGCTAATCAGCCTATCCAGTTGTTGTAGATGTCTGGAACAATGACCTCTTCATTAGGAGTTTCGATTATGGCTCCTAGTTTGCAGTCATCTGTGAACTTCATTAGCCAAAGACCTTCTGTGTTAGCCTGTACTTCAGAGAAGTAGACACCAAACAGGAGAGGACCCAGGACTGAACCCTGTGGTACTCCATTTGTCACTGGTCTGAAGTCGGATTTGGAGTCTGCTACTTTTACAGTGTGGGTTCTGTCCATGAGCCAGTTGGCAATCCATCTTATGAGATAGGGATTTATACCTAGTTTAGTGAGTTTATCTATAATTCCAGAGTGGGGGATGGTATCGAAAGCCTTGGCGAGATCTAGATAGGCTGTGTGAACCACCTTACCCTTGTCTACGGCTTTGGTGGCTGCTTCAAAGAAGTCTATCAGGTTTAGGAGACATGATCTGCCTTTTACAAACCCGAACTGGGTGGGGTCCAGAGTTTGGAGATTACCAATGTCTTTGTTTATGTTTCATGATGATACGTACCATGGCCTTGCAGACCAGGTGTGTCAGGCTAATGAGGCAGTAGTTCCCGGGGTCTATGGTGGCTTCCCCTTTGTGGAGTGGGATAACTGTTGCTGTGCCCCATTCAGTGGGCACAAAGCCTGAGGTGAGGCTATGATTGAATATGGCACTTAGGTGGGGTGCCAGTTCATTCTGTAGTTCATGTAGAATGCAGGCTGGGATGTTGTCTGGTCCCATGCATGCTGTGTTATTGTCTTTGGAGAGTGTAGTTTTTACCTGAGCAGCCGTGATTACAGGAACTTTGCATTCTGCTATTGCATAGTGCTCTAGGGTAATAGGGTGAGAAGCATCGGATTTGCGCTATGGTTAACTAAGGGTACATGCATGTGTGTTTGGCTTTTCTTTTTACTTGTTTTCATGTAGGTAAGCAGTGTGCAAACACAAGGCACATTACTCACATCTGAGACTTACTAGTATGTACTACAGCCTACTCCTATCTCTACTCCAGACCAGGATTTCCCAGTTATAATGGGAATAATTGAATGTTTCTGGTGTCTGCAGTTGGTGGTCTGACTTAAATCCTATTTCCTCTTTCACAGTTTCTACAGTACTGCTCTTCATGCAAACAGTCTAAGCCTTATCAAAAAGGTTTGATACATTCAGTGGACTGCGCAAATGTGGAATTACAACAAGGCAAAGTTGATAACAGTATGGGACACAGAGTCATAGTCTGTAAAACACAACCTATAGCTAGTACACATACAAAACCTCTACTTATGTCAGTATTAGAACCCTCAACAGCATTACAGCTGCATCAGACAGAATGGCTGCCTTAGTCCTTTTGGCCACAGAAGCAGCTTGCCATAACTGGGGTCATTCATCACACAACCACCTGCATAAAAATGTTCACCTCTATACGTGTTACCTAATACATACACTGTATGATCAAATCTATATTATTGCCCTGAAAATGCGGTGGACAATAAGTGTGGCAAAGAGCAATATACCGTGGATTTGGAGGCAGAATACATGAGTTACTGTTATGGCAATTACAAGGGGATGCTCCTATTTTGCAGGGTGGGAGAACAAACCACATTTAGTGTTAGGATAAAGACAAGTCTGACATCAGACACGGCAGTGTGTAATCTCATTTTTTAACTTCTGTCTTGAAGGTGTACCAGTAATCTGCAGCAGTAGGAGTGCATGAATGTTTCATACTTGAGGTCTGCTAAATACAAACCAACACATAATAGTAAAATAGTGCTTGTAGTCACATGTTAATTTAATTTCTGTACAAATATACCGCTATTTACTACTTGCATACTATACCAAGTTCATAGATAAAAAAGGATATGTCATAATACTCTACAAGAATGCAGTGTGGCTTAAGGACCTACCTTGCAAAAGCAGTGGGTGACACAACTGTAATTCAGGGCTGATATTCTGTCTAATGCAAGCAGCACACAGCCAATAGATGGATAGGTACAGGTTGTATGAGTTGCCTGACATCATTTTTAATATATGTATGTCAGCAGAAGAAAGGTTTTAGTCCCTAGATCTGTAAGTGGTCAGTGAATGTGCTCTGCATTGTCTCTTACAAAGCAAGGGCATACTGAGCATGCCTATGTCTGCCAACAGGGACAGCAGTTGGGGTTCCACCTCCAAATCCTGCTGTGACTGTGGTGACTTAGGCAGTGGTGGGGTGATGTGTGTCCCTTCTCTTTGCTTATCCTTCTGCCGATGTTTCCACAGGATCAGATTATGGACCATAACACATAGTGTGAATATTTGTGTACATGTGCATGGAGTATACTACAAGGCTCCACTTGATATATATAGACACTGGAACTATGACTTCAAAAGCCCAAACACATGCTCTGTGATGTTCCTTGTTTGTGCATGTGCCTCATTATAGCATTCTTCTATGGTTGTTTGCATTTCTATTGCATGTCATCATCCACATTTCTAGGACATAGCCAGCATCCCACAGTAAATGACCCTGTGGGATGTCCCCCCTAACAAACATCTGATACAGCTGTGATGTATGAGAGCAAATCTAAAATCATAGCTAGAAATAAGGCATGGGACAAATGGCAGGCCACAAAAGACCCACTAGATCAACTCAGATACTGACAGCTAAGGAACACACAAAAAATCTATTATACTAGACAAAAAAAACTTCTGCTACCATCTTCAACAAAAACATCACAACAAACCTCAAAAGTTTTGGGCAGGAATAAACAAACTTCTTCACCCAGGACAGTCCTCCACTCCCACCCCATCAACTTCCAACCATAAATCTCCAGAGGATATTGCAAATACCTTCATTAGTTTCTTCACAGAGACTATCCAATCCCTGGCACCCAGCTGCTCCAACCCAAATTCTGCCACAGCCAATACCCCACTCTCCTTTAGCTTTCAGCCTGTTTCTATATCACTTATCAGATCTCTAATTAAGAAATTAAAACTAATCACTCTAGGATGTGATCTTTTCCCAACAGAGTATCTGCAAAAAGCAGCAGATGCCATAGCATGCCCCATCTCCATCATTATCAAGAGAACAATATCTGAAGCCACCATCCCCTCCATTTGGAAAATATCTCCTGTAATACCACTCCATAAAGGAGGCAGCTCATTCAAACTGTCAAACTTTAGACCCATAGCTATTCTGTCACCATTGGCTAAAATTATGGAGAAGTGTGTCAATAAACAATTTATGCATTATCTTACCTAGAATAAGCTGTTGGATAACTCTCAGCATAGTTTTAGGCCACAACACAGTACCACATCAGCCTTCCTATCCTTCTCTAACACCATAAACCATAACCAAAATAATAACAAACTTTCCTCAGCCATCATTTTAGATCTGTCCAAGGCCTTTGATATGGTCATCTACCAAATACTCATGCACACCCTTAAGGCTTTCTCATTAAATAGCCTTGTGCTTCAATGGTTCCAATCTTACCTGTGTGGTAGACAACAAGCCATCCTATTGCAGGACAAACTATCAACCCATCTACCCATCACCCTAGGTGTCCCCTAGGGCTCCATACTAGGACCCCTTCTTTTCTCTCTCTTTATTAACTGTCATCCCAAGTGCTACCTGTATCCAGTATGCAGATGGCTCCACGCTGATTTGTTCAGCCACCTCCCCGACAGATTTAATGACATTAACCCAGAATAGTTTCAATATAGTTGAAAACTGGATCTCTAACTGTCAACTAATATTAAACCCTAACAAAACAAAGTAGTTTCTTTCCTCCCCCACTTGTAAGTCTTTCTCACTACTCTTTACCATAAAATCTAATACTGGTACCATTATCTCCCCAGATACGCAAACCCAACTCTTGGGCATTACAATAGACAACACCTTCAAATTTGATATCCATGTCAATCAAACTATCAAAACCATTAACAAAAACTTGGCTTCCTCTATAAGATCAAACCTTTCCTTACTCCATTTACTAGGAATGCTATTGCTCATTCCCATCTACTCTCCACTCTTCTCTGTGCCTCCCCTCTACTCACTAATTTGAACAAATCCACTCTTAGCAAACTCCTCAGCTGTTATAACCATATTGCTAGATTTGCAACAGGCACAGCCTATAGGACCC
Source organism: Protopterus annectens (assembly GCF_019279795.1). Classification (NCBI taxonomy): domain Eukaryota; kingdom Metazoa; phylum Chordata; order Ceratodontiformes; family Protopteridae; genus Protopterus; species Protopterus annectens. The sequence goes on from NC_056743.1 coordinate 1,733,139,896, forward strand.
ACCACTGCCACAGCCTAAATCCTCTGGGGTGGCTAGAAGGGCTTAGCCTACTTCAGTACAACCAGATTATAATTGCCCATAAAGTTCTCCACCACCCTGATAATACGCCTGCACTTAAAATATTATCAACCCTTACAGCAACCTGAGGTCACTTCACTCTTCTAATAAACTACTCGTTCAAACATCCAAAATCAACAACTCTGTTGGGGACTCTGTTTGCTAACTCTGTTGGAGGAACTTGGAACTCTCTTCCTGCTGATCTTACTCTTGAACCCTCTCTTACTCAGTTCACAAAAAAGCCTCAAGCTATACTTAAAACTCACTGGCTATGTCCTTGTTCAAAACCCAACTAGATCCTCCTCTATAGTCTGTAATCATGTTACATTGCCTAGTCAATTTGTTAACACAGTTTTAAAAATGTATGATTATATTACCTGCTTTCTCAACTGGAGCCTGTAAACTGTGTGTAACTTGTAATCATTTTGTGATTTTTACTGTATGTTCTACCTTGGAGCTTTTCTCCCCAGGCCTCTTCTGAAAATGGACATGTATCCAGTCAGACTATCCAGGTCAACAAATGTAAAAGAAATAAATAAAATAAATAAAGATATGGAAGTCATGATAACTGTCAGGATTGCCAGCGCACACATTCAATATAATCCCCCAGGCATTGCACATGACTTGGTAGTTGATGGAGTGATATATCTTGTGGCTAATGTATATTCTACTCTGCTCACCAGGTGGTGCCTTGATGTGCACATTAATGCAATCTATGGTACCCAGTACTTCAGTGCAGTGCACTACATGATAGGACTGTTGCATATTGCTGGCCCTCTCCTCAGAGGAAAGGGGAAAAGAGATGCACTCACTGACATGTAGGAGTATATCATCCAGGAAATGGTGAAGTATCCTGGATGCTGATACCTGAGACAACACCATGTCCCCAGCTGGTCTTTGAAAAGTACCTGTAGCTAATATCCTAACAGCTACACATACTTTAGTTTCCACTGGGATGGGTTCACCTCAGTAGGCTCTGGTTCTGAGTTGAGGGTGGCAAAACTCACAGAGTTCTTGTAATATGACAAGAGTTCTTGTAATATGTCCCTGTCCATCCCTTAGTGCTCTACAGTCTCCAGCTCATGTAGCACCTAGAAGGTTACCCTGGGCCTGAACACTCTTCTCCTTCTTGGCCTAGGCCTATTGTTAGCAGCACCAGCAGCATTGACTTCAGCCTCAAGCACATATAGACATAGAATAGCTGCAGCAGTCCCTAGCCTTATCTCAGTTAAAATTTCCAAGTCTCTATTCCAATGGTCTTGAAGTATTGTGGGAAAATCAGAATGTAAGCTGTATGCATACTTTGCATATTTATTGAGTAGGTCCCCCATGTGGGATTGGCTAATTGGAATGCAATTCACCTGCTTAGGATATGATTAACAAGAGTTAAAGGTCCTGCTTTAGTGTGCAGTAGTGTGCTGTGTGCACAGCTCTGCATAATGAAGGTAAGCCATGTCAAAATTTTATATTTTCATCCCTGTTGTCATGAAATGTACAGAAAACACTAATCATTGCAAGTTATGCTTTATTTCTATAAGATGCAATGTCAGAACAGTATGAAAAAAGTTGTCATACCCTGTAATAGAACCCAGGATACTTTGCACTTTGGTCCAATACTTAACCACTGTCGCCTCAGGAAAAATCGTAGAAAGCCCCATAACTTGAGGGTATTAGCAGAGAGCAGCTCCACTTACTGGGTTTGTGCAATGCCCAGCAGTGCTCAGCAATATTAATGGAATGCATCCGGTTTCTATTTTTAGATGTATAGCTAATATCGTAATACACACACAAAAAAATAATAAAGTGACCTGACATCCCCCCCCTCCGATGTCATAGACATCCATTGAAAACATAAACACTGTGTAGGAGCCTACACAAAGTGAATGTCTCTACATGGTTCCTGCTTTTTGTGATTCAACATATCCACTAATTTTCCCACTCATTTGCATAAAAACCATGCTGATAACCTGGAATCTACATGGTTAGTAGTAATGTAAGGTGGTCAACAGCACGACTTTAAAGAGACAAGGCAGGGTATTACTTTACCTATGGTGACAGTATATTATACTCCTCTTTGACATGACATTTCTGTTAATTACATTTAAAAACTTTTGCGGCAAGTGGCACACTGCACAACCATTAGGTAAACAATACATTTAAATTTATATTAATCTGACACACACCCCTGATGTTTTTGGACATCCACAGTGTATACTTCACCCATAATATATGTGTGTTGTTACCTTTTCGTGGGCATTCTGTCCATATTTCTGGCCTTTTATATGCCCTTGCTTCCATGTAGACTTCACTAACAACAAGGACATGGAGTCTATATAGTTGTAGGTAAGGTTGTTGGATCACTCCACTGTGTTGCTTCACTTTATTTGCATAAATTTAAGCTTCTTATGCTGAAATTTGCATTCCACAAATGTTTCTATAATTGTGCATGAGTATGCATGATTGCACTCCACTATACAGAGTTTACTAAATCTAAAATTTGCTGTGCCCATGTTTGCATCATGCCGCTATGGGCACACAGAAAAAAATGACTGTGTTAGCTTTATTCAAGTCCCCCTTATGTTTTTAAAAGGGGAAAGAAGCTGTGTGTGTTTACTAGGATCTTTAGTTTAGCCAGTATGTAAGGAAATAGGGAAACTGTTTGGCCAAGCACACCTCATCTGCCACCTAAATCTATGTTTCTGTAAGCTAACTATAACAGGTATAAGATGTAGCCCTGAGTACAATGCAGGAAGCCTGAGGTCAAATAACAGATGCAGAAGTGAGAAGCCAGGCAAGACAGTCAGGACTGAGCAGACCACTGACATCTCTCCTAATCTGGAAAAATAATTGGAGGTTCCTTTTATGAGGGCCAGAAGGCTGGACATGGCTGCATAGGTTCATAGGTTCATAGGTAGGTACTATGCTATTGGTCCTGGGGCCTATACAAGCCCAGCCAAAAAGGTACCCTGGCTTTTGCCACCCAAGAAAATGATTTTCCTGTGGCACTGTCGAGCAGAGCCACAGAGGTGATCCCGGGGTAAATTTCCTATTTCCCATCCAATTATCAAGATTTTTCTTGAAGAGTGCTAATGAGAAGCTTTGTTTGATATAGATAGGTAGTTTATTCCAGAGTATGGGAAGTCTCTGGGACAGGAATCTCCTGAGCTTACACAGGCATAACACATTTTAAGGTGACAATAGAGCTTGGAAGAGTCAGTAGGGCTAGAAGTGATATGTTCTCCATGTGCAAATTGCAACAGCAGTCTAGACAATAAACTAAGGACATAACTGCAAAAGTCCTTACACAGTTATCACAATCCACTAATTCAGAAATAAGTGTGGTAGTCATCAGAAGGTAAATTCCAACTGGAAAAGGCGGATCTCAATAATAGGGTTTATGTTGAGAAAAATAGGAAACATGATAGGCCAATGGAGACTCAGGAAGGTGAAAGTCCAAAAGCATATCATGTGATATTGTCATGCAGTAGTCTGAAGCACAACCTCCACAGAATACATATTGGAAGTATACAGCATTTTACTTTTAGATAGCACATACATTTTAAAACTTCTTTTCTTTGTCTCTCACTGTTTCACACTCTGCATACGGTTTTCCTGGTACAATTCTACTTCAATATCTATTGGACATTGGGACCACAAACAACTTAATCTTATTTTCATCAAAATTAATGCCTAATATACTTGGAGTGTAACTGCCTCTTTGAATGCATACTGGCAGTAGTATTATTTTCTGTACCTTGGATTCCAATAGACATTGATTTTGTTGTATTGCTGCATTTTCTAAGCTTCAGGAAATGTTTTCAAAATCCTGAAAATTGCTATAAAATATAATCATTTTGTCAAGACTGCCATGGTGGATAACATCTTCTATAATACTTTTATCTCCATTTGTTCCCACTGTACTTCCTTCTTCTATAACAACAAGGACTCTCTGAGGTTCCTTAAACTGATTCTAAAGTAAACTGAAATATACGATCTTGCATCACAAGACCACCCTTTAAACCACAGTGAGGTCTTAATGTATAAATACATATTAATCATGCAATTTCCTGTAGACTGGTTCTCTTAGCTCCTATTTACTAAATGTGCACATGCATTTTTTTGCAGTTATAGTTTACTGAAATGCATCTTCATGATATGAGCAAGAAAGATCTATGGTCACAATGCATTATCTGTGCTGAAGACAGTAGGGATCTCTCTCTGCTAAAGGGTTAAATACTTAGAATAGCAGTATGGGTTCAGCTTGCTGGGGAATTTCTTGTGTAATTATGATTATACCTGCATTTATTTTAGCTAAAATGATTAGGAATATCCAGTTTTAATTAGATATATTTATACCCAATAGAAATGACATACTGCTGTCAAAACAGAGTTTAAAAGAGAAACATAGTTTTGCACATCACCCTAAGCAGATATTTACAAGTTTTATAAAGGAGTTCAGTGCCTTATAAGTATCTGTCACATGGAATTCTGGTGTTTTGCAGATTTATGCATGAAGGTAACAGTAGTTTACATATTTAAATTAATAATAAAAAATCAGCTTAATATGTTGTCTTAAATATTTACCATTTATGGAATAAAATGTAAGAACATGGAGTGGCCCTTAAAAGGAGCTAACTCATCTGTTGAGAAAAAAATTCCCCAGACATCACACTAATCAGACAGTGAGTATTATAAAACTGCACTATGAAACTAAAAAGAAAAAAGACAATAGGCAGGAATTCCATTTCTTGTGGTAATACAAAACTCAATAAAAGACAGAACAAGGAAAAAAAAAACAGGTGAATAAACAATAAAAAAACACCCATAGATTTGGCACTCCTAGCACCACGGCAATGAGGCCTGAACAGTCTGGTCTCCAGATATACCCTTGATCAACTGACTGCACAGTGAAGGAAAGGAAAACTGAAAATAGCTATGAAAAGATAGGATTAAACAGGGCTATTCACTTAACCTATACTTTGCTTCTTTTTGACGTCATAGTTCAGTGGGCCTGGAAATGTCAACTGTTGTGTAGTAACTTTGCTCTGAGGCCATCAGAGAATGGGACATCAGTCTCTAAGGCTTTCAAAAGTCCCGTACCAGAAGAGATGGAAATAAATGCAAGAAAATATTTACACTTTCAAAGAATGTCATGAATTATAACAATAGGAAGACAAACTTCAATGCTCCAAAAATGACCTACATATAAACCTACTTCTATATGTGCTTTAATGCTATCCCAAAAGACTTTGCCACAGACAAAATGTAAATGACACATACTGACATTGCAGCATTATCAGTGAGATCATTGGTATGGAAATCTGTTATAACATCAGCTGATCCACAGCATAAGTCTGTATAATATGTGCAAGATAATGAGCCTAATGGACTTTACCCCGAGTTTAGACAGACTCCCAGTAATGCCTTCTTTCACTGATGGCTTTTTCAGGACTTTTGGTCCAGATTGGCTTGAGACAAGGTTGACAGAACCATAGCATGCCCTCCTCCACTTTTGCAGTTGCAAGACCATCTTCACTAGGACCCCCATGGCAGGCTTCAACAATTAAAAAAAAAAAAAAAAAAAAAAACACCAAAACTTCATGGTGGCAGTGTCATCTTTAAGGAGGACCCATACGTGCGTCCCACGCCACCGCATTTTTAAAGGCCACACTTATGCTTGTGCAGAAGTTATACTAGCTGTTTCATTGTCTTGAAGGAGGTAACAGTCATGCTTTCAGGTTTGGAGAGTTTTGTTGTTGCCCGAATGTTTTTCTTATTGCTGAGATCATCACATTTGTCATTGCCCGTTCCAGGTATAGTGTTTTGCTCTGGTTCAATTTGTTGTTGCCCATTTTGGCTACAGATACAATTTTTAAGGAGAAACAAATTTGAGTTTTCTTTGTTTTGAGTTTCCTGTTTCAGATATAGATACAGTTTTTAAGGAGAGGAGAGTTTGAGTTTTCTGCTCCAGTTACAGATACAGTTTTTAAGTACAGTTTGAGTTTTCTGTGTTTTTCTGATGTGTGTGTGTGTGTGTGTGTGTGTGTGTGTGTGTGGTGTAAAATGCCCTAGTTATGTATACCTGATGGTTAGTATTATTCAGGCTCAAACCCTATACTATAGGTACAAGAGCCTGAATTCTCTACTCACACCACCACTTGTGATTCAAGGAGTTGAGCCCATAACTCTCAGCTGTCCAGATTATCACAGAATATTTGGCTCATGCTTTTGGTCAGTTACTGTTAAAATTTGTGGTTTTCTGGCAAGTCAGTGAGAACTGAGTCTTCCTATCTTTCAGGAAACTTGTGGTAACACAAAATACTTTATTTTAGCAACTTTCTAAGATTCACAAGCAATGTTTAAAACGTGTCCCTGGTTTTGGACCTTTGCTCCCCCCCCCCAATACATTTTGGCCTTTTCCAGATTTCTTGTGCTGTGAAGTTGAGAGATTTAGTTGAGTGTCAAAGTGGAATTCATAAGGAGCTGAGAGCTTCAGTGGAAGAGAGGTTTAGTGCTGCTTATGCCAAGTCTGTTTGCATTGTTAGTAGCAGAACGGATAGTATACTTGTTTTCAAAGCAGAAGGCTGTGAGTTCTACTCCCACAGTATGCAGATGGATCACTGATACTCTACTGTGTTGTACTTTAAAGGGAGTGGATGCTGCAGTGCTGTGAATGTCCTCCTTTGGAGGAGATACCTAGTAACTATGAGCCTGTTATGAGTTTGCCATCCATTCCCTATTGCAATATTACTAGCTTATCATTTTTTTTAAATTTATTCTTCAAGGGCAACAGGCACTTTATTTGTAGATGAAATAATGAAATATAAAGTTGTTTGCTAGTAGCAATCTCTTCTTTAGTTACAGATCCCTTTAATGTGGAATTATTTAGAAGACTTTTACTTCTGTAGAGATTTTGCATATTTACTGATATTGTTGGAGTGTAATGACAGAAGTTTGAGTGGCCTTTTATGGTTGAAATTTTCTGATATAGGTAGTTTTGTCATTATTTGTCCATACAGTTTGTTTCATTACTTAATAGAAGACTGTTCAAAACTACAAATTTAAAACACATTCTAACAAGTGGTGCTGTGTTATACAAGGAATATAATTTAATACAATCAGGAAGGTGAATCAAAGAACTCATACAGATATGCATGGTCCTAAAATGTTTAATGACCCTATGGTTTGAAGACAGCCCAGAGGTAAGCTTAGAACTCTATTTTCCAGATGCAAAATGAACATGGGTTTTCATGCCGTTTCAATGAATGTGAGTTTCAAGGGCAGAAAAGTTTACTACGCATGCTAAGTCTGTTTTCAGTGTGAGTCTATATTGTTTGCTTAGCAAATGTCTCAGGTGTTTGTGCTATTTTATTTCAATTTCTGTAATCATTGTAGAAGTAAATAAGAAAACAGTATGTATGGTGACAGGTTTTAACAATGCTTATGGTAGCTGAGGAGAAATAGCTAAGTAATGGAACACTGGAGTGGCTGGAGAGGGGGCTGTTGCTGGAGCAGTAGGGGGTTGCTGCAGGAGGACCTGCTCTGGGGGGCCCTGTCTATTACCCTGCCTAGGGTCCCATTTAACCATGATCCAGCTCTGGTATTTGGAACAATTATTTATTATAAATGATCAGAGGTTGGAATGAAACAATGAAGTGTCAATTGTAAAAAAAATAAGCATGTTTTTTGTTCTGTGTTTGACAATAAAGGAAAGAAAGTGCCTATCTTTTACAACTGACACTTCATTGTTTCATTCCAACTTCTGATAGTTTATAGTTTTCACTGTTATTTAATAATTAATAATAATTAATAACAGCCATATTTGTTGAACATGTCAGTACAGTTGTGTGACCTAACTTGACAAACATGTGCCCAGAGTCCTAAAAAAATCTTACTACATTGCACAGCTTATAAACAAATTGATCGTGACTGGATCTAGAGATGTTATTGTCCCCCTTTACAAAGCCCTCATTAGGTCAATCATTTTGTATAATGCCCACTTTGGCATGTATCTGTCCAGACCCATGCAACAATTGGAATACCCACAGAGATGCCTTACTAAAAATATACAAGTCCTAAACAATAAGTCTTGTGTGGACCTCAAAGATTTATCACTATACTTGGTATCCTAGAGAGTGCTTAGAGGTGATGTGTCTGGCATACAAGGCAACCTCCAACCTAATACTGATGAACCTACTGAACATCAGCAAGTCAAATGGCATCAGAAATACTCAGTCCAGGTGTCTAAACTGAATGTTGTGGAGAGATAAATATATATCACAGAGGCTACCACTCTTCCAGAACAGACTATCCATTCAAGTAAAACAAAGGTCATTCCTGTCCATATTCAAATGAAACTTGGAACTAAGGACGGTAATAGAAAATGTACTTCAGGACTGCCCCTCATGCCAGTAATGGATAGAGACAGTTCTTAAATGTTGCATCCCTTACATAGGTACCCTAAAACTATCTATGGTATGATCACAGTTATTCTCACTAGGGCTAATATACAATTATCAGCCATAGGATAGGTAAGACCAATCAGAAAATATTAATTCAAGCACCAAAAGGGAAATTGGCTAAGCTTAAAATGTCTTCCAAGTGAACCTATGTTATAGTAGTAAATAGTTGTAAAAAATTGCCCTTTGTAGATCACTATGTGCCCCTCTCACCATCCATATATATATATATATATATATATATATATATATATATATATATATATATAGCTGTCTGTCTCTCCTTAGACAGGGGCAGAATATCATACCTGATCCTACAAAGTTTCCTGATATATAAAAAGCATGAGTGCTGTGTTTCCATCACAAATCATCAAAGGACAAAATAATTAGAATGAAGGAAAAGTGATATTGCAGCTAGAAAAGTAAGTTACTAGCTCACCCTCCTCCTTATTCACATTTTCTTGTAGTGCCAAAAGTGGTCTAAGTGACATCTATAAGATGGCGATGATTTGTAAATATGTAAATAGAAATATACTTTTTCTGTTAGTTCATCAGCTAATAATCCCTTATATTATATTAATTCCTTACTGTCTCTTCAAAATGTAAGATACATACAAAAAAAGAGAGAGACTGAAATCATGAAATTCCATCATGAGCTAAAGGTGTGCATCATTGTTGAGTAATACAAAGCACGTAACCATTAGTTATTTCTGTCTGAAGATGAGAGGGCCTGAAAAATAAAAGAATACCTCTAAGCAAATTGGTAACTACAGGATTTGTGATTCAATTTGGCTATCAGTTATAACGTGTTTTTAGAACAGTATTTAATTATCTAGTATCCTGCCATTAGAGTATTTTAGCATCAATATAATCAATTTCTGAGATTAAGGCATATAAGTCTCTGAACTTCTGCAATTAGTACATACTAACATAAGAAACTCTTAGCTTGTGAAAGACTTATTAAAGAGTGATTTTATACAAATGTCTAAGCAGTTTCTGAATAGCTGTTAGCCATCTTGCTCGCAAATTGTTGCAAATATCATCATTTACTGGTTGCTGGGGACTTCCCTGCGATGGTCAGAAGTAAAATGTACAAGGCCCTCCAGTAGAGGAGGAAAGCAGATTAATGACCTTGTTGCCATATACCTTTTGAAAAAAATCTTAAAAGATAAGGAGAGATCACATGAACATTTCAAAGTCCAAAGTAGCACAATTTTTAACTCTGCCAAAAATAGATCATGAAAATGTTCCAGAGAATGGGTCTTTTTGTATTCCTAATTGACAACTGAAGGCAGACGATGGACCAGAATAAGAGAGGCTGAATGACGAACTATCTTGACCCAGTTACACCTACATCACCTTTTCTGTCTACTTCCATTAAACAACTGTAACTGCTTTTAACATCCTAATATTTAGGGTTTGGCTTCCTTAGCCAAGTCACTATCAATTAATAATAGACATCATAAAAAGGATAAGGTGTAAGTAACAAAATTATATTAGTAATTTGAATTTAGGATGTCCTGCAGTTAAGAAATTAATCTTATCAATTATTTATATTTTTAAATGTTTTTATTTGTGGTTTCTTAACTCTAAGAGGTAAATGTTACTGAGTGGTATGGTGTAAAATATCATGGTTGGAGACCGAGAAATATATTGTTACTGTCTGTGTATTTCTTTAATTGCAAACAATGAACCAATGAAAACAAAAAAAAACATAAGTGAGTGCAAACAACAAACAGTACAGACTATTTTAATCTGTAAAATTGCTGTTGAAGATGGTTTACATTAACCAGGTATGAATACAGTGTCAGCAATTGTAGGGTGTATGATATCCATTTCAAAACAGTCTGCAATAGTCTCTGCATGCAGTTTACTATGTTTGATCAAGATATTGTAAAAAATAAAAGGTTGTATACAGGTTGTATACAGTTATACTATTAATGATGGGATAATAAGAATCCTTAGATGGTAGAGTAATCCAAGTAAGCTAAAAATAAATAAACAAATAAATAAGTAAATAAATAAATAAAATAAAAAACACCCAATACAAAATGCGACACATCCCTTGCTTTTTGAGCTAAGTGCAACATAGCATACAATCATAGCTCATAGATATGTCAGTATTCCCAAAATTTGTGAATGCTGTCCATAGGGGGTGGGAGAATGACATAATGGTTAAGGTGCTTAACTTAAAGACACAAGGTGCAGGGTTTGATTCTCACATGGGGTAACTCACTAGGCTTCAAATGGCCCATAAAGGGCAGTTAGCCTAGTACTAACCTATGAACCTTTAAGCAGATGCAGACAGCTTTCACACGTCTCCTGGGAAATGTAGCCCATTGCTTTACTCTTTGATCGCGTACAATAACCATCACACAGGAACTTAAATTGGTGGTCAAATAAAGACAGACTAGACAGAAACCTCAAGAAATAAACCAAAACTGATTGATCAATCAGAACAGTTTGACCCCTAAAACAATCCAGTCTAGGCAACAGCATGTTGGTGGTAACTTCAGCCTTACTGCTAGACGTTCTTGGAATACTAAATACCTCATCTAAGTAGTATAAATATGTCCCCAAATCACTTTTTAATCCAGACCAACAGAAAGCTTGCCTAAAAGGAAAATATTTCCAGTAGTTTCTATAGTACAGGTCATTTCATATAAGTAGTCAGACATCATCAAAGTTCTCCGTTCCTTAGTATATTGTAAGGATTGGCATACATTGATATTCCTTTTTCATACCAACCCTTCCTATTTATCAAATGGTCATCAATCTTCAGCAGAGGGCTCATCTATATAGGAACCTCTGCAAATCCTATGCATGGGTTTACACATGTTTTGTTCATATAATGTTAAATATACAAGATGCAACAGCTCAATATCCTTAATAATGCACACTCTAGAGTTTACTACACACAAGACCAGGAATAAAAAAAACTGTATTCTTATGCCACATGTCCAGAGAGTTTTTTTTTTAACTTGGGACACTATTTGCAAGTGTGATATGCATTGGTAGTTTGTTCTTCAAATAGCCTGCTCTGTGATGAAATGCATAATGAGAACTTCAACTAGGCATATTAGGCAAAAAAAAAATGTATAAAGTAAGAGATCAATATTGCATAAAAATCTATACCTAATGCTGCTGGAAGAGCATCATCATTTCTGCTCTTAATAAAATTAAGTCCCCTCAGATGAACCTATATCCAACAGAGAAAATATAAAGGTGTAGCTTCATAACAATGTTTCTTAAACCCTGTCAACAGTTTCGTAAATACCCTCTGTACACATTCTGACTTCTTAATCTAAGAGGATTTACAAGTGCAAAAAGATCCACAAAAGTCCAGCATAGGTCTTACAACAGGGTCTATATTAGAACACTGAACTTTCAAAATTTTGAGTGTTCTAATATCGAACCTTATTAATCGAAAATTTAAAACATCGAACATATAGAACAGCAAATGTTTTCCTAGGGAAAAAATTCACTGTTCCAAAACACATACACACAACACAAGCACACCAAACAAACAGCAATCCACACACACATACACCTAAACTCTTACACCTAACCCTACACTAAACTATACATACACCACTAACTATCCACTTACCTTAACCCAAATCCTAACCCTAACGTCCGTCACTATTGCACAGTCACCTCACCCACACCCTAACCCTAACTCACCTACCCCACCCTAACCCTTAAGTACACACAATCGCACACTTACCTGACCCACGCCCTAACCCTAACTCACCTAACCCGCCCTAACCATCACGTCCACACAATCGCACACTTACCTGAACCCGACCCATAACTTTCCACCACAGCAATGAAAATACCAAAGCAACACAATAATCTGGTAGTCTATTGGCTGTTTTGGGCCGATTTCTAGCTCTTTCAAGTCCCCCTGTATAAAATCCGGTTTGGCTCGGCTTTGCGCGATTTTGCGCATAGCACAGCATCGGGCAGCTCCACTTAATTGGGTTTAAACCATTGTCGGCTCCACAAAGTCTGGTCTTCACTTTTTCCCTTAGAACTGATCTAGTTCTCATAATAAACACCCTATTCCTACTCTAAAGCCTGGCACTTGCTCACTAAAGCAATTATATAAGTCAGCACTAAAAAATTAAAAGCACTACACCCTCACAAACTCCCCTTGAGTACCTTGTTCCCCATTGGCCATTTTTTCAATTATAAAGGAATTCCAAATACTATTCTAGCATGTCCAAAGGTCAGTTGTCAATCTCCTCTCTGGTCCAGCTGGTGAATCTGGGAATCTTGAGGCAATGTTACAACTGCCTCATGTACACAGACAACCCTCTCCTCCTCCCAACAAATTCCAACACATGTGAGAGATGCAACCATATAGCCAAACTGGAGGCTAAGCTGTCTCAACTCAGTACTAGCGTAACCAGTCAGGAGGAGAAGGAAACCACACTCACTACAATTCCAGTCTCTCATAGACCTACCATGACAGCAAACCAAACACATAAACACACAAAAATATACTCGGAGTCTCTAAATAAAAATCTGCCTAAGCAGCAGGGACCTCCAAAGCAGACACCCAAGCAACCGCTACCCCAAAACAAAACACTTGCAACACATAGCTCACAAAGCCAGTGTGCCGAATAGTCACAGCCCTTAAGGCTAAACAACACACCTGATACACTTGTAATAGGTGACTCTATTGTCAGGCACACTGACGTCCCGCTCACCAGGCTGAACAAGGAGAAGGTCATGGTGAGCTGCCTGCCAGGCGCTAGGATCCGCCACATAACACAAGCACTCAGGTCACTCCAAGGCAAGTACAAATATGACTCAGTCATTGTTCATGCTGGTGTGAATGACCTGAGACGTACCTCCCTGGACTACATGAAAAGAGACATAGAGGAGCTCTCTGAGCATGTAGCCCAGGCCGGTATGACCCTGACCTTGAGTAGCATCTTACCCTCACCAAGAATGATGCCACAATATGAAGACAAGATGATCAATTTCAACAATTGGCTTAAGTATTGGTGTCATTCAAAGGGGATCCAATGCCTGTCAGCCTGGGATGACATGCTCGACAAGCCACGATGCTTCACTAGGGCGGCTTGCACCTGTCACCCCTTGGCTTTTGGATATTGGCAAAGGTTCTTGCCACCCCCATAGTGTCTTTTTTAGGCAAGGCTCAAAAGACAAACCCACCTCCATAGGTATCACAAGGGATAAGAAACTAAGAGTAATGCTACTCAATGCCAGTAGTCTAAACCTCAAGATGCACGCACTCGAAACTCTCCTTAGCATGGAGAACATCGGTATCTGTGCAGTAACAGAAACCTGGTTCAAGGGTCCCGAGAGCACCCCAGCACTACCAGGTTATACCTCATACCATGCTTTTCGGCCCCAAAACTTGGACCAAACCACAAAAGGAGGGGGAGTATCAATATTCATCAAAGATACCCACACCTCCAGGTTGGTGGCACAGCACGAAGTATCAGAGACTATCCATGTGCAACTAAGAGTGGGTAAAACTGCCTTCCAGTTTATAGCCTGCTACAGACCACCCTCCCAAACCCAGGAACCCCACTCGGCCTTCCTGAGAACATTGGAAAATATGAAGGTCTCTCCAAACACTATTATATTGGGCGACTTCAACTACCCAAACATAGACTGGGAGCATTACTCTAGCTCCAAAACCCTAGCCCAAAGGTTCCTAGAATTTATAAACTCAAATGCTATGGAACAACTTGTTACCACTCCCACAAGAGGGGAAAACATACTGGACCTGATCATCACCAACATGGGGGCTCTATGCTCCAGACCAGAAGTGTATCCCTCACTGGTAAGATCAGACCATAAACTAATCTCACTGGATATTCACATCCCGACCCCACCCTCTGCCCAGAAAACCACAGTGAAAAACTTCTCTAAAGCAAATTTCACACTCCTCAAAACCGAGGTGGAATCCTTCAAAGCCCCCGGGCCTGTGGAAAATACGGCCCAGACTGCAGAATCCTTTATAGATGCATTCTATGAACACCTTCAGGAATGCATGGATCATGCAATCCCAAATTAAACCAAGACCCAATCCTCCAAAGGCAGGCATCCTGTCTGGTGGACCCCAGCCATAAACAAACTATACAATAGAAGGAGGAAGCTACTACATGATAGAGCAAAATCCCAAAAAAGGGAAGGCATCTCTGATCAGTATTAGCAAAAATCTGCGGTCACTCATAAAATCATCTAAGGCCAACTTCGAGAGAAAAATTGCACAGGACACTAAGGATGATCACAAGGCTTTCTTTAGTTATGTTAGGAACCTGGGTGGGAATTCCCAGATATGCTCAGAATTAGTCCAAAATGACAAAAAATACACCGAACTCACAGACATTGCCAACATCCTAGCTGACAGGTTCAGTGCAAACTCCCCCCCCCCACCAAAAGGGCAAATATCTATCCCAGCAGAGTGCTGCCCCCCTGACATCTCAGATGCTCAGGTAAGAGCCGCCCTCTCCAAAGTAAAAAACACAGCATCAATGGGACCAGACAGTGTCCCGGACTGCGTCCTACAATGAACTCCAAGAAGAGCTAAACCCAAACATAAAACTACAGTTCAGTCTCAGCCTTACTACAGGATATGTACCCAAAGAGTGGCGTACAGCAACAGTGGTACCTCTCCACAAAGGTGGTGCCTCAATGGATCCTGGAAACTATCGCCCCATAAGCCTGACTAGCTTGGTCTGCAAAGCTATGGAAAGGATCATCATGGACCTCATAAATAAAGATATTGGGGACCTACAGGCACTGGATCCTACCCAGTTCAGCTTTGTTAAGGGCAGATCCTGCCTCTTAAACCTGGTCGATTTCTTTGAAACTTTCACCAAGGCCATTGACGAGGGGAAGGTGGTCCACACAGCCTACCTGGACCTCGCAAAAGCCTTCGATACAATACCCCACTCGGGCATTATAGATAAGCTCACCAGCTTAAATATAAACCCCTATGTCACTAGATGGGTTGCAAACTGGCTCAAGGACAGAACCCACATGGTTAGAATTGCTGGAGCCATGTCAGACTCCAAACCAGTTACAAGTGGCGTCCCACAAGGCTCAATCCTGGGACCTCTCTTGTTCGGTATATATTTTTCGGAGGTACAGGCCAACACGGAAGGACTGTGGCTGACCAAGTTCGCAGATGACTGCAAACTAGGCACCATAATCGACTCTCCAGCCAACACAAGCATCCTACAAAAGGGCCTCATAGAAACAGACAACTGATGCCAGAGCCATGGCCTCAAGCTAAATGCCAAAAAGTGTATAGTCATCCCTTTTGGCAAAAACAAAGTGCCCACAAATTACCACATAGGTGGTAATCCATTAAGTACGGAAGAAGTAATTAAGGACCTGGGGACCCAAGTTGATAGCAATCTCTCATTTGAAAACCATGTGGCCAAAGTGGATAGAAAAACATTTTATATAGCTCACCTAATCATGAAGGGATTCACATCTAGATCAGGGGAGGTCATTGTGCCTCTTTACTCATCCCTCATCAGGCCCATAATTGAGTACAATGCCCCTTTCATAATGCAGGGGGACAAGCCCCCCTGCACCTCCACACCCCCCCTACTTTATTATTCTAACTCTGAAGTCACACTACAGTGGAGAAAGGGTCCACTTGATCCCCGCTATAGTGCACTTCGCACCCACAATGCCGAATCTGGAATGAGCGAATGTCAATGTGCATTTGCTCATTGCACATTCGCTGCATTTCTATTCAGGTATCTGAAAACTTGAAAACATACTTCCACACAATTCTCTTTCGACAATGTGCATTTCAAGTTTTCAAAGGTAAACCCCAAGGAACACCTCTGAAAATGCTTTCCAATTCAGGAAAAAAATCTTCCCTTCAACTTACATTTCCTACCCCTAAGCCAGCTGTGTATCCAAGAAATTATATAAGAATTAACTTGATATCCATTGCCTTCATACATTTTCCATTAGAAATGGTATCAAAGGCCCTAGCAAACTGAAAATAAGCATTTTCTAAGAGCCCTTGATCAAGAGAGGAAGCAATGTCAACAAAGGAATTTAACAAGTTCATTAGAAATAAAAGTCCTATAAATAAGCCATGTAGTAAAATGTCCATTGTATATCCAGAATAATGACTAAAGTACTCAATAAGATGCTCAAAACATTTGCATAATATGTATGTTAGACTTATAAGCCTAAAGTGACTGTAATTCCCTCCTAAACTGGGAGATTTTTAGTGGCAATCCTTTTCTTGGAGTTAGGCTTGGACCCTGTCCAAAACTGGTCTTTCTTAAAGGGAAGAATTTAAAGAATATTCTAGAGACCAGTGGTATTAATAGGGACAACACCCAATGTACATATAAGGGTATGAGAAAATGTGGAAAATGATCCAAGTGTTAAGTTATTGATGAGAGTATGGTCTTTACCATTCGAGGTAAGACATACAAAGTGGTGGGTAACTTTAATTGTGAGCCAAAGAGAGTGGTGGATCTTGCCCAGTGTGTGGAGTGCCCCTGATTTTACATTGGAAAACTGACTGTAAACTAAGGGAGAGGGTGTATGAACATGAATATAGTTTAAGAAACCATGCTATGGCTAGCGTATTGGCCAAACACAATCAGGATAATCCAGGTCACATTTTTAAGTACATGGTAATTGATCAGGTGAAACCAGACATTAGGGTAGGGTTTAACCCACTTACCCTGGAGAAGAAGGAGATGAGCTGGGAGATGGTACTTGATGCACAGACTTAGCTGGGACTTAATGAATATATCTCAGTTACATGTATGCTTAAGTTGAAATCTTTATCAAGATGAAATAGTGGGGGTGAATTATCATTATTAGTATTATTATGATTTATTTTTATTATATTTATTTATTTATTTTACATTTGTTAACCAAGAAGGTCCGAATGGATATACGTCCATTTTCACCGGAGGCCCAGGGAGAAAAGCTCCATACAGTAGACAGACAACATAATACACTGTAAAATACAATAGAGAAATACAATCTAGAGAAATGTTTACATAATTACATAATAAAACCATTCCACTATAAGAGTAATTCAAGAATAGAGGTTATGCAATGTATTTGTTGGTCATTTTCAAAGTTCCCAGGCCAACATTCAAGAGGTGCATACACATTTGTGTTACATAAAATACGTTCTAGATTTCACTTAATCACATGGTAGTACAGAGTAATATAGGTAGAATTCAGAGACACTGCTAAGGGACCATAGTTGGGTGAACAGTAGTAAACTGTGGGGAATTAGTCAGGGGTAGAGCAAGGACAGAGCCATCGCAAAGTGATGTACTGAGTAAGGTTTTTTTAAATTGGGTTGGAGAGGGTTGTAGTTTTAGTTCTGTAGGGAGAGATTTCCTGACTTTACCAAATGTGTTCATAAATAGAGCTTCCCCAGCTGAGTTGTTTGCTTTGAAGGTAAAAGCTAACATTTTGTTAGAGGATTGGAGAGTTTTAATGTTATGGTAGGGGGTGATGAGTGTTTTAAGATCGGGTGTCCATTCTGGCTGATAGAGAATCTTGTGGGCGATTATTAGTTGGTTAGTTAGTAGAAGGTTAGGTAGTTCAAGCCAGCTTAGTAGTTTGAGATTGTGGCAATGATGGGCCCTATAGGCAGAGGCGGTGGCATATCTGGCAATGTGATTATAGCAGGTTGTGAGATTGTTCAGGGAGGTTTTATTCAGGTTTGTGAATAGGGGGAGGCATAGAGAAGTGTGGATAGGAGATGAGTGCGAGCAAGAACAGTTCTGGCAAGGGGAGTTAATTAAAGTTTGATTCTATGTAGAGGGCCAAGGTTTTTATTTACTGTTTTGATGGTGTGGTTGATATGCAGATCGAACTTTAGGTTGTTGTCGACTATGACTCCTAGTAGTTTGGTTGAGAAGTCTAGCGAGATAATAGTGACATTGTTAGATGTAATGGAGAAGGTTAGAGAGGAGGTCTTTTGAGATGGGGAGAACAGCAGCAGTTTGTTATTTTTCGGGTTTAATATTAGACGACGATAGAGGAGCAAATTTTCAACCATGGTAAATGTGTTTTGAGATAGTTTCAGTAGTTCTTCTGGGGTTGTGGCAGAACAGATTAGGGTTGCGTCCTCTGCGTATTGGATACAGGTAGTGTCTGGTATTACTTTATGCAAGTCATTAATGAATATGGAAAATAGGAGGGGCCCTAAGATGGATCCTTGGGGGACTCCAAGAGTTATAGGTAAGAGGGTAGATAAGTTGTCTTTCCACAGGACTGCCTGTTGTCTACCTCCCAGATATAACTTAAACTATTGTATAGCATGGGTGTCTAGGGAGATTATTTCTAGGGTTTGCAGGAGAAGTTGATGGTTTACCATGTCAAAAGCTTTGGAAAGATCTAGTAAGATGGCTGAGGAGAGTTTATTGCTATTACAGTTATGATTTATGGCATTGGTGAAGGATAGTAGGGCTGTGGTGGTACTGTGGTTTGGTCTGAAGCCATGTTGAGAGTTTGACAGGTGATTGTTATCAAGAAGATAGGCTAGGAGTTGTTTTTGGATACATTTTTCCAGGATTTTGGCTATAGCAGAGAGTATTGCTATGGGTCTGTAGTTTGAGATGTCAGTGCAACTGCCTCCCTTGTGGATTGGAATGATATGGGATACTTTCCAGGTAGTGGGAATGGTAGCTTCAGATATAGATCGATTGATCATAATGGATATAGGGTAGGCTACAGCATCAGCAGTTTTTTGTAAGTAATCTGCTGGTAGGAGATCTGTGGCAAGGGTAGTTGGTTTTGGTTTTCTAATTAGAGTAAGGATAATTGAAGTTGGGACTGGTTGAAATTTGAAGGTGGTTTGGGTAATGGGTGAGAGATTTAGTGCACTGGGGGATAAGTTATTGGCTAGGTTTTGGATAGTTTCTGTAAAGAAGCTATTGAATGAGTTGGCTACCTCTGCTGGAGAATGTGAGTTGTAAGTTGAGGGGACAGGGATGGTAGCTAGTCCTGGATGGAGCAGTGTGTTTAGAGTTGCCCAGAATGTATTTGGTTTGTTCTGGTGTTTTTGTTGTAGGTTGTGATAGTAGTTCTTTTTGTCGATAGTGACAAATTTTTTGTGTCATTCCTTAATTGTCTATAATGGAGTTGATCAGTGAGGTCTTTTCAGGTATGCCAAGTGGCCCAAGCTTTATTTCTTAGTAAGATGTTTTGCCTAGTTGCAGCTGTAAGCCATGGGGTGCTTTTGGGTTTAGTCCTAATGGTATGAGCTGGAGCATGGCTGTCTAGGATGGATAAGAATTTAGTATTAAAGTATTGTACAGCTTCTTCTAGTGGGAGATGCTTTAGAAGTGACCAGTTGCAAAGTTTAAGGTCTGTTTTGAAATTCTTAAGGTTAAAATCTTTCTTGTTTCTGATTGTTTTATAGGTGGGTTGTTTGTGGATTTCAGCTTTTTGCCTGGTAATATAGGTGAGATGGTGATCACTTATGTCATCAGGAAAGGTTCCGGCTTTATACATGAGTGGGTGATTGTTAATAAGTATCCAGTCTAATATAGTTTCTTTATTGTTAGGTTTAGTGATCCTGGCTGGGGAGGATATTACTTGTGAGAAACCATAAAGGTTAATGTGGTAAGCAGGGGGTTCAAAGGAGCATGAGTACCAGTCTATATTAAAATCTCCGAGTACAATGGTTTCTTGGGGAAAATTATTTGATAGCCAGTTTAGCATGTCCTAAAGTACTGGTATGTTTTTGCCTGGGGGGATGTAGACACAGATAATATATATATATATATATATACTTTTGCTTTTATTGATGTGTAGTTTAGTAGTAATGATTTCAGCATTTTTATTTTGGAAAGGTTGATGGCTGTCAATGGTCATTTCTAACATGGATTTTTAGAGAACAGCTACCCCCTCCCTTTTTAGCAGTGCAGCCATGTTTAAATATATTGTAACCTGGTGGTATGACCTCACTATCTAAGGTGTTTGGTTTGAGCCAGGTTTTAGTGAGGCAAAGAACATCAAGAGAAAGGTGATCTAGTAGGGCATGGAGGTGTGATGACTCACCAGGAATGAGTTAGGAGCTTTATTATTTAAGCTTCTGATGTTTAGATGTCTCACCAGGAATGAGTTAGGAGGTCTGTTTGTGGTATGGTTTATAGGGGGTGAGGTAGTATTGATGCTAGGGTTATTGGTAGAGGATGGACCTGGATTTGGGTGGATGTTTCCATCCCTGGTGAGATTACTTTGAGATTTAATGAATAATTTCAGAATCCTATAAAGAAAGGTTTGGTATTTTTTAGTTTTTGGGCTGATACAACAATTTCTAATAATATTGATGAGGTGTTTGGATAGTTAAGGGGGGAGTAAGTTGATGTTCTAGCTTATTAGGTTCAGGCAGTGTGATAGTATGGCTTCTTGGGGAGTGAAAACCATGAATCACTTGTTGTTCATAAACAGTAAGTAAGGGATAAGCAATAGTGGTTTTATGGAGTAGGTTAGCAATAAGTTGAATGGAGTTAGTATTGGGGCCATGGAAGGGTAGGGGTGGAGGTAATGGGGTTTGAAGTAGAAGGAGAGTAATTAGTGTGGATGTGGTGATTTGTTGATTAGGTGTTAGGAGGGGGTGTGGTTAGGTAGTATAAGTGTAGAGGTGCTGGGGGCGGATGGAATTTGGGGGCAGGATAGGGGAGCGAAGTGAGCCAGCAGGGTGAATGGAGTGGGTAGAGCCAAGAAGAAGTGAGGGCTATAAAAAAATATAAGAAACTACAGCTCATACACGTAAAGATTAGGCTGGAGCTATGTTGTGGGGGAAGTAGTGTAGGCAAGATATAAATATGGATTGGCTAGTCCAGGAGGGTAGAGGGAGTTAGCAATAAAACAGATGGGGGTCAAAATAGTGGGAATAACTGCTATCATTCAGTAGGTACTTTGGAAGAATAATGCTGTGCAAACGGTTTGCTGTGGTCTATGCTGCCACCTAATGACAAAAGGAGATGGCAAACTGAAGGACAGAGTAGTTCTCTTACACTATAATAAGACTATGTTAAAAACTAGAAGGGGATAGTGGCAAGTGGGCTGCAGTAGGCTGCTAAAGCACACACAGGAGGGCAGACTAACAACTACATGTAGTATTTTAGGATACAAGTTGATTACTCAAAGCTACATACATTGACACTTCTTAGAGTAGTGATGCCCTTATTGCGGCAGCATTCAGTGATGCCTGGGTAGCAGGCAAATCAAGGGTGTCTCCTGGATTAGGCAGGCAGTTAGTCCTTGTGTATTAAGGCAGGGAGGAAGCACCCGAGATGGTAGACTATAAAATAGAGAGAAACACATAGAGTTAGGTAAGGTGGATGGCGAAGATAGGGAGGTACAAGGTAGAAGGATACGGCAGTAGGAAGGGACATCATGATGTGAAGAGGTGTACTAGTGTGAACAGTAAGTAGAGAGACACTAGAAAGGGAGAGAGATTAGAAAGGCAGCATTAGAGAAGGATTAGAAAGGCAACAATATAAAACAGTGCATATAGGTAGTAGCCACCACACAGTTAGCTCATGGAGCCACAATCCGACAATTACCCTCAAGCCCAAGGGAATAACAATGCCCCTAGGCCATTTGAGAGGGTAAGGTTAGCAAAAAACAATACCAAATGCAAGCAACAGAGCTGTAGTGCAATGAAACAGTACAAATGGTCAGGCAGTATTCTTATAGAGCGGTAGTGCAATCAAACAGTACAAATGGTCAGGCAGTATCCTTATGGATACAGGCGTTAGCTAGAACAAACAGTTATGCAATGTAACTGTGATAATGCAATAGCATGGGCAGTTATATCCATTCACTGAGATGCATTAACATTAGAAATGGCCTTTCCATGAGGTCTAATTAGATGGCGTGCTTATGCATCTGAGTTATACAGTAGTAAAACAAAATATCTGAGGCGGCAATAACCAGCTCAGCCTCTCAAACACTATACTGTTACTAGTTGTTTTATCCCAGTCACTGTGCCAAAGCACAGAGCACAATATTTATTTATTACTTACTACCATATATACTTTTTATAAAAACACACGAAAAGGAATATCTGATGGTTGCCTGTTCCAGTCATTTAAAACTATACTTTTTTTCTGCAAACCTGTGCAAACCCGCTTACAACTGCTTAAAAGTGCTTTAATCCACCTGCATCCTACAGCCCTTATTCTGGCCCCCAAAATAAATTAACAGCCCTTGCACCCAGGTCCATGAACACTACCATCACTGACTTTACCACTATGGCATCTGAGATGTGTACAAATATATACATTTTACTATGGGAATTCCTCACTACTGAAAACAAATTTGACAGTCAGTTGTTGTACATATATACGATACATGTTAATGTTCATATGTTTGTGGAATTAGGTGCTGCAATGTGACAAGACAGGGTATATTATGGATGAGAATGGTTCTTGTTTTGTGTCCTTTTTATATTGTCCCCATACTCCATGTATACCCCTCCAGTTCACTTATTGAACATCCAACCCAGGCTCTCCTTGATGCATAATTTCATTGCCCATCATTCCTCCCCCATCCCAATCTCCACATACACAACAACCATCCCTTCTATGGTGAATTAGGTTAATATTAAGTGTGTTCATAGATGTTTATATATATGGCTATAGATGTACCTGTAGATATATACATATATATATATATATATATATATATATATATATATATATATATATATATATATATTTCTATTTACGTGCAGACATCACTGACACACACACACACACACACACACACACATATATATATATATATATATATATATATATATATATATATATATATATATATATATCATATTAATTTGTAACAGTTATACATATGTAGACTTGTATATGTTGATTCACAAACTACAGTACATTACAATGTACTGTACATATGTACACAAAGTGACTGTCCCATTTGTGGTCAGTACTGTGGAATGCCTATAGTATAAGGTGTAGTCTAAAGACCATGCAACATATATACAGCTCCGATGGCTTAGTGGTAAGTCCCATGACTATGGTGTGCATGCTCCAAGGTTCAACACCTGTGATGCTTTAAAAAAAATTTTTGCTCCAGAATAAGGCTCATTTAAGCATGTTTAAAAGTGTTTGTGTGACATTAAAGCAGCAGTTAAACACAGTTAAACAAACTTTAAAACGTATAACCTGTGCTCGCAAACACGGCCATATCTGCTAACTATTCAGGATATATACATTTCAGTGAAGAAACATCTCACTATGTGCTTACATAACATTACATTCTCTGCTGACTTTACTCTCCAGCACATACTGAAGAATACTAACTATATATGCAAGCTGTGATTAAGGTATACTTTTTAACATGATAAACATCCCTGACTTTATTGGGATTTGACCCTCAAATGCACAGATACTATGCAAATGCTGTAACCATTACACTTTTGCCATTAATGTTGCTCCTGCCTATTTCCTATTTAGAGGATTTCTACGTGTAAGCTAGGCTATACTAAGGGCGGAGGCACCCAAACCCACTGAGCTTCACTAACTCTTGAAATAAAAACATATAACAAATGAAATGAGAGACTATAAATTACATACCTAACTACATTAGGCATAGCCCCTCACTGACACACTTCAATGGAAACCTTGATGTGTGAATTGGTAACAGAATATACACCCCTGGGATCATGTGTCCCAGAACCAATACAGCCAGGGGGTGGGGAGCCCCTCCAGTTTTATACCTGCAAGGCCTGTTCGGGAAATTAAATGGTGTTGATTGTTCACGTTAACATGCCCTCTTTAGATCACTAAGTGCCCCTATCACCCTCCACCACCCCAGACTTCAACAGCTTCTGGCAACTCTGCTTGGTAACACTTCATTGGCTATGCTTGACAGAGGCTCAGTTACTTCATCAATGGTGCGGAGAAAACCAACACACTGTAGCTATGCTTCTAATTGCCATTGGGCAGATAGCCTACTACCTATTTGTTAACCTCTAAAGTGCAGGCTATCACAGCCATAATATGTGAATAAACAGAGCTTTCAGATCACAATATACAGTGAAAAATCACCATGTAGTCAGAAAACAGTTAAGTACAGCAAAAACATACAGAACACTGATACTTAATCACTCCAAAAGCTTATCTTGGAAGCTAGAAGACTTGTATGAGTTTAAGGCTTTCTATTGCTTACCAGCAGGTTACCTACAGGCAAGATGAGAAACAAGCACAGATGGGAAACATGCATGCAACAATACCATACCGGCTTATGTGTCAGCCTTAGGGTTTGGAATACTGGCCAAGGCTATTGGTGCCCCCATGGTGCCTTTTGTAGGACAGTCTCAAAGGTGAATCCCACCTCCATAAACAGCACAATAGCAGAATCAATGAGGGTTATGCTACTCAATACCAGGGGTTGTGATCACAACATGCATGCACTCACAGCACTCCTCAGTATGGACAACGTCATCATCTGTGCAGTAACTGAGACCTGTTTTAAGGCTCCTGAGTGCACACCAGCACTACTGGACTACAACCCATGTCACACATTTCGGCCACAGAACATGGACTGACACAGACATGGAGGGGGTGTATCAATATTCATCAGGGATACCTACACCTCCAGGTTAGTTGGGCAGCATGATACCTCTGAGATCATCCATGTGCAGCTAATATCAGCCACAACAGCAATGCAAACTGTGGCCTGCTACAGATCACTTTCCACGACCCAGGACCACCACTCCACCTACCTGGAGACAGTGGAAAACTTGACAGTCCTACCGCACACCCTGGTATTGGTCAATGTCAACTACCCTATCATTAACTGGGAAACTTACTCAAGTACTCACTTCCAGGCCCAGCGCTTCCTGGAATTTATCACCTCATATGCCCTGTATCAGATGGTGAACTCCCTAATGAGGGGTGGAAACATACTAGATGTGGTAAGCACCAACATGGGCGATAGGTGCACCACAGCAGTGGTAAACCAGTCACTGGTTAGATCTGACCATGAACTATTCACTGTTTCCACACCCAACCATCTCCCCCACCAATGAAAACCACAGTGTATACATTTCCTACAGCTAAATTCACACTACTAGAGACAGGGGTGGGGGGTTTCACAGCTCCCATGCTAATGGAAAACACTGCTCAAGATACAGACAGATTTACAAATGCACTCTGTAAGCACCTACAAGGATGTATGGAGCATGCCATCACTGGTAAACCAAGACTCACTCCTCCTAGACAAGGACACCAGTCTGGTGGACCCCTGCAATAAACATGCTATACAACAGAAGTAGGACAGTAGTCTGGAAAAACAGGAAATCCCAAGAAGGGCAGACATCTGTGACCAGTATTAGTAGGAAACTTAGGTCCCTCATGAAATCATCCAAGGCTAGCATCAACAGGAAAATAGGCAAGGATTCAAAAGATAACCACAAAGCCTTATTTGGCTATGTCAAGGATCTAAGTGGTAACACACAGATTTGCACTGTGCTGGTGCAATATAGCACCAAATATACTGACCCTACTGATATCGCCAACATCCTTGCAGGTACATTCAATGCAAATGTCACCCCCTAAAGAGCCCACAGCAATACCCAAATAGTACAGTATCCCAGACATCAGAGACACACAGGTGGAAATGGCCCTCTCTAAAATGGCCCTCTCTAACAGCAAAACACAGTGTCAGTGGAGGTGGATGGTTTCCCAGACTGCATTTTGCAAACACTACAAGACATACCGACCCTCCACCTAATTAATCTTTTCAACCTCAGCCTCTCCACAGGCTACATGCCCATACAATGGTGCGTGGCAATGGTTATTCCACTCCACCAAGGTGGAAACACAACTGACCATGGTAACTACCACCCCATAAGCCTGATTAGCCTGGTCTGCAAAGCTATGGAGCGCATCCTCATGACACTCATTAACAAAGACATTGGTAACCTCCAAACACTTGACCCAACCGAGGTCAGCTTGGTTGAGTGCAGTTCATGCCTACTGAACCTGTTTGACATCTTACAGACAGACACCAAGACATTAGATGAGGGGAGAGGTGGTTCACACATACTACATGGACCTTCCCAAGGCTTTTGACACCATTCCCCACTCAGATATTATTGATAAACTCACCAGCCTGTACATTAACCCATATATCACAGGATGGGTTGCCAATGGGCTTACACACAAAACCCACATGGTACGACTAGTAGCCCCCAGGTCCAGCTCTTAACCAGTCACAACTGGTATCCCACAGGACTCAGTCCTGGGACTCCTACTGTTTGTCATATACTTCTCTGAGGTACAGGCAAACACAGGTGGACTATGGCAGACCATGTTTGGCAATGACTGCAAACTGGGAGCCATAATTAACAGTCCAGCTGACACAGACATCCTTCAAGGGGCCACACAGAGACCAACACAGGGTGTCAAAGTCATGGCCTCCAGCTAAGTGCCACAAACTACATGGTCATTCCATTGTGGAAAATTAAACACCCACATATTAATACATAAGTGGCAGCCACTTTAATACAGATGAGGCAATGGGGGATCTGGGGACTAAGGTAGGTAGTGATCTCTCCTTTGACAATCATATCTCCAAAGTAGTTAGGACATCCTTCTATGTAGGCCATCTGATTACTTAAGGGTTTGCATCTAGACATACTGAGGTTATAGTGCCTCTTTACTCATCACTCATCAGTCCCTTCATAGAGTATAATAACCAATTTGGGATGTACCTCAGAAGACACTTCCAACAGCTGGAAGGTCCACGAATGTACCTCGCCAAGAGGATTACTGGCCTCAAACATATGTCCTCTGCAGCCAGACTGAATAAATTCCTGCTTTACTCAGTGGCATCTCGTTTACTCAAAGATGATCTCTGCTGGCCAACAAAGCCATGTTGAGCTCAGGCTTAATGGATATGCTCCACCTATGGGAATCCATGTCACAGTGAGCCACACGCCATAGTGAGCTGAACCTTGTCACAACAATAACTGGAAGATGTTGGAGGGATGGATTCCTGTCACAGAAACTCCCCATACTTTGTAACAATATCCCTAATTACATTATACAGAGCCCCTCACTAACACTGTTCATGAGAAATCTTGAAGAGTGGATGGGGAACAATAGATACACCCCAGGGATCCCGCCATTGGCTCTGCTCCACAAAGGGACAGTTAATGAATCAATGGGGTGGCAGAAACAAACACATTTTGGCTAGGCTTATGAATGCCCTCGGGCAATTATCCAAGTACCCACCTATGAACCTATGAACCTATACAGACAGTATCAGCACATGCTGATAGCTTAATTCACTGTTCAGGTGTTGACTTACCTTGTGCCAATAGCAGTTGTGTGTGCAATAGTTGAGGGCTGCCTATGTTGGATTCACACAGTAGACTGCCTATACATGAAAATTTACAAGTAGTCTTGTGTGTGTGTGCCCTCCATGTTTACTGTGTGTGCAGGTGGAGAAAGGTGTCAGTCCCTAGATGCCTACACTGTAAGTGTGTGTGCTATACATTCCCCCCTTGCCAAGGCATGGGCATACTGGGCACGCCTCCATCTGCCTACTGGGTCTGGTTCAGGGTCTGAGTACCTCTGTGCCTGTGGGGCCCTTGGCAATGGTGGTGGGCTGTGAGGGTCTTCACCATTCTGTTCCTGGTGCAGCTGTTTTCACAGGATCATATTGTGTAGCATGGCACATACTATGAGGATGTGGGCACACGTGCCTGGTGAGTACTGCAAGGCTCCACCAGATATGCCCAAGCAATGGAACCATGATTTAAGCATCCCAAACACACGCTCTATGATGATTCTGGTTTGTGCGTGTGCCTCATTATGGCGTTCCTGCATGGGTGTGTGTGTGCATTTCTGATGGGAGTCATCATCCATGGTTCCAGTACATAGCCAGCATCCCCCACCAGGTGGCCATATGGGATGTCCCCCGTGGCAAATCTGATACAGCTGTGAGGCATGCCAGATGTGGGAATCATGATAGCTTCCAGGGCTGCCAGCACACACATCCATGATAATGCTCTGGGCATTGCACACGACTTGGCAGTTGATAGAGGGGTATCCCTTGCTGTTTATGTAGTGCCTACCCTGCTCACTGGGTGGTGACTTGATGTGTATGTGCGTGCAGTCTATTGTACCCAGTACCTCCAGGTATTCTGCCACATGGTGGAAGAGATGCATATTGCTGGCCAACTCCTCCTGCATTCTGGGAAAGTATATGCGCTCATTGGCATGTGATAACATGGCATCCAGGAACTGGTGAAGTACCCTGGATGCTGATGCCTGTAAGATTCCCATGATATCCCCAGCTGGCCTTTGAATGGTACCTGTAACTAGTATTCTCAGGCTTACACATGCCTTCACATCCACTGGGATGGGTTCCCCTTCTGTTTGTTCTGTCTCTGAGACGTGGCTGGCACAAATCCATAAGTTGCTGTAGGGTGTCCCTGTCCACCCTGCAACACTCTACTATCTCCAGATCATGTAGCCCCTGGTAGGTTACCCTGGGTCTGAACACTCTTCTCCTCCTCTGGTGCCTGAGGTGGTTGTGTGCATCATCCTCCACACCATCTTCAGTCTCCAAGACATGCTGGTGGATCAAAGCTATGGTAGCCCCTAACATGTACATACTAAAAGATCCCCGTCTGTATACACCAATGGTGCAGAGTGTATGGGAATACACAAGTGTGTGTGAGGTGCTTTCACACTTTATACTATTGTGCTATGGATGCTGCTGATGTCATTGGATGTGTATCAGTAATTCCAGCTGCAGGGTATCTTAACTATGGGTTTTACACTGAGTACTGCAAGTGTGGGACCTTTAGTGTGGAGTTATGCTTGCCTGCCTTGATTAATCTGTTGCCTTTTAATTCACTTTTAAACCTGGATCCCCTCCCATTATCAGGCATGCGTCCACCTGCCATCTTTCTTGTTTTGTACTTTCCCTACCCAGTCATATGTTGCAAAATGTGTCTTTTAGCTGATATACTGCAAATCTGCTTTGGTCTGCTGTGATACTTTACTGTTTTCTTTGCAGTACAGCCCCTCCCCTTTCCTGTTCTGCAGGTAGCTGCTTGAATCCTTGTTAGCTGTTGTCAATGGCAAACTGTACGTTCCTATTTGTTAATTAGTCATTTGTACTCCAATTTCCCTGCTGCAGCATTTCCTTATTTCTTTCCTATATCCTTCCTGTTTCAGCTCCAGTGAGCGCCGAGCAAGCCCATTTACCGGGTTTAAGCGTGTTTTCATCTCCGTTCACATGCATACTCAGTTACCTTGTGTACTCTCAGCTAAGCAAAGCGATAGCCTGTTCGACACACCCCTATCCTGCAGCTTTACTTAGCTATGGGTATACCGGTTTAACAATGCTCCAATGTGCTTACAGCAAAGGTGACATACCCCTCTCTTGATGTCATCTTTATCTCAAGGGCACACCTCGGTGTTATAATGCTACGCTGTGAGGTACATCCTTACACCAGTGGGGAATCTGTGATTCACTATTACTCCTCTCATTTGCATGGCATTGCCTACTAATTCCTAGCTACCGCGCATGACACTGTCACAGCCCTTTAGCAACCCTTGCGCCATAGTGTGGTGTAGCATGCCTGCCATTGACTATTATGGGGAAATCATGATATGTGTTACATTGCAGTTTTATTCTAAATTTTTCAATTTTCCTTACGATCCCATTTGCGTACTGCCGCCTTGTGCTTCCACTTCGTGATAGTGTGAATAAAACTATTAAATGTTAATTTTATATTTTGTACATGCTGTTTTATGCCAATGGCTATATATTTAGCCATTGGCATATATTAACAATATAATACATGTGTTTGGTCGGCTGTCATGGCTCCGATTTTATGTTTGCAAAAATGTAAATCATTATTTACGGTTTACAGTTCTGCATGCTTACACTACATCTGCACCACTTCCTGGATCGCTACATACATTCATTTGCATGCTACACTGCTGCACATGGGGTAATTAGCATACAGAGCCCAGGATCTGTGTGGACATAGCATACGCAGGTAGTGCACATGGGAAAAGCTCGTACCTGGATTGCTCATCGGCCATATTTGGTGTTGGAACGCCTACGCTACGCCTGCACCTGGCGCAAGCTTCATGAATCCTGGGGAATGTCTTTCCATGTTAAAACCTCCCAGAAAGATGAACTTGAGACTCTGTCTTGTCCTGCAGTTGTTGAAGACTGACTTCCTCATACAAGATATAAAACTTGTACACTTACAGTGACAACAGATCTGGGTGAGAAGGTTGATCCTCACTCTCCTTACTACATACATCTTGATAACACATTCTAGAGTCAACAATTTGTTTTTCTACTTTTCATGGCACATCAGAGATCTGGAGACAGAGAGTTCTCCGGGCAATCTGCTATAGTTAAAGGTGAGGGTTTAGTAGCCTGGAAAATGTTCAGCAGTCAAGTTGCCTAACTTCTTATGGCAAATAACAAGGATGTATCTGATCATTCTGGTTATTCATTACAGTAAGTTATAACATTGACTAAATTAAAAAAAAAAACTGATGCAATATACAAATGAGGAAAAATGTCATTACTATGGAACACTGTTACTGTCCCATGATACTGATCTTGCACAGTTATTTGCTGTATTCCTTCAACCAGGCAAAATGCAGTATTTCGAGTCTGTATTAATATGCCAATACAAAAGCACTAACATGAAAGACAATCTCATTTTATTGATATATTTATCAAAAGCTAAATGCTCCTCTTCACTTCTCAATGATCTTTTTTTTTTCCCTTTGAAGCATGTAAAACTAGTTTACGTTTGCTGTCCATCATCATCATCATCATCATCATCATCATCATCTTCTTCTTCTTTCGGCTGTTCCCGTTAGGGGTCGCCACAGTGGATCATCTGTTTCCATTTCTTCCTGTCCTCTGCATCTTGCTCTGTCACACCAACCACCTGCATGTCCTCTCTCACCACATCCAGAAACCTTATCTTAGGCCTTTCTCTTTTCCTATTACCTGGTAGCTTCATCCTTAGCATGTTTTTCCCAATATACTCAGCATCCCTCATCAGCACATGACCAGACCAACGTAATCGTGCCTCTCTGGCTTTGTCTCCAAACCTTCCAACCTGGGCTGACCCTCTAATATACTTATTCCTAATCCTGTCCACCCTCATCACACCCAGTGCAGATCTTAACATCTTTAACTCTGCCACATCCAGCTCTAACTCCTGCCTTTTTGTCAATGCCACTGTCTCCAACCCATATAACATAGCTGGTCTCACTACCCTCTTGTAGACCTTCCCTTTCACTCTTACTGGTACTCGTCTGTCACAAATCACTCCTGACACTCTTCTCCACCCACTCCATCCTGCCTGTACTCTCTTCTTCACCTCTCTTCCACACTCACCATTCCTCTGAATTGTTGATCCCAAGTATTTAAACTCATCCACCTTCACCACCTCTAGTTCCTGCATCCTCACCATTCCTCTAGCCTCCGTCTCATTCACAGACATATATTTTGTCTTAGCCCTGCTGACCTTCATTCCTCTTCTGTCTAGAGCATATCTCCACCTCTCTAGGGTCTCCCCCACCTGTTCCCTACTCTCACTACAGATCACAATGTCATCTGCAAACATCATAGTCCACGGGGACTCCTGTCTGATCTCCCATGGTGCTTGCATTTTCATAGCTGAGTGCTGTGTGCATTCAGGCACACAGTGTATAACTTCATAGGCCCATAAAATGAAATGCAAGGAGATTATATTCCACTGCATAAATTCACTTCTAAAACGGATGGTCATGAGAAAGAGATATACGGTTTTATCTTGCTTTGTTGATGAGCTCTCGAATTATGATACCTGATGGTTAAAGGTAACAGCAAATATTCCAAAGTGGAATATTTGGCTTTATTTTTCAAAAATTGAAAATATTGTTTAGTGCATTATCTTGCATGGGGAAATAAGTGCATATGCATTCTGTTTTGCTGTTAATTTTTTAAGCAAACGGTTTTGACCTGCATCTAAATTTACAGTGTTTGCATTGTCTGCAAGGAAAGCAAACCATAGGACTTCATGAAACACTGGACAAAGTCTGTAATGCATCTGTAAGTGCTGGTCCAGGTTTTTATCCTTTCTGTGAACTGGTTTATGTCTATAAATTAAATAAAGTCTTAAATATTAAACATACAGCAATATTTGAATACTGTCTGTTAAGGACCTTGAAAATATTGACAAACCTACCAAAAATACTGATCACTATTAATTTCATCCTAATCCTGTTTGAGCCTCTGTTGTGCAAAGAACCTAACAGTCTCAGTAACTTGGTATTCATAACAACTGCCGTAAAACTGAATATGAACTAAAGTGGAGCTTGTGCACCTTAGACAGTCAAGAGATATACCTCTAGCTCATATTATACTCTTTCAAATATGTCCATTCTTACTGGTGAGGTGCTGCATCTGTATAGATCAGAATAGTCTACATTTTTTTAAGTTAAAAGAGCATTTGTTAACTCAAACATTATTTCTTGTACAGTTCTAAGCACTAATTACAGTTGTGGATATGTTGATGGGGTTAATTTTACCCGACATATACAGACCTACTTACATTTTTAAGTTGAGAGGTACTCTGTTTATGATTTGAATGTTAGACAAATAAGTAGGACTGAATATAGTCCCATTTAATCAAGGACTAAAGTCATAGATTAAAATATATACAAAAACTGAACTCTGAAATATCATTGATTTCAGATTGATGTGAATATGACATTTAGAGACATATCATAATATAATTTCCAATATTTCATATAGGGCAGAAAACAGAACAATATGTAAATAAGAATAAAAATGAAAATGAAAATAAAAAATGGTCATAATAGTATATATAAATATATAATATAGATCATAATGATTCATACATACTAGTATAAACAATAACCAATATATTCCAATAGAAATATGATATGAATGTTACTCTTTTTTTCTACTGCAAATATGTTTGACGGACAATTTTGCAGCTGCATGATGGTTTTATAATAGGAGATGCCCTTGCAATTAGGTCTTTTTAGAATTATGTTAGTGTTACTATTTTGACATACTTTGCACTGCTAAATTAACTTTGTGTGCTGAAGATTTTTTTTTAGATATTTCAGTTAGTAAGATATCCGATTTTATGGTAACCTCTGTAATCAGAAAACATTTTTAAAAATTCACATTGCTGAAAACTTCTAGTTGTCACAACATATTTGTGATAAATAATGCCAGTAAGTTTTCCTGTTGCATGCTTAAAAGGAGTTGCTCTCATTTCAAAGATTATGTTGTATCTTTTGATGATTATTGCGTTAGTATTCATAACCATGTTATGACCCCTATATTAGTGAAAATGATAGGATACAAGGAAATCAAAACCTTAGCAGAATTTGTTTTATATTGAAATGGTAAAAGTGAATTTTGACTAATACTCTATCAGGTGCATTACTATCCATCACACTAAAAAATTCAAGAGTTTTGCCAGTGTTCAACTCATTCCCACCTATCAACTCTCAGCTAAGGAAATGTAAATTTTGTGACCACTGGCAGAAGTGAGTAGCAATTGCTTGGAACTGTGAGCCAGAGTTACTTTTACATGTATAAAATATATTTTTTAAGTTTAAAAAGGAAAGGTCATTTTTTTGTCTTAGTTGTTTAAATTGTTTTCTCATATATGGTGTGCTGAACATAAATATGAAATACTGCATAGTCTATGCTGTGATTAAGCTACAATATAACTATAGTAGTCTGAGTGGTGTGCCTTTCAAGTGCTAAGGTAAAAAATATACTAATATGAAGAACTGGACATTACCACCCCTTATAAGGAATGCAACTACAACTTCTTCAATTTCTTTCTGAGAATGTGCAGAAGGGTCAGAACATAGAAAAGAAATGGTGCAGAAGGGGCAGAAAACACAAAAGAAAAGTTGCGTACAGCTGTTTTGAGACCAGTACTAAGCACACCACCAGACAAATAGTACCTCCAGTAATCGACTCCAAACTTCATAAGAACTACTATCCCTTCAGCCCACATTGGTAAGCACTTGGAAAAATGGATTTCCACTTTCCAACTCTGCCTGTAGCCAGCTTGGTTGAAATGGGCACCCTGAGAAAATGTAGCAATTGATTCATGTTCATAAGTTTATATTAGGTGAATGACTGACAGTGTCTTTACAACCCTAGCTGGGCACCCCAACCCAGTTCTGTCCCTGAGTTCCTTGGATGCCTATATGTTGGGGTATGTTATTGAGGAAGTAGCTAAGGGTTATATATGTGGGGTGTGTTAGCTAGGGATTGATTTACTTACTATCAAACACTGTCCATCAGAGACATAGGGTCCAGACCAGGGGTGAATTTGTGATTTCCCATCAAATGATCAATGTTTCTTTTGAATAGGGTCAGGGATGAATTCTGCTTCATGCAGATGGGGAGCTTATTCCATAGCAAGGGGGCCTTTGAGACACATATATGTCTCTCCAGCATGTTCAATTTATATTCAGGCAAAGCTCAGGTCCTTAGAGCCAGTGTTTCTAGTGCTGTTTGTTTAGTGGATGTGCAAGAGATCCATTAGAGCTGCAACTGAGGATATCTTATATGCCAGGCATAGATCGTCATCCAGTCACCTGTAAGAGATTGATTGTAGACATAGAGCCTTAAGGCAATCTGTGTAGGACAGGGTATTCATACCCTGGATTTCCATAGTGAGGTACCTTGAGAGTGTTCCAAGTGTTGCAATTGCCTGGTTAGGTACATGTCAAAGGGAACACTGTACGCAATGATGGGTCTGATATGGGCTGAGTAGAGTGGTACACATTTGCTTATGAGTTGGGTAACATAGAATAGTTTTATTACTATAGTGTTTACGTGTTAGTCAAAGGCCAGAAGGTAGGTGAGTGGCATTTAATTGAGAGAGATGACAAAAATACACATGAAACTCCAACCCCATGTAGAAAAAATGGGGATAAAAGGGTTGTTGCTGATGAGGAGGAGGCAAGCAGGGATATTGTCGGGGTCCATTGAAGCAGTGTTTTTGGCCTTAGCGAGTGCCACAAGGACCTGCTGTCTTTTGATAGTTGTGGGGCATATGCTAGAAAGGTATTCACAGGGGGAAGTGGGAGGGTGAGGGTGAAGTTGATCTAAATTTATCAGCCAGTAGCTTAGCTATGTCACCCTGGACAGTGAAGGTTGCACCATTTACCACCAGTTCTGCACACTGTTGAGTGTTACCTTTAAGCTTCTTGACATAGCTGAAGAAGGCCTTGTTAATGTCATTAGCCTGGGAAGCTGTCCTGACCTCATAATTAGCTTTGTTGGGCTTGATCAGACTTCTTATTTTTTTGTTTAGTTAAATCACATAGCTCTTGTTTGTATGAGAGTGGAGTTTTCTGATTTTGTCCAAAACTTTTTTTTCTTTTGTTATACTATGTTAAGATAAGGATTCCACCCATGAGGTTTGTTTTCGGTGCTAGATCTGTGCTTACTTC
Organism: Protopterus annectens; assembly: GCF_019279795.1. Taxonomy (NCBI): domain Eukaryota; kingdom Metazoa; phylum Chordata; order Ceratodontiformes; family Protopteridae; genus Protopterus; species Protopterus annectens. The sequence continues at coordinate 1,733,175,945 of NC_056743.1, forward strand.
ACATAGGCACAGCAGCCTAAGGGAAGCCATTTACATATTTGAACTAATTCTGCATAGGTAGCTGTGTTCTCAGGATTTGGGTGAGCCATGAATGTTGGCAACCTGTCACTTAATAGGATGTTGCTTGCATTAGAATAGGTTCTAGCAGTTATAGGATTAGTTGTTTTTTCCAGGGTGATTTTTATTTCAAGGAAGACAGCTTTGTAGTCTGACCTCACCAATGAGGATATGGCATAGGTGCAGGGGTTCAACACTCGACCATGTTGGTGAGAACTCGGTCTAATATGTTCAGTCCTCTGGTTGGAGTGTGAAATATCTGTTCCAGGGTATTTGTGCTAATAAAGTCCAGGAAGTATTGTGCCTGTGAGTCCTAGGCAGTATACTTTTCCAAGTTTATAGAAGGGCAGTTAAAGTCTCCCATGAATAGGGTATGTCATTGGATGGTGAGTGCCTCTAACAGGTCTAGGTATAAGTTGTGAGGTTCATAGGATCATAGGATCATAGGAAGTCACTAGGCTATCGATCCAGAGATCATTTTAAGCCTAGCCATTTCAATCCAATGTAATACTGTAGAAGTACTAGTCAATACCCAAGATTGCATTTAGTCATGACTGCCCATGTTCAGGAATATTTAAAACCGTGAAATTCAAAATCGCGAAAGTTACACAACCAAACAGCACGCACACACACATACACACACACACACACACACACACACACACACACACACACACACACACACACACACACACACACACACACACACACACACACACACACACACATACACACACCTCCCCTCCACAACCAAACAATGCATCCTTCACTAGACATAGGCAGGGTGGCAAGCCCCCCTGTACCCCCCATGTGGGGGGCTGTACCCCCCCCATACACCCTACTTTATTATTCTAACTCTGAGATCACAGAAACAGACACACAAGGCAAACTCACACCCACACATTACAGTCCCTCACACACACACCACAGTCACAATACACACTTACACACACTACACCCCTCACTAACACACTTACACACACATACTTACCTGAACCGCAACACCAGAAGCGCTAACACAAAATCCCTTACATTGGGATTTTGCATTTCGCGCTTCTGGTCTTTCGGTAATGCAGGGTTTCGGTCATCTGGTATCGTTGTTTTCAACGTCGGGATTTTGGGCGTTCGGTATTTCGTAGTGATCCCATATATATATATATATATATATATATATATATATATATATATATATATATATATATATATACATACACACACACACACACACACACACACACACACACACATACACACACACAAACTGGACAAGAACTGGGACAATGAATTGATGCCGTAGGCATACAAGTCAGTGAGATACCAAAAAAAAAATGCACAGTTTTGAGAGTCTCCTATTAAAAGGACAGCACAGTGCTGCAGTGGATTGCATTGTCACCTAACAGCAAGAGGTTCTGTGGTTCAATTCTTGACTGGGGTTCCTTCTGTGTGGAGTCTGCATGTCCTCCTTGTGTTCATGTGAATTTTCTCTGGGTGCTCTGGTTTCCTCCCACTTTACAAAGACGTGCCTGGAGCATTTTTCCCCAGGCCTTGGCTGAAAATTGGCTTGTTACAAGTTGGACTTTCCTGGTTAACAAATGTTAAATAATTAAAAGTTGCAAATAAAACTGTTAGCTCAATGGCCCACAGGGGCAGTTTGGTGTATGAATTAAAGGATTGTATTATGACTTAACAATATTAATGCTTTGGGGGGGGGGACATATTATTTCACATAGTTTATTGTTTATTTTTTCAGGTTAAATTTTGTCATAATTTTGAGGTGCATTTTTATGGAAGAAGACTAAACAGTATGAGGTTAAAGCAGATGCATTATAAAACATTTCTGAAGAATGAAGACAATGGAAGGTTAGAGATCAAGGAAGACAACCAAGATTTACTGTAATAACACAGGAGACATTAATGCATTTCAAATGGGAATGATAAAATGATCTAGCTAAAACTTAAATTGGTTAACCAACTTGATAAAAAGAGAAAAACATCTCAGAAGCAATGAAAAGAAAGTAGCTGGAATTGTAGCCCTCTCTGAGTCCCAAATAACTCAGATAGAATGCTTCAAGTTAGCTAAGAAGGATTTAGTTTGCAAGCAGACTCACTTTTTTATGACATGAAGGGAAGAGGGAATAGTGATATTAATAATCAACAGAGGGTTGCCTTTTCATATAAATGGGAAGGTAGAAGATAATAAGGGTAGATATGCAGGTGTAAAAGTTTTTTGTTTGTTTGTTTGTTTACTGGGTCAGTTAATCTCCTTAATGACAATATATGACACACCCATGCAACGGACGGGGAGATAACTGGAATGATAGATGAGGGCTTCCTACTAATAATTGGAGACTGGAAATATATGCATAATATAGCAGATGCTCAGTGAAATCTGGGTCAACATGACATAATCAGGCCTGAAAAGGAGATGCACAAACAGCTGAAACAATTACGTTTTATTGATATAGGGGCACTAAAATTGTAAGAAAATATGGGTAAAGGGAATCACATACTATTACAAAAGACACAAAACTTAGACAAAGGATAAAGGAAACATATCCAGTGAATGCATAGATCATATAGGCAGAGTAGAGATGGATCCTTGGTTATTTCCATTCAGTGCATATTTGAAAATAGAGCTATGTCTCCAAACAAGGCCCAAAATGGCCAGACATTGGGGATTTCCTTCATATATGATAGAGAAAGAAAGCTACAAAAACAAGATGCAAGAGATACTACAAAGGAAAATAGTGTCATTAAAATATTAACAATTCTGGACTGGGAAAGGTATAAGAGGGAGACAATAGAAGAAATCACAGATCTTGACAGACAGGGCAGGGAAAAAGAAAGGGACCAGCAGAGGAGATCCTATGCAACATTCACGGAACTACAATTGATAGGTTAACATATCATGGTGGAAGACAAAATAAAAATTCAAGAACAGAAGCAAAACAATACAAGGGCAAGAGGATAACAGAATCCTCATGAAAGGAAATGATATCCAGGGCCAAAGCCAGGTCATTATCAAATGGGTCCCTAGGCAGGTTAATGGATCAGGCCTCCCTGCAACCATTCCAGTCTCCCATTACTCGTTTCCCTCCCCCCTTACCATAAACACTGTTCAAAACTGCCAGCATGCATACTATTTCCATCTTTACTTTTGAAATAAAGACAGACATGCGGATATAATCTAAAACTTTCAATTTACTTTACTTTGCTGACCAGGTTAGTCTCGTCTCACTAGGCTACAAGCTTCTTTTCAAGGGAAACACTTGCTGGTATTTATACTACTAGGAGAAATTTTGCAAGAGCCTCATAGAATTTCTCATATTCTTGTCATTGTGAGGGGGAATGTTTTTGCTGCTGCACTTTCCTGTTTCTGCTCCTGGTGTGAAAGCAGCTAGTAGAGGCTGTGCAGTAATGGAGGGAGAAGAGAGTTTTTCTGTTGGTGACAGCAGTGTGGTTCTGTCATTTGGACATAAAACTGTTGAAAAGTTATTGGTAGTACAAACAGTTCACATATAGCTGCTTTTAAATCTTAGGATTTTGAAAAAGTTGTTGTAACTGAAATCACTTGTGGAGGTTTGTCTGATGAAAAACTGGTTGGTTTATTGAAAAAGGTGAGATTTTGTGACGAAAAAGAAAGACTTTTACTCATAGAATGAATTTATATTTTGGGGGCAAGGGACACAATAATCTTCCAAAGCAGTCCAAATTGGCCACATCTGCTATAGACCATCATAAGAGCTTCTTCACATATGTCCGCAGTCTCAAAGATAACACCCAGATCTGTTCAGAACTGGTGGTCAAAGACATCACATATACAAATGCTGTAGATGTAGCAAACTTGCTGGCTAACAGATTCAGCAAAAATGTCATCACTCCATCCCCCCATCAGTAAATCAGGACATTCCCAGTACCTGTCCCCTTCCCCTTATGTCTAAGGATCAGGTCATCACTGCTCTCTCAAAGGCAGAAAATATAGCCTCCATGGGACCTGATAACATCCCAGGCTGCATCCTACATGAACTCAGGCAGGAAGTTGCAGCACAAATAGGCGCCCTATTCAACAAAAGCCTGAGTACTGGTTTTATCTCAGCTGAGTGGAGGACAGCCACTGTCATTCCTTTACACAAAGGTGGAGCATCAACTGATCTGGGAAATTATAGACCCATCAGCATAACTAGCCTGATCTGCAAGGCCATGGAATGGATTATCATGGACCTCATTAACAAGGACATTGGCAACCTCCAAACACTTGATCCCATATAGTTTGGCTTCGTCAAGGTGAGGTCATGTGTGTTAAATTTGGTCGACTTTTTTGAGACAGTCACCAAAGCCATGGATGAGGGGAAGACAGTGCACACCACCTACCTTGACCTGACCAAAGCCTTCAACACTATTCCCCTCTCAAGTATAATAGATAAACTCTCTCAGCTAGGCATCAATCTATATGTTACTAGATGGGTAGCCAACTGGCTCACTGATAGAACCCACCTAGTCAAAATAGGGGAAGTCATCTAAAGCAGTAAACCCGTATTGAGCTGCGTACCAGTTCAGTTTTGGGGCCTCTGTTATTTGGGATATACTTTTCTGAGGTACAGGCAAGACCAGTGGGCTATGGATGACCAAGTTTACAGATGACTGCAAGTTGAGAGCTGTCATCAATTACTCTAGTCACATGGACATTCCCAAAGAGGGTCTCACCAAAACAAATGACTGGTGCCAGAAACATGGCCTCAAGCTGAATACAAAAAAAGATGTATCATCATTCCCTTTGGTGAGAAAGAGAGATGTCCCCACAAACTGTCACATTAATAACAACGTTCTAAGCACACAGTCATCAGTTGTGAGGGATTTGGGCACTCAGATTAATAGCCTGACTTTTGACCACCATGTTGCTTCCATTGTACGGAAAGCTGTCTACATGGACCACCTCATAAGTAAGGGTATCTCATCCAGGGACAAGGAGATCATAACATCCCTGTATTCTTCCCTTATAAGGCCCATTATTGAGTACAGCACCCCATTTGGCATGTACCTCACAAAGCACATGCTGCAGCTGGAGAGACCACAGAGATTCCTCACCAGGAGAATCCATGGCCTCAAAAATCTACCATATACATATAGGCTAAAAGCCCTAACCCTCTACTCTGTTTCATACAGACTCCTCAGAGGTGACCTCTGTCTGGCATACAAGGAGATCTCAGACCCCTCCTTGAAGGGACTGCTGCATATCTGGAAGTCAAGCTCCACTCGAGTAACCCACACACACAGCCTCAACCTGGTCTGTGACATCAATAGGACTTGCTGGCGGGACAGATTTGTTTCCCAGAGACTCCCCGATCTATGGAATAGACTCACTCTCCACGTCAAGCAGAGTACCTCTTTATCCCTTTTTAAGCACAATCTGGATAATTGGATGGGAAATAGAAAATACATCCCTGGGATTCCACCCGTGTCCCTGCTGGACAGGGGCATTGGGTGCTGATTTGTATATGCATGGGCTAAACTCTTGGCTAGGCTTATAACAGCCTCAGGGCCAATAGCATAGTAACTTCCTATGATCCTCTGATATGATGGAAAAGGTTTTTGGAATGGATGGTGAATTGGGATGAAAGGAAATGAGTCATGAGCTGGATGGACATATGGTTATAGGGGGATGCAATCTAGAAAATTGTATGTCGATGCAGTTGGAAGAACAAGTTAGTTATTTAAAAGTGAAAAAAAAGGATTATTGTTCAGATAAGAAAGAAGAAAGAAGAAATAATAAAAAGATATTTTTGTTGGATAATTTAGTGTTACCTTTGGGTTTTGCAAAGGACATTAGAGCCTTGATTAATTTAGGGAAAGAGACATTTTGTGGCTTAACATTTGAGACATAATACTTAATGGAAAGATTTTTATCTAATTGTCGAAAAAGAAAGACTCTTACCCATAGAATGTATTTATATTTTCTGGGCAAGGGACGCTTTAAAACAAAGTGTTTGTTCAATTTCATACTGTAGAAAGATGCTATTTTTCATTTATGTGTCATTCAGTTTCTGATATTGTGAAAGATACATATAAGAGGGATGTGGAATAGAGCGTGAGAAGTGGATGCTATTTTAAGATATGGAAAAGATGTGATAAATCCTTTGCCAAGTGTTTAATATGTAGATAGCAAAAGACGAACAATTAGGCATATGGGACAGCTAAAACATTTTGGTGAAATTTCAATCATCTGATTGAAGAGTCTACAAAATAAGATGTAATCAATGCAGGATAAAAAAAGCCATATGTTGAATAAGTGTAACAAGAAATGTAGAACAAATAAAAGTTAAGGGCATTTTGAATTGCTTGTAAAAGAGTAAGCAATACAATGTTGAGCAGGAAAGAAAATATTGTAATATCTGAAAATAATGAGGGAGTAGGGAAAGGTCTTAATGAAAAAGAAGATGAAATAAAATATGACTTTGGTAAAAATTATATATTTCAGGAGGATGAAGATAGCTGTACTGAGAATATTGAAAATGAAATTAAAGGTGATAATTCAGTTGTTTGTGAAAGGAGTATCAATATGTTAGGAAATCAATTTTGATAGGTGCTAATTTAAGGGTAATGAACGAAGATTTTAAAATACATCACCAAAGATTAAAAAGAAAAGTAAGGAGTAGTATTACATGTGCTTCAGTTATTGAAAATAGTGAAAACTCTGATTCTGAGTATCAGGAAATATACTCAGAAAAATATTAAACTGAGAAAAAAAATAAGAAAACAAACATTTAATATACTTCCTTTACATTAAAAAGGAAGGAAAAGTAATAATTTTAGAGTGCATTCAGTAAATGTGAATACTATCATTAATATACTAAGAAGGACAGGGATACTGGAATGGTGTCCTAAATGTACTGTAGATGTTATTCTTGTAGAGGATGTAAGATTCCTGACAAATGAAAAATGTTGCAAACAGAAAAATTGAGAGACAGAAAAATATGTTATTTAGGAAGTGATTGTTGTTCTGGGGTGACAGTATTTTGTAAAAAAAAAAAAAAACAGTAAAAATATTAGATGTGACATTGGTAAGGATGTGAAGGTTAACTGTTGTGGATGTGAGGTGCTACTAACTTGGGAGAGCATTGCAACCCTTCCAGTGTGATGTCCATCCCTGTTAATATCGGACAATATATCAGTCTTGTTCAATGAAATTATAAGACCAGATATCACATCAAGCTCAAAAATGCTTAAGAATTTTTCTAAGATAAATTATCTCTTACTAAGTGATGGTATAAGAAGTTTCAAAGCCCCTTCAAATGCAGATAACAAAAACTATGATGCTGAGGTATACACCAATGCCCTGTATAACCACTTAAGCAGTTGTATAGGATCCACTGTACCTGACTGGATTAAAATCAGGTCTTGTCAAAAAAACAAGCCACTCTGGTGGAACCTTAGCATAAACAGGCTATACATCAAGAAAAAGAAATTATTGTCCACGAACAAGCGGGAACTGGCTCAACAGAGAAAGAAAACCCTCTCTAGCTTAAAAATTAGAGATCATGTCAAGTCCTCCAAACCTAATTATGAAGCAAAAAATAGCCTCCCTAGCTAAGGACAATCACAAGACATTGTTTAACTACATTCGGAATCTAAAAGGGAATACCCAGCTATGCTCTGAACCAGTTGTGGATGCCACCATCAATACTCAATCCCCAGTTGCCTTCTATTAACTTAAAACATGACCTAACAGACCCTCTTGGATTCCTGTTTAACCACAGCCTGAGAACTGGCTATATTCCAGTGGAACAACACTAAACCCTCTACACAAAGGGGGACCATCAACTGACCCTGGGAATTATAAGCTCATAAGCTTGACTAGCCTCATCTGCAAGACCAGGGAAGAATCACTATGCACCGTTTTAGCAAACTATGGAACCAACCCAGTTCAGATTTGTTAAAGGTAGATCATGCTTGTTAAACATGGTTGACTTCTTCAAGAAAGTCACCAAGGCTCTGGATGAGAGAAAAACAGTGCATACTCTCTATCTAGACCTTGCCAAGGTATATGGCACAATCCCCTACTCAGGTATTATAAAGAAACTTTCCCAATTAGGAATTAACTCCTACATTATCAGATGGGTCACCAACTGGCTTACTGACAGGACACATACTGTCAAAGTGGATGACTTCACCTCTAGCAAAAGACCAGTCACCAGTAGCGTACCACAGGGTTCTCTGCTGGGCCTCTTACTGTTCAGAATTTATTTCACAGAAGTTCAGACAAACTTGGATGGCCTGTGGCTTGCTAGGTTCACTGATGACTGCAAATTGGGAGCAATCACTGAGTGCCCCAATAATGTTAATATACTGTAGACATGGCTAACACAGACAAATGACTGGTGCCAAAGCCATGGATTAAAGCTAAATGCAAAAACTGTATTTATTATTCCCTTTGGGACAGCTGACATCCCTGCTAATTGCATTATAGAAAACACCCCCCTAAGTGTAGACCAAGTGTAAAATGATCTAGGTACTCATGATAATAGCAATCTGAACTTTGACCACCATGTAACCACAGTAGCAAGGAATCCTATGTGGCAAATTTTATAAGCATAGGCATCACATCCAGATCTAAGTTATAATTCCATTAACTTGGCCATCATCAGACCAATAACTGAGTACAATGTTCCATTTGGCATGGACCTCACCAGACACCTGCAACAACAGAAGAGATCACAGATGTTTCTCACCAAATAATTAGAGGGTACACAAAACACATCTTAAGTGGAAAGACTGAATGCCCTGTCACTGTATTATGTCTCCTACAGCTTGCTAAGGAGTGACCTATGCTTGGATTAGAGGACAGTCTCTGACCCGGTCCTGATGAAAATACTACACATTCCTAAATCAAACTGCAGGAGGGTTACTGACTCTAGGGATCTTAATCTAGGCTCTGACATGAACAGATCATGCTGGTGCAATTGATATATCTACCAGAGACTGCCACTTCTGTGGAATAAACTTCCAGTTGATAAGCAGAGCCTCTCCCTGACCCCTCAACTGAAAACTAGATCAATAAATAGATGACTGCAAATTCACTCCCAGGTATGCCCACATCCTTCATGTACAGAGGAAGTCGCTATTAACTACTATAGATCCATACCTCTGCAACCTTCACTCACGTAACCACAGACAATTGGGGCAACTCGGGATAAATACGGCTAGGCTTGTAAGGGTTTGACAACAATTAGTCTGATAATCTCCTATGAAACTATGAACCTATGGGAGAATATGTTTACAAGATCAAAGCATTATATGCATATACAAATGGCAAGGGAACAGAGAATCTGTTTCATCAAATGTTAGACTATTCAGTGGTTAACAAGAAAGTTATTATTGCAAGAACGTTAATTGTGATTTAAGGGGGAAATGTAAAAAGAAAGGGAAGAAAGGGAAAGATGTTAAAAATACAAGAAGTGATAAAATATGGTAAGTTAGATGTGAGGAATAAATGCCAATGGACTTATAGAAGAGGGACAATTGGATCTGACATTGATTACATTGCACTATCAGAAGGTTTGGATGGTGATACAGTAGAGACAGTTTTTTTCAAATTTTTTAGCAATATGGATAGAAGTGATGGAAGAAAAGGAGTATCTTAAAATAGAAAAGGAGATTAAAAGAATAAGTGAGAAATTATGGAACAAATTTGGAGTGTGGGAAACATTGCAGTTATGGACGGATCATGCAACTATGAATGACTTTTATAAAAATTGTTCTGGCGGATAAAAAGTGTTTTATTTCAATGGCAGGATGATGCAAGAAAGGAAGAGAAAGTAAAGAATGGAATGATTTATAGAAATGTATTAAGAGAATTTAGAGATGAATACAAGAGAGTATTATGATATGGAAAATGAATTCATATAAAAGAAATCTAGAAAAAAATGAAGACATTACTGTTTAAGCAGAGATATTATTTACAAAGGAGAAGGGATGAGGTGTCTGCATACTTGGGCAAAACAGTGAAAGAGCATATTAGTATTATAATGGAAATTAAAAATGTAAAAGCAGAGTTAGAACATGAGCAAATTATGAGTATTGTAGTACAGCATGTAGAAAATATGTATATGAGTAAAAAGAAAGAAAATAAGGGAACACAGGATGTTAGAAAAGCAAGAAAGAGTTAAGGAAGAACTTGAAAAAAATAATATTAGTGAATTGGATGGTGTACTAAGGAAAGTAAATATTGATTCAGTATCAGGTCCAGATTGTATAGGGTATAAAATATACAAGAAATTAAGATACAGGCAAAGAAAGTGGTTTGTAAACATTTTGAATAAATGGTTGAAAGAAGGATTTGCTTATGAAGAGTTACATAGTTGGATATTAAACTTTATATGGAAAAAAGATAAAAGTAGTACAATAAAAAATTGGAAGCCTTTCACATTAAATGACATGAATTACAGAATTATATGAGAACATTACGGTAGGCACTGGAAGGGAAGATGGAGGACATTATGGGTGAGAGTATATATGGTATAAAAGGGAAAAGATGCCACTATTTGTAATGGATTTGATAGATTAAGAAATGATGTTTTGTGGTATGTTATGGAAAAGTAAGGGACAGATAACAGAATTAGGAGGGTGTGTATGTCAGCGGTTCCCCTTCACAATGCCGAATTACTGAAATCTCAAACTTCAGATGGCCAAGCCCAGAAGATCAAGACTTCAGAAACTCGACATTGTGAAAGGAAGATAAAAGAAAAAAAAGTTTACTTACATGTGTGCAGGGGGCCGAGTCCCCCTGCACTCTCCCTGCTTAAATATATCAGCTCCATGACCGCACTATAGCGGAGGAACAGAAATCATCCCATTGCATGCTTCTGCATATAGCACAGAATGGGAGATTTCCCTTATCCCCACTGTAGTGCGAACTCAGAGTTGGTATATTTAAGTAGGGGGGGGCACAGGCGGGGCTTGCCCCACTGCTAAAACATTGTAAAGACATTTTTGCAATGTCTTTTCACTCCGCTTTAGAATTTCGAGTTTCTGAAAACTCGATCTTCTGGGCTCGGTCATCTGAAGTTCGGGATTTCAGCAATTCGAGATTCTAAAGGGGAACCATGTCAGCATATCAAAATAATACAGCAGATTATCAGTGAATCGGTGGTTGAGTAATGAAATATGCATGAATTGTGGTATAAGATAAGGATATCCCATGAGTGGAATACTGTTTGCATTAGTAATGAATGTGATAGTGAGTGAAGTAACATATAAAATAAAAGATAATAGATATATAATGAAAAATGAAGTGGTGCTTGAGTAGTTTTGATTCATACAGACATACCTCTCAAATGTTCAGATTTTCGCAGAATGTCCAGATTTTTGCCTCATATTTTTGGTCCATTTTTCATAAAACTGTGGTTTTCTAGCAAACTAGTGGCAAATCATTGAAGACTGAACCTACAAAATAATGACAGACATTTGAGTTTCAGACTTCATTCCCTTCGAAAATTCATTATAATGCAAAACCTATTATTCTCTCAACTTCCTAAGTTTGTAAGAGTAATATTTAAAAATTGTCCATATTTTTGGGCCTTTGTCCCACTTTTATTAATGGCTATATATATATATATACACACACACGTGTATTTATGTGCATGTGCATATATATATATATATATATATATATATATATATATATATATAGATATATATATATATATATATATATATATATACACACACACACACACACACACACACACACACACACACACACACACACACACACACACACACACACACACACACACACACACACACATACACACACAAACATATGTGCATGTGTGTGTGTGTGTTTGTGTTTGTATAAATGTTTAAATATATGTATGTATATGCATATATGTATATATCATAAAAACTTAATGCTCAAAATTCAAAATGCAAAAAAATTAAACTTCAATTGCTTTTGCAGAAGAGTTTTTACAGTCAACAGTACATGAATTCTACTATTTTGCCAGAGGGTTAAGACGCCCTGCACCCCTTGCACATTAAATATGCCAACTCTGAGATCTCAGTAAAGTGAGGAAATGGGCTAATTCCCTGTTACTCATTGAAGCGCAACCTCCCTTCACATCGTCGGTAAGGTGCATGTCTAAAGTTCGAGTGCACCATGCAACTCGATCATATGTGCTCACCCTATGTTAGTTTGATTATGTGCTCCTTGGAAAATGTGACTTTGACCATTGGAGATTTGACTGACTGCCATCTGGGTAAGTCATAGTAAACCTATACATATATATATATATATATATATATATATATATATATATATATATATGTATATGTATATATGTATATATATATATATATATATATATATATATATATATATATATATGTCTGTGTGTGTGTGTGTGTGTGTGTGTGTGTGTGTGTGTGTGTATGTATGTGTGTGTATATATATATATATATATATATATATATATATATATATATGCACATGCACATAAATACACGTGTGTGTGTGTGTGTGTGTGTGTGTGTGTGTGTGTGTGTGTGTGTGTGTGTGTGTGTGTGTGTGTGTGTGTGTGTGTGTGTGTGTGTGTGTGTATATAAATGTATAAATATGTGTACGTATATGTATATATGTATATATCATGAAAACTTAATGCTCAAAATTCAAAATGCAAAAAAATTAAACTTCAGTTACTTTTGCAGAGGGGACAAGTCCTTTCCGCCCATGATGTGAGGGACAATGTCCCTAAACACCCCCAAATGTTTAAATATCACTGGAGGTTTTAGTAATAGAGAGTTAAATTGTTCAGTTTCAACTACTCTATCAGAAAAGAAATATGAATAAGAAAAGAAAAAAATATATAAGCTGCCAAACTTGAGGGAGTCAGCATTACACAAGTGTTCCAATCATTTGCAGTTAACATTTAAATCAAGTCCCTCATAATACATTTTTCCATCCTGAAACTCCTACAAAGCCTTGTTTATATTTAATAGTTACATATCCACAGGTTTGCATGTGTTATGGAGCTCCTGATTTCAAGTGTTTTGTTACCTTTAAAAAAACTAAACTTGAATATTTAACTGTGCTGACTGATCTGAATGACTCAGTCCTTATCTTATAGCAAAGAACTATCAGGAAACAGGAAATTCTTTGTATGCAGATACACGTTATACTTGCATGCATGGACACTTTTTCTCCTTCCATTTGCTTTTACTAAGATTTCATTAAATGATAATGTGTACATATGTGTGCACGCAAATGTTTGCTCATACATATGTGCGTGTATGGGTATGAAACTAAGTGTATGCGGTGTATGTATGTGCACAGAATCTACATGAAGTGAATAGTATAAAAAGTCATAAACCTAATGTTAAATCACAAATGTGTGACCAAATCAAAAATTAGTGTTTACAAAAGATTCAAAGATGTAAAAATGTTATAAAGACAAAATGCGACTTCATTGTTGTTCAAGTACGTCATTCAAGCGGAGCAGGAGAAAGTAAAAAAGGGCCATCTTGTGCTTAACTATTCACTGTCCATAACCTGAAGCTGGTGTTTTGTTTTGTTACAGTTAATTCCACAAAGTAAGGCTCTTTACTTGTTTTCACTTTTTTAACATATGAATAAAAGAGGTTTATATCAGATCATGCATAAAATATTGACAAACCACAATAGCATTCTGAAGAACCCAAGCAGATGAGAATAACATATGAAGAGACCTAACAAAACACTAAATAGATAAAGAACAATAGTACAAAAAGCTAATTAAACAGAAAATGACAAAAGGATTCTACAGAATGAAAATATGAGCAATCAACAACTTAAATGTTATAGTTATTAAATATTACAATTAACATGTCCTGTGAAAACTCAGAATAAAAATATTAAACTGGAAAATTACTTCAACATTCTTAATTTGAAGCTTGAGGCATAGAATTACCAAATGATGCTGTGTATGATCACCAAAGTTAATAGCACATGCATAAAAATGAAAACAATTACAGAAATCAATGTCTAAAAACATCAAAGGTAGAGTGACTGAAGCTGAGGACAAATTTAATGACTTGTTGTATAGCCAGACCACTCAGCTTCATCCTAGTCATCTAATTACTGCACTGCATGAAGTTACATGTGACATTCTTAACAAGCGAATTATGCTTGCATTAAAACATCAGTTAACGATTACATAATTTATTTAGTCCAATTTCCTTCTGACGTGAGCAGCTTATATTTATTCAGTTTACATTAATACTTAAATCCTTTGTTACTATCAATATTATTGAAACAATAATTTTACACTCCCAGAAATTTATTTGCCCCTTTATTTTGCCCCACTATATTTGAGACAGCTGACTTTCGCCCTGCCTTCTTTCTGGTTTGCTTAACAACCCGAGTATAGGAGGAGTCCTGATGGTGAGGTGGGGGATTGACAAGGCATCACATGTGCGTCTTTTTTCTAGGGAAGAGAGGGAGGAACATGTTGGGGTGTAGATGGAGCATAGCTACTGGTCTGATATTGGGAGTATGCAGATAATCATTGTTACAGAGTAGGTGAGTGGTCAAATGATGGACATGCCACCACATAGGTGAGAATGTTTTCTTCATGGTAACATTGCATAGTCACTAAATTATGACAGACCAGCATATCAGTAGGAGGATAGACTTAACCAAAGACCCACACTGGATGAAGTTCAATGGCCCTGGCGTCTCCTTTCCCCTCTACGGCTGTGGGGTTACTCATAGCCCAGTGACAGAAATGCATTGTCATCCATAGGTTGACTTACACTAATGAAGGGCCACAGAATCATGTAGGGCTAAATATCTGTATCTCCAAGATACTGTGGCATAGAGGAAAGACTGTGTTATGGAGGATGTTGAGGATCTGAAGTCAGTGGTGGCTGGTTGAAAAAAAATAATTGTGACAGACTACCCCTTGTGCTAACAGCACTTCATGTTTTTTTTTTCTTTTGATAGCCTTCTTGTTTTTAACATGTAGTGCTGCACACCATCCTTCCTTTTACATGACTATGGGGAATAAAAGACAATACAATGGGCATGTTTGAAAAGTAAAGTGTTAAAATAATAAATCCTTAATAAACCAGCACTGGAGGTCTACTTCCCACACTTAAGGTTGTAACAAAGATATTCGAAATTGCAGCCTCCTTCTCTGACCAGAAAATGAATGCCACCCACGAGTTCCATCACATTCCTCATTGTCTTTAGTAGGAAACTCTAACTTTCTTGGGATCTAACTCCATGCGCATTCCTCCTCACCATGTGTTAACAGGCATCCTCAGCTGAATATTTGTGAGTTGTAAGAATAATGACTAACATTTGGCCTGCAGAGATAGAAAGCAGATTTTGCTTTTAGCAATCACTTGTGAAAAAAGTATGGCATTTCTGAGTGCTGAATTATGTTAATAAACCCTTTTAGTAGACTTAACAACATGTCCCATGTGATACCTATTTGCATAATGACTTAATCCTAACCTCTTGTTCAGCTGAAAAGCAGGTAATGTTACAAAACTATAAATTAGCCTTTACATCTTGTCCCATGTTTTCTTTCTGCTTATAAAAAAAAAGAAAAAAAAACATGATTATGACCAGAATCTTTCCCTTGCATGCCCTAGTAAACTTCATATCTGTTGGAAGACCATCTACTACTGCCTGCCGTTTGTCTTTCTCCTGTGCCCAGAACTCACATATCTTTCATTATGCCCCTCCTTCTGAAATGTGGGGGTACTGATTCAATCATCTACAAAGCCCTACACCTTCAGGATATAGCCATCAGCCTGTTCAGCTACCTCCTTATCACTTGCCTTCTATCACAGCGCCATAATATGGGGTCCAGCAAGTGAGTGAACTGCAGCACATATATCTTCTTGGTCCTGTATAAAAAAGTGCCACAAACTTAGCATATGGCCCCTATTCATTTCCATAACCTGAATATTATGATCACTACTTAAGAACTCACCAATCATGAATACTCCTTGGTGCATTAGTTATGTTAATGCATAGACAGTTCATTATCTGTCTCAGGTAGCACATTTTATTAAAGCTTTCTAGTAAACAAGGGACCTTGCTATTGATGTAGATTGAGACACCTCAGTCTTTAGTCCCTGTCTGTGCAGTAGCTGGCCTAAATGTGTAGAAGGAATTGTAGCATTGCTCTGCCAGGATGCTTTCCACAACTTTAAACCATGTCTCTGTAACTGCATAAATGCCTAGGGAGATCCTGGAGGAAACAGAGTGCATACAATTTATACTGAACAAAAAGTATGAAATAAGAATCTAAGGGATGCAACTTGTTCAATGTTTAGCAGGGAAGAGTTACTATTTGTAGGCATGTTTTGTGTGCCAAATCAGAAATGCTTTAGAGCAGGGTCAGCTCCAAGATCGCACAATATCACAGAAAATAGTGGTTTTACATCACTGTTCAAACATTGTGTTTGATGAGTTTATTCACAACCGAATTAATTCAATCAAAACCATATTAACTACTGATCTGCTTTCTGTACATACACACACACGCACACACTCACATATATATATATATATATATAGAGAGAGAGAGAGAGAGAGAGAGATATCTGTAAACCTGTGCATAAACTATTTATATATATATATATATATATATATATATATATATATATGGTTCCACTTCATATCATCGAATTACCATTTCATCGAATTGCAAATCATCGAGACCAAATCGTTGAAAACTCATTTCATCAAAAACTCATTTCATCGAATCTCAAATCATTGAATACTATGAAGCAACTACAAATAACATCCCATACACTTTGTACTATATTTATGCAGTGGCGAAAAAAGGTAATTTCCTAACCCCACTGTAGTGCGACCTTGGAGTTAGTATATTTAATTACGGGGGGTGTGGGGGGGTGGAGCCCCCACATGGGGGGTGCAGGGTGGCTTGCCCCTGCATAAACGTAGTAAAAACATTGTGGAATGTTATTTGTAGTTGCTTCATAGTTTTCAATGATTTCAGATTCGATGAAATGAGTTTTCGATGATCATTTTGATTAGTTTTACATCTTAGGTAGTGAGGTATGATTACTGATGAGCATAAACATATACGTATGTTAGCACAGTATTTCTACTTTGCTCATCAACGGAATGGGAACTAATGACTATTTAACTTGCTTTTTTATAGGTTCATAGGTTCATAGGTTTATACTAGGCTATCTGCCCTAAGGCATTTATAAGCCTAGCCCAAATTTTTGTGGCTTACGCCACCCCTTATATGGAAAAATATTGTGCCCATTAGTTTGTTGTGCCTCTGTCCAGCAGTGACACAGATATGATTCCTGGGGAAAACCTACGATCTCCCATCCACAGGTCTAGATTTCTCTTGAACAGAGTCAGCGAGGTGCTCTGCCTCACATGGACCGGGATTTTATTCCACAGCATAGGGAGTCTCTGAGTGATAAATCTATCCCTCCAGCACATCCTATTTATAGCCGTGCTAAGGTTTAAGTCGCTTGCTCTAGTGGTTTTGGTGGATTTGGATTTTTTGAGGTGGAGCATGTCCATTAATTCCGGGTTGGACATGGCCTTGTATGTCAGGCACATGTCACCTCTGAGCAGACGGTATGCGACTGAATAGAGCTGGAGTTTCTTCAATCTGGCAGCATATGACAGATTTTGGAGTCCCTTTATCCTTTTGGTGAGGAACTTTTGGGGTCTCTCCAATTGCTGCAGATGTCGGGTGAGATACATCCCGAATGGGGCATTGTACTCGATCATTGGTCTGATAAGTGAAGAGTACAGGGAACAATGACCTCACTAGATCTGGATGTGAATCCCTTCATGATCAGGTGGGCAATGTAGAAGGTCTTTCTAACCACTTTAGCAATGTGAGTGTCAAAAGAAAGGCCACTGTCAACCTGGGTCCCCAGGTCCCTGATAACCTCTTCTGTGCTTAGTGGATTGCCACCTATATGGTAGCTTGGGGTTACCTTGTTTTTCCCGAAGGGTATGACTATACATTTTTGGCGTTTAACTTCAGGCCATGGCTCTGGCACCAGCTATCTGTTTCCGTGAGTCCCTTCTGAAGGATATCCGTGTCGATGCACTTTCCACTATGGCGCCCAGTTTGCAGTCGTCTGCAAACTTTGTCAGCCAAAGTCCTCCCATGTTGGCCTGTACTTCTGAGAAGTAGATGCCAAACAATAGGGGCCAAGGACCGAGCCCTGTGGGACACCACTTGTGACCGGCTTGGAGTCTGACACAGCGCCAGCAACTCTAACCCTGTGGGTTCTGTCCTTAAGCCAGTTTGCAACCCATCTTGTGACATATGGGTTTACATTTAAGCTGGTAAGTTTTTCTACAATACCCGAGTGGGGTATTGTGTCGAAAGCCTTTGCAAGGTCAAGGTAGGCTGTATGGACTGCCTTTCCCTCATCAATGGCCTTGGTGACTGTTTCGAAGAAGTTGACCAAGTTCAAAAGGCATGATCTTCCCTTGACAAAGCCAAACTGGGTCGGGTCCAATGTCTGCAAGTCCCCTATATCTTTGTTTATGAGCTCCATTATGATCCTCTCCATAGCTTTGCAGACTAGATTTGTTAAGCTTATGGGGCGGTAATTACCAGGGTCCGTAGAGGCGCCTTTGTGGAGTGGGACCACAGTTGCCGTCACGCCACTCCTTGGGCACGTATCCTGTGGTAAGGCTGAGATTAAACAGCTGCCTTATGTGCGGGTTTAATTCCTCATTTAGCTCGTGTAGCACACAGCTGGGGACACCATCCGGTCCCATTGATGCTGTGTTTTTAGCTTTAGAGAGCAGCTTTCACCTGCGCATTTGAGATGTCCGGGAGGCTACACTCGGCTGGGATAGTTATCTCTCCTTTAGGGGAGAGGGGTGAAGTTTGCACTGAACCTGTCTGCCAGTATGTTGGCAATGTCTGTGGGTTCAGTGATTTTTGTATCATTTTGGACTAATTCTGAGCATATCTGGGAGTTTCCACCCAGGTTCCTAACATAGCTGAAAAAGGCCTTATGATTGTCCTTTGAATCCATGGCAATTTTTCTCTCAAAATTGGCCTTAGTTGATTTTATGAGTGCTCGTATTTTTTACTAATAATGATCAGGGGTGACTTCCCTTTTATGGATTTTGTTCTATCATGTAATAGCTTTCTCCTCTTATTGTAAAGTTTGTTAATGGCTGGGGTCCACCAGACTGGACGTTTGCCCTTTGTGGAAAGAGTCTTGGTTTTATTTGGGATTGCCTGATCCATGCAGTCCTGGAGGTGTTCATAGAAGGCATTTGTAAGGGCTTCCGCAGCTTGGGTTGTGGTTTCCTCTGGCTCAGGGGCCTTGAAGGATACCACACCAGTCTTGAGTAGTGTGAAGTTTGCTTTAGAGAAGTTCTTCACTATGGTCTTTTTGGTTTGGGGGGGGGGCGGGATGTGGATTTCCAGTGAGATTAGTTTATGATCAGATCTCACCAATGAGGGATATACTTCTGGTGTGGAGCATTTTGTCCCCATGTTTGTGACAATGAGATCTAGTATATTTTCTCCTCTTGTGGGAACAGTGACTAGCTGTTCCATGGCATTTGAATTTATGAACTCCAGGAACCGTTGGGCTAGAAAGTTAGGGCTTGAGTAATGTTCCCAGTCTATATTCGGGTAGTTGAAGTCACCCAATATGATGGTGTTTGGAGATACATTTATACCCTCCAGTGTCTTCAGGAAGGCTGTGTGGGGTTCCTGAGTTTGAGAGGGTGGCCTGTAGCATGCTACAATTTGTAGAGCAGTTTTGCCTATGGTTAGTTGCACCTGGATGGTTTCCGAAGCTTTGTGCGTTGCCACCAACATGGAGGTGTGGGTATCCTTTATGAATATGGATACACCCCCTCCTTTTGTGGTGTGGTCCGGGTTTTGGGGCCGGAACGCATGATATGAGGTAAACCCTAATAGTGCCGGGGTGCTCTCAGGAGCCTTGAACCAGGTTTCAGTTACTGCACAGACATCGATGTTCTCCATACTGAGAAGGGCCTCGAGTGCGTGCATTTTGAGATTTAGACTTCTGGCATTGAGCAGCATTACCCTCAGTTTCTTCCCATTTTTGTTTTCTAGGGTGGTAGGTTTAGAATTTGAGCCTTGCCTAAAAAAGGCACTTGTAAACCATACCCTTAATGTATAAATCCTATTCATGAAATTTGGTATAAATTTGCTTAGAACTCTGTTTCTTTCCCCAGTCTATGGCAAAAATGTAGATACAAATGTCACATCTGAGTGTGAGTTAAAATAGTTACTTATCTAATTTATGCAATCATATTTTAACAAGAACCCCATCTATATTGGTACTACTGGAAAGAGAAATGATTATAAGTTGTAAAATGATTTAGAACTTGTAGTTTTAAACAAAAGACTAACTTTGTTTTGTTTTTCAGAAGCAATATTTTCATATAGCTTTTAAATCAGTTTTATACAGGAGGGTATAGTTTCAAGTGAGTGGGACATATTTATATGAAAGAGTTAACACCAGTTCTGCTTTTCAGTTTGTGACTAACAGAGGAACTTAATGGTTTTTATTTAGCTCTCATGTTTTGTGCTGTAGAAAATTATACCCTTTCGACATCATCATCATGAGCATATACTATGGGATATATTAATTTGTTGGTATACTTAGTCTGAGTTGAAAAACGATGGATAAAATCCTTTGCTTTCTGCTTTTAGGTGAGTTCAACACTAATCTGCTCAAGTCATGTATTAATTTATAAGCATTATTTTAATAATGATTTCTGTTTCATAGCAAATATTTTATTTTACTGTATATGCTTAGAGGCAGTTATAAGAAACTAATATATTTTTAATTCTATGCAATTCTATGTGAATCTGATTCCATGAGTAATCTGATACTTATAGTAAAAACTGAGTGTTGAAAATGCTTATATGTAGACACCAAGGGAAGCATTTAAATTTAAATCAATTTGTTTATTTATTTATTTACATGTCTTTGCCAGGGTAGTGCAATTATCAGTAATGACCAATTTCAGGTTCAGCCCTGGTAAAATACAAAATATCTCATTAACAAAAAATACGGAAATGTTAGCAATAACAGAATAGTTCAAGCTAATTACACGGAAAATGTATATATATATATATATATATATATATATATATATATATATATATATATATATATATATATATATATATATATATATATATATATAGATATATATATGTATATGTATATGTATATATATATATATATATATATATATATATATATATATATATATATATATAGATATGTATAGTGAGCAAACAGTGCAATTTACAATCAAGTGCAGTGTAATGTACTATATATATATATATATATATATATATATATATATATATATATATATAGAGAGAGAGAGAGAGAGAGGTGCCATTTACAATCAAGCAGAGTGTAATGTACAATATATATATATATATATAGTTTCTAAAGTTGGTCAATCTTCAATGAATCTTTAGAGATGAGAAGAGACTTGGAAAGGATATGGATTAGGTGACATGTCCTGTGTTTAATCAGTAAAATTTTGCTTGGGTGAAGAAGTGCTTTATGAGTTGCACTCTGAATTTGGAATAACTGATGTAGCAACAAAGCTGTTTCCATATCACTCTGGCATAATGCACCGATGAATCCTCATAATAATAATTTTGTAACTCCAGTGCAAGATAAATAATATAAACATAGTTTACAAAAGAAGAAACAGAGCCCAGATATAGATTTTAACATTATAGAGTAATTTGCTTTCTGGGCGGCCACGGTGGTGCAGTGGTTAGCATTGCCACCTCACAGCAAGAGGTTCTCTGGTTCAATCCTCAGCTGGGCTGCCTTCTGTGCAGAGTCTGCATGTCCTCCCTGTGGTCGTATGAGTTTTTTCCGGGTGCTCCGGTTTCCTCCCACATCCCAAAGACATGCTGCAGGTGGATTGAACACTCTAAATTAGCCCTAGGTGTGAGTGTGTGCATGTGTGTGCCTTCTGTGGAAGACTGGGTGCCGGTCTGGCAACTCGACACTGTAAAACTTCACTGCCAATCATGAGCGGACAAGGTGATCTGCTGTGGCGACCCCTAACCGGGAAAAGCCGAAACAAGAAGAGTCATTTGCTTACTGGAATAAAGGGTTTACTTTGGAACTACTGTAAATATATAACCAATAAAATCAAGTGAAATTATTTAAAACGGATGTAAAAATCTGTTTTAATGTACCCAATACTTTTTTTTGGAAAGAAATACTTGTTAACAGATAACATTAAATTAAATGGATGTTATCTTCCCTGCCTTCCTCGTAAACTTGTGCTAGGACATTTCCAGAATATTTTGCAGCATGTTTTATCCATTAAAAAGTGCAGTGTAGTATTAATCAGACTCAGACATAAGAGCCAACATATGCCTTTCATCCCACATTCTTTATTCAGCCTACTGTTTGGAATATGTTAGGAGAATTGAGACAATTCCAAATTATGGTAAGCAATAAATAGATGGATCAGATCCTACATTCTGTAAGGCATGTGAGACTTGTTCTGTCCTTTAATGTATTGAAATATTTTTTGTTCTGGAACATTCATTTCACATTGGAAAATTACTACTCTATTTCAATTCCAACTGACCCATTACTTACGACATAGTTCCTTTGGTCCTACCTCAGTTATTCTACTTTAGTAAAACAATTCACATCTATTGTATCCACTCGACTTAGAAATCCTTTTAAATCACTTGATCTGATATAATGAGTGCAATTATCAGTAATGACCAATTTCAGGTCATTACTGAGAGGTAATTAAGAAGAAGAACGGTATGTTGTAAAATGAAGTTAGCGTTACTGAGGACACTAAACGTACACGCAGCAGTAAAATGAGAGAAAGACATGAGATGGATACATTCATGGGAAACTGCAAAAATAAATGGGCGGTATATTCATGTGAGAATTATAATTAATATGATAATTAGATGGTAAGAGAGACAAGTGATGTTTAACAAATAAAGGACTTAAGTCTGTGGAGATTTAAAATAAAGGAGGAATTTCATAAAATGTAGTTTAGAGATGGGTTAACATTGGAAACTGATTACTGGATAATTAGCTGGAGTACAGAAAAAGGCAAGCTTATGGAAATAGATTTTGGCTTTAAAAATCATAATGCATTAGTTGCAAGGATGGGAAGGGGTAGTAAGGAAAAATAGTAAGCGAAGTGTTGTAAATTCAAATCTTGGCTTTTAATCCAGGAAGTGAACATGGGGTGTTTCAAATGTTGTGGAGTGGGTCTATATTATAAAGTCAAAGGTACAAAATCTTGAGTACCCTTTCAGCGACACATAAGTGTCGAACATCCTCTTCAGCAAACAGTCACATCATTGATTTCTTCCCAAGGGAAAGAAATTGGTAGGCCAACTATGCACGACACAATTTAGCAAACACTAGGAAGTGGGGGGCTGTGCCCCCCACAACCCCCTTACTAAATATAGTAACTTTGAGATCGCACTACAGCAGGGAAAAGGGTAGATTTAAAGCAACGACCAACCAATTTATTTTCCTTGAAAAAAAATTGATGATGTGGCCATTTGCTGAAAGGGTACTCAAGATTTTGTATCTTCAACTTTATAATATAGACCCTGTGGAGAGACCATGTTGGAATAAGGGTGCTGCATATAAATAAGGAAGAACTGTGAATAGCTTTAAAACATAAGGGTTGATTATAGGTATATTATTAACTGTTGAAAAAGAAAAAAACCTGAAAGAATGGAAGTGTTTGGAGAAATGAACAAGGGCGCCAGAACCATAGAATGAGGGGGAGGGATCGACCCCCACTTTTACAGCTGCAAGAACTGTGACATAGGCAAAAACTCCATAGTGGAGTTTTTCTTTAAGGAGGACCCATCGTAGGACTCATGAGTGTGTCGCACGTTAATGTGCATTTAAACACAAAAACGCATGGAAGTTATGTTCCAAAGTATGTATGACTACCACTGCTTGATTACATTAATGCTGCCAGAGTCAACATTTGTGCCCAAGAGTTATGCTTTGCTTTCTTATGGTAAGGAGAGTGCTAACTCGTGATTCACTTATTGCATGAGAGGAGAGTTTTCTGCTGCCGTTCACTTATTGCAGAAGTGTGCGTGTGTGTCCACATGTGTGAGCATGGAAGCTCAAGATGTAACTTTAGCACTTTAGAAGAAAATAAAATGACTGTTCTTTTGACTTTGTGCCTTTTTTTCATTCACATTCAGGAAGTACAGCCATCAAAATGCTTGTTCATACTGGATACGAATGAGTCACATTTAATTGTTATATTCTTTTACCCACCCTCCTACTTTTTTTTTGAAAGGGTCATGAATTAATGGGTGCTAGAGTGCATTGGGACATTGATGGCCAACTATTTGATATATGTAAAGGGAGCATTTAAGGCCTAAAACAAGCATCATTTTTTTATTGACAGCGTTAGCCATTAGGCAGAACTGCATTTGTGATAGATGTTTTTGAAATGGCATTATATTTTTTTCTGCGGCGGACAAGCAGGAAATGAGATACTATAAAGCCAATGACATAATCAGCTGTATAAGACTGCTGCATAGCAGTACTGATTTCCCATGCAGTGATGTCATTATGGTGAAATGCTACTTCCTCTGCTAATTTTGCCTTTTCCATCCAGTTAGCCTATAAAATGCTATCAGTTTTTTACTTGAGATTTCTAAACTCATTCTGTTACATGCAGGCACTGTAAAATTGTTTTCAGTATGAATAATAACAAAGAAATGTGAAAACTTAAAAAATGACTTTATCAGTTCTGCCATTCATTTTACTACATAATGGAACACAGCATCGTAGCTTCATTAACATTAAAGATGTCTTTGGTTTCTATAGAATGTAGGATGCTTTTAACAATAAACTGTGTAGTTTATCCACGATAGTGGATAAAAGGTTGACCTTGTCCACCTTATGTCTTCATACTTTTTATTTAAAATATTCTCCTCAAGTCAAACAGAGAACCTCATTTTCTTATTAAACTTAAATCTAACTCTGGTAAAAGCTATATAAACAATCGTTTTTGTTGAGGGCTGGTGGAAAAGGGTCACTGAAGACAGAAAATTTCCTTGAGGGGATCTGACAATAGACATTTGACATGCATTAGATTCACAAGTTATCATATGGACAGGGTTCCTATTATGTGATCGAAGACACATTTTGTAGAATGCATTTTGATCGAACGTAAAAGAATGAAAAGGCAAAATAGCAAAGTGGCCTTTAAGTGAATTCTTTCCCAGGGAAAGAATTTACTTGGCTGCTTCTGTTACTTTGCCATTTTTGGCACTGTAATGTGATCTCAGAGTTGATATATTTGAGTAGGGGGGTGTGGGGGGCACAGCCCCCCCAAGTCGGGAGTGTGGTAGGTGAAGCCCCCATTTAATGTAATATTTAAATTTTTTTTTTTTGGAACAGACATTTTTTTCCCTTGGAAAAAAATTGCTGTTCTGAGGTTTCGACATTGAAAGCTTTCACTTATATGGGGTTGATTTATCATCATTCACTTTTTTAAGCATTTGATGATATAATATAGACCCTGTGGACAGCACCCTGGAGGAATTGCTATATGGCCATGCTAACTCCAAAGCTACGACAATTAGAGTCTATCCTGGGCTTAGAACATGTCCTGAAGAGATAATTAGCATGCCTGATAAGCATGTCTGTTGTAGGCACTATATGCAAGGAAGCACACATATCAGATATTCCAGGTACTGATGCTCATCTTTATGTTTTAAAAGCATGTTTTTCAAAATATTGCTATTTGCAGTTCACTAAAGGAAATTGCTTTTTAAAAAATGATCATAATACTCATAATCATTGTCTGTTTTGTGACTAAAAATGCTTGAAATGGCTATACGATGGTTCAGGGCTCCTGAAAGCACCCCAGCACTACCAGGTTATACCTCATACCATGCTTTTCGGCCCCAAAACTTGGACCGAACCACAAAAGGAGGGGGAGTATCGATATTCATCAAAGATACCCACACCTCCAGGTTGGTGGCAAAGCACGAAGCATCAGAGACTATCCATGTGCAACTAAGAGTGGGTAAAACTGTCTTCCAGTTTATGGCCTGCTACAGACCACACTCCCAAACCCAGGAACCCCACTCGGCCTTTCTGAGAACACTGGAAAATATGAAGGTCTCTCCAAACACCATTATATTGGGCGACTTTAACTACCTAAACATAGACTGGGAGCATTACTCTAGCTCCAACACCCTATCCCAAAGGTTCCTAGAATTTATAAACTCAAATGCTATGGAAAAACTTGTTACCACTCCCACAAGAGGGGAAAACATACTGGACCTGATCATCACCAACATGGGGACTCTATGCTCCAGACCAGAAGTGTATCCCTCACTGGTAAGATCAGACCATAAACTAATCTCACTGGATATTCACATCCCGACCCCACCCCCTGCCCAGAAAACCACAGTGAAAAACTTCTCTAAAGCAAATTTCACACTCCTCAAAACCGAGGTGGAATCCTTCAAAGCCCCCGGGCCTGTGGAAAATATGGCCCAAACCTCAGAATCCTTTATAAACGCATTCTATGAACACCTTCAGGAATGCATGGATCATGCAATCCCAAATAAAACTAAGACCCAATCCTGCAAAGGCAGACGTCCTGTCTGGTGGACCCCAGCCATAAACAAACTATACAATAGAAGGAGGAAGCTACTACATGATAGAGCAAAATCCCAAAAAGGGAAGGCATCTCTGATCAGTATTAGCAAAAAACTACGGGCACTCATAAAATCGTCTAAGGCCAGCTTCGAGAGAAAAATTGCACAGGACACTAAGGATAATCACAAGGCTTTCTTTAGTTATGTTAGGAACCTGGGTGGTATTTCCCAGATATGCTCAGAATTAGTCCAAAATGACAAAAAATACACCGAACCCACAGACATTGCCAACATCCTAGCTGACAGGTTCAGCGCAAACTTCTCCCCCCCTCCCACCAAAAGGGCAAATATCTATCCCAGCAGAGTGCTGCCCCCCTGACATCTCAGATGCTCAGGTAAGAGCCGCCCTCTCCAAAACAAAGAACACAGCATCAATGGGACCAGACGGTGTCCCAGGCTGCATCCTACATGAACTCCAAGAAGAGCTAAACCCAAACATAAAACTACTGTTCAATCTCAGCCTTACTACAGGATATGTGCCCAAAGAGTGGCGTACAGCAACATTGGTCCCTCTCCATAAAGGTGGTGCCTCAATGGATCATGGAAACTATTGCCCCATAAGCCTGACTAGTTTGTTCTGCAAAGCTATGGAAAGGATCATCATGGACCTCATAAATAAAGATATTGGGGATCTACAGACACTGGATCCTACACAGTTCGGCTTTGTTAAGGGCAGATCCTTCCTCTTAAACCTGATTGATTTCTTTGAAACAGTCAACAAGGCCATTGACAAGGGGAAGGTGATCTACACAGCCTACCTGGACCTCGCAAAGGCCTTCGATACAATACCCCACTCGGGCATTATAGATAAGCTCACCAGCTTAAATATAAGCCCCTATGTCACTAGATGGATTGCAAACTGGCTCAAGGGCAGAACCCACATGGTTAGAATTGCTGGAGACATGTCAGACTCCAAACCAGTTACAAGTGGTGTCCCACAAGGCTCAGTCCTGGGACCTCTCTTGTTCGGTATATATTTCTCGGAGGTACAGGCCAACATGGAACGACTGTGGCTGACCAAGTTCGCAGATGACTGCAAACTGGGTGCCATAATCAACTCTCCAGCCAACACAAGCATCCTCCAAAAGGGCCTCAAAGAAACAGACAACTGGTGCCAGAGCCATGGCTTCAAGCTAAATGCCAAAAAGTGTATAGTCATCCCCTTTGGCAAAAACAAAGTGCCCACAAATTACCACATAGGTGGTAATCCATTAAGTACAGAAGAAGTAATTAGGGACCTGGGGACCCAAGTTGATAGCAATCTCTCATTTGACAACCACATGGCCAAAGTGGTTAGAAAAACATTTTATATGGCCCACCTAATCATGAAGGGATTCACTTCTAGATCAGGGGAGGTCATCGTGCCTCTTTACTCATCCCTCATCAGGCCCATAATTGAGTACAATGCCCCTTTTGGGATGTACCTTACCAGACACCTGCAGCAACTGGAAAGACCCCAAAAGTACCACACCAAGAGGATCAAAGGGCTCAAACAGATGCCATATGCTGCCCGGTTAAAGAAACTCCAGCTCTACTCAGTGGCATACCGCCTGTTCAGAGGCGATCTGTGCCTGACGTATAAAGCCATGTCCAACCCGGAATTAATGGACATGCTGCACCTCAGAAAATCCAAATCCCATCAAGCTACGCTCGTGAGACTTGAACCTCAGCACTGAAATAAATAGGACATGCTGGAGGGACAGATTCATAACCCAGAGGCTCCCTTCACTCTGGAATAAAATCCCAGTCCAGGTTAGGCAGAGTCCCTCATTGACTCTCTTCAAGAGGAATCTTGATGAGTGGATGGGAGATCGTAGGTTTACCCCGGGTATCACTTCTGTGTCACTGTTAGACAGAGGCACAGTATACTAACCTCAAAAAAGGGCATAGCAAAATAAATTTAAAATGGGTGGCGAAAGCCAAACACATTCTGGCTAGGCTTATAAATGCCCTAGGGCAGATAGCCTAGTATGAACCTATGAACCTATGAACTAAAGTGTTCCTTCCACCAGTATTTAAATTGAAGCTGTTGACCTTGTTAGAAGACTATATCCCTCAAACAACAGTAAAGGTGTATGTATTGTATTTAGTCAGCACAGGCATAGCTTGTTTATGGCTTCAGAAATTGGTAACTATTGAGTCTAACACATAGTGCTCACACATACACACACACACACACACACACACACACACACACACACACACACACACACACACACACACACACACACACACACTTTTTCTGTTTGCCATATACATCTGAAATGTAAAAGGAAATACCAAATGGCTTTGGCCAACTAAGTTTGAGATGACTGCAAGCTAGGAGCAGTTATTGAATCCCCAAATGATATAACCATCATGCAGGAAGGTTTGTCCCAAACAATAACTGGTGCCAGAATCATGAATTGAAACTAAACTCCAAAAATACATTATTGTATCTTTTGGGAAGGCATCTACTCCAGGGAGCTGCCAAATTGACAATGCCTCCTGAGAAATGACCCAGCTGTTCGGCATTTGGGAACTTTTGACTAACGTGCCCAGAGTCATAAGAAAGTCTTTCTATATTGCACAGCTTATAAACAAATTGATTGTGAGTAGATCTAGAGATGTTATTGTCCCCTTTACAAAGGCCTCATTAGATCAATCATTTTATATAATGCCCACTTTGACATGTATCTGTCCAGACCCATGCAACAATCTGAATACTCATAGAGTTACCTAGTGCTTAGAGGTGACATGTCTGGCATACAAGACATCCTCCGACCTAATACAGATGGACCTACTGAACATCAACAAGTCAAATGGCATCAGAAATACTCAGTCCAGGTATCTAAACTGAATGTTGTGGAGAGATGGATATATATATATATATCACAGAGGCTACCACTGTTCCAGAACAGACTGTCCATTCAAGTAAAACAAAGCTTATCCCTGTCCATATTCAAATGCAACTTGGATCTAAGGATGGGTAATAGAAAGTGTACTCCAGGATTGCCCCTCATGCCACTAATGGAAATAGTCAGTCCCTAAATGCTGCATCCCTCACATGGGTCCCCCCAAATTATCTATGGTATGATCACAGTCATTCTCACTCAGGCTAATGTACAATTATCAGCCATGAAATAGGTAAGACCAATCAGGAAATGTTAATTCAAGCACCAAAAGTGGCTAAGATTAAAATGATCTCTGCATGAGCCTATGCTGTGGTAGTAAATAGTTTTAAAAAATTGCCCTTTTCAGATCACTAAGTGCCCATCTCACCATCCATCCCCCATGTTCTACAGCTTCTGGCACCTATGGAAATGAATGAAGAGTTTGTAAAAGATTGTGTGTATGAAAATTGGATTTTAGTCAGGAAACTGTATGAAATGAGAAAGAAGATCTTAGTTTACCATATGGATTGAAATTAAGTGTATGAGGACATGGCTGTAAATGAAGAAAATATGGAGAAAGTTGTGTTTGGATTTGAGTAAGTAATAAAAATACAGTATAGAAATGGCACCAAGGATAGATAGTTTAGAATATCAGTTTTGTGGAAAGCTAACCAAGGAGTATAACAACATAGCAGTTGTGATATGTAATGAGTGGCTATTTGAGACAGGGCAAAGATGAGCTAAATGATATGAAGAGGAAATATGCATTTTTTGAAGAAAAAGAAGAATGAGGAGTAGTTTAGGACCTATCTCTGCATTAGGGACAGAAAATCAAGCATTTTAAATACTGAAAATTAAAAAAAAAACAGTTTTAAAAAACAATTTCTAGAGGAAGTGAGAGGAATTGGCAAAAACAAATACAGAAAATGTGTATTACTATAGTTTACAGAAATTATGTAGATAATATAAGGCATAAGTGAGGGTTAAATAGTTCTGATTGGGAGAAAACATTTAATAATGCTGAACCTCAAATGTTAAACTTAAACATTGGAGATCTACATATAAGCTTATCCATAGTCAATAATTGCACCGATTGTGAATAGATGAGTGTAAAATGAATGGTGTATTCATATCTGAATTTGTTGTTTACTGACATATTAGTTTTTCTCTTACTTACTTGCTGGAATTTGTTTATTAGGGGACAGCACTGATCTACACGGAAGTGTTCATATTTTTGCCCAGGGGTATGTACATAACAATATTAGAATAGATAATGGAAAATGCAAGAAAAGAATGCCAACTCAGTAAAGCATGTACATAGCCTATTTACAATGGTGTTACAGAAACAATATGTTTACTGTTCCAATGTAGTTTCTAACACCTGAGATATTTACATTGTGGTTTGGATGCTATTACAGACTAGATATAGCAGTACTGTTGATAAGATTCATGTTGGTAGATTGACAGCACTTTCACTGAATCCTATTTCAGTGAAAATATTTTGCTAAAACCACTTTCTATGAACATCAAAACAAATTGTTTTTGCAAGGAGCATAGTCCCCCTGCATCCTCCACTTGGGGGACACCCCCACACCTCAGAACTTAAATATATCTACTCTGATGTTGAACAACAGTGGAGACAAGGGAGTTCTCCAGAATTACTGAGAGTGATTTCTGCAACATATTTCCAGTAAAGTGGTGTCAACAGAATGATAATTTCCTGTTGATAAACCCATGTGTACACTGACTGTGGTAGCTTTATGGTATGAGGTTGTAAAATGAATGTTAGAGAAATAAATAGATGAAATAAATGTGATGGATAAATTGGGGGAGGGCATGTATGAGAGGGTAGGAGGATAAAGGAGCAGGGAATTACTGAGTGTAGACAATTGGAATGGAATGTTGGAAAGGAAATGAATGTGAGGAAGAGAGAGTTGTGAGTCGTAAAGAGAAATGTTGCAAAAAGGAAGTTGTACCAAAACAGAATAAAGATGGCTGTCCTTTTAGTCAATTAATGTTTGAATGTCACATAAAAGAAATGGCTTAATATGTTAGGGCAAAGAATAAGGTGATAGCTGGATAAGGAAAGGTGGCATTAGAACTAATGTATTGCTTATTTATATTGATGATATGACTGTTCTGGTAAGAGTGGACAGGAAGTTCAAAAGTGTGATGATAGACTTGTGTGAAAAAGTTGAGAGAATTGGGTTGCAACTGGATAGAGAAAAGAGTCAAGGATTTTGAAAAACAAATGATTGCAGGAATTAAAGATTATATGCAATATGTTTTATTTACCTCTTCTTTTTGCTGTAATTATGATGTCATGAAAAGTGGACTTTCTGATTGTAAATAATGTTGTTTTTACTTTAGTTACATTAGTGGAGATATATTTATTATGTTTAAAAACTTGAAACTATACAATTATTTCCTGATTCTGTGTTATTTGTCAGCAGCTTCTGATGATGTCATAAAGGGGCAAACAATGTGTAATTCAATATGTTGAGGTATCGAACTGAAGGGTGTCCCACTATGAAAGGAACAGGTTTTGAGGTTCTTTAATACTTTGTGTTATTGAATACCATTACCTCTTCTGAACATAGCCTGCATTGACCTGAGGACTTTGTGAGGCAGCCGAACCCAACAACTGGTTTCTGGCACAGCAGCTCTGCCTGTATGTTAGATTTAGCATTATATACAGTGATAAGGTCTGACATACAGGTGAAGCCACATGTCCATGAGTCTGTAGTGCAGAACCTCCACCTGGAAGGTGGCATGGCCATTATACCTGTATTTTCTCCATCCAAGATTACAAGCCATCCCTACATGAGTTTGGGGATAGCTTTTGCTACAACTACAACATATGTGCATGTTCCCAGGCTCTTTCCCACTGACTCCAAAGCTTGCAATACAGCTCCATTTTTATATATAAAATTTGATATTACAGGCAGTCTGGCTGGTTTCCCCAACAGGTACTGCCTGCAGTACCTAGTCTCACATAGAGGGGGGGAGGGCTTCCACATTGCTGAAAAGCAGCTCATTTAGTTCCACAAACATGTTTTCATTATAACACTAATCTATTCACTGTGTAGCACACATAAGCATGCTTTACTGGAAACTATGATTGTAGTGAGTCACATGCCCTTAGTTTCCTTCCTAAGAGTGATCATTCCATGGCAGACAACTTTTTATTACAGTGTTGTATCTTTCGTTACACTGTATGCTAAGCATTATGCATTTTACTAAGGCTCTTATTTTGTTCCATTTCTTTTAGTTTTCTTTGAGTATGAATGCAGTTAGTTACGTAATTACTGATTTATAGTTTGATTGCCTAACTACAGGACTGATTGTGTTGCATTCTGTGTCAAACCAAATTCAGAGTGTATAAATTATGCCCTCCCACTGGAAGTTGTTTACGCCCTTATTTCATCATCAAAAAGCAAGACCACATTACTCACAGTCAGGAAGGAAGTGTACAAAAAATGCACACATAATATTATTAAACTTAATAAATATAGTTCCAATGAATAATGTAAAGTAAACCTACATATGTTAGAATCAGGAAATCCACTAAATGATGATAGGATGATTATTGCAAAAAGAAACACCTAAAAATTACCTTTATATGTGATATTTAAGATACAGAAAAAATATTGATGTTGGGGTAAGGGCAGAAAGAAACCAGGGCAAAGAATGAAAATAGGTTACAAAATTTAAAAAAAAATGAGCTCTGGAAATATGTCTTTAAAATCAGTCAAGTCATTTTCTGCTAAGAATTGCAAAATTGCATAAATGGCATTCACCTGATACTAGACTGCTTTGAAAAGTAAGTTTTGTAAATTAGTTTTGGAATAATTATGTTGTGTGCTCATTTAAATCTAATAAAATGTGGGTTTTGAAAATAAAAGGAGAAGATGACCTCTGTATAACCTGGCTTTTCTGACATCTTAAGCAGCTGATTTTCCTTAAGTCTTTTAAAGTCAAAACTAATGTTTGGGGAAGGATAGTATTGTGGAAATATAGAGAAATATGGAAATTTGGAAAAAAAGGAGAGAAAAGTAAAGATGGAGAACTGTATGAATAGGATAAGACTTCACAGCAAAGATAAAGAAATGGAAAAAGGACAGGAATGCTAATACATACCTCTTAAAAAGGATTTTTTTTAAGTATACTGTCTAGAACTTACCATACTTTCAACATAATTGTTTGCACATCAATGTATTGTATCGATCTATCCATCTATATTCAAAATTAAAACCAATTCTACATAGAATCCTCTCAGCCAGATCCAATAAAGCCTACACCATCCATTTACACAGTGTTTTGGATTCAGTAAGTGGCTCTACATAGTGTATAGAGCTGGGCAAACAAGGCAACTATTGTGGCTTGATAATTACAGCATAAGCAGCTGAATTGTACGCTAATCAACCAATCCAAGACGGAGGAGCTATTCAACAAGCTATAAAGCAATCATGTAGACTCAGTGCTGGTTTTCCCGGCAAATTCCAAAACCTATTGGAATATAGCCATGGAAAGGAGTCTACACTGAAATAATATTGGGGGGGGGCTGCTGTTGCTTTAATTCATGTGCATGTGCAACAGTCTGAAGTCTATGCTATTGCTGATGCTAATAGACCAAGGCCAAGAAGGAGAAGAATCTTCAGAGCCCATTTAACTTATGATAATCTGCATGAGGTGGAAATTGTGGAGCGTTACAGGGTTGATAGAGACACACTACAGGAACTCTGCAACCTCTGTCATCTTCAACTCAGAGCCAGGGCAAACTGTGAGGAACCCATGCCAGTGGAGACAAAGGTATGTCTACCACTTAGAATTAAAGCTATAGGAACCTTTCAAAGA
The DNA here is from genome assembly GCF_019279795.1 of Protopterus annectens. Classification (NCBI taxonomy): domain Eukaryota; kingdom Metazoa; phylum Chordata; order Ceratodontiformes; family Protopteridae; genus Protopterus; species Protopterus annectens. The sequence goes on from NC_056743.1 coordinate 1,733,210,461, forward strand.
CCAACAGGGGACATGCTGGGGGTATCATAGGCATCAGCATCCAGGATCCTCTGTCAATTCCTGAATGCTATGCTCCTCCATGCCAATGACCACATATATTTTTCCTGTACATCTGAGGACAGGGCCACAAATATGCAGGACTTCCACCCTGTAGCACACTACCCTGAACTACTGGGTGCCACAGATTGTACACATATAGAAAATAAGACAACACCCGGGGAACAGGGAAGGCTCTACATAAATAGGAAGGGCTTCCACTCTATTAAATGCCAAGTCAGGTGTAATGCAAAGGGAATTATCTTGAATGTGTGTGTGTGATGCCAATCTAGGCAGTTAGCACAACTCACATATTTGGCACACCTCCCAGCTGTATCAGATGTTCACTAGGGAGGATAACCCACAAGGGCATTTAGAGGGGAATGCAAGTTATACACTGGAACTGTGGCTGATGATGTTCATCTGAAATGCACACACATCCACTGAAGAATACCATAATGAGGCACACACTCAAACCAAAAATGTCATAGAGTTTGTGTCTGAGCTGCTGAAGACGTGGTTCAGGGGCCTAGCAACATCTGGAGGGAGCCCTGCAGTACAAGCCATGTACATGTACTGAAATATTCACCATCTGTGCCATGCTAAACAACATCATCCTGAGGAAACAGCTTCAGCAGGATCAACAAGGGAAAGGGGCACACCTCCCACCACCAATGAAAAGGTCACCATAGCCAAACAAGGGTGAGGAGTCAGAGGGGGGAAAAAGCAGCTGCTGTGGGTGTAGGTAGATGTAGGGTTGATCAATATGCCCACACATTAATTAAGAGGCAATACATAGCGAACTTACTCATCACCTAAGGTGCTAAAACCTTCATCATAAGTGCATACATATAGTAACATTAATGCCAGGCAACACTAACAACCTTTACCTACCCATGTAAAAGCTGTGTACTGCTAGCATCAGACAGAGTCTGCCATGAACTAAATCAGTTGTTGGATTTACAAAGTAAGCACTGAACCTGGAGTGTATTATGTAATAATATGAATGAATGGCATATCCTTGCATGTTGTTACTTGGTAATTTAAGCAAATAAAAGGTGGGGGATTTATACAGAAATGACTTTAACATGTGACAGCAGAGACTGGTGTGACTACATGTTTCCTTTATCAACCAGTAGGCTTCAGGCATCAAAGATTTGCACAGTCATACCTGTCAGAAGTACTGATGGTTACTGAATGCCCTCAGTTTAGCATAATAATTTTGGACTTGAAAATCATTAAAGAGAGAAGTTAGAAAGTAACGATACACATTTCAGTTTCAGACTTCACAACTCTCACAAGATGATTAACAATACTGATGTAAAAAATGTTTGATTCTATCAATTGTCTAACTTTCTAAGTCTAAAATATGTCAAAGGTACAATTAACAAAACAACATCACAAATGCAGATATACTAAGCACTAAGTCAGTTATGCACCCTGAGCATCAGACATGTCCCTCAATCCAAAATATAGAAAACAAGGATATGAGGATATGGCACAGTTATCATCACTTAGACAGGGTGTTGTGGGGGGGAGGGGGGCAGGAAGCCTAGGAGGACACAAAAGGTTGATGAGTGTGTGAGTAAGAAAGAAAAGCAGGCAGACATTTGTATAAAGTAACAAATGGCCAGTGAGACAAAATGAGTCTTAAGCTTCACTGCTGAACCATGTAACTATTGTGTGTATGTCTGTAAGGGTACTCCAGGTGAAATTGGTGTATGAGTATCTGCATGAACACAGGCAAGCTCTGTGCAAGCTCTACATCTTGGTATGTTGGACAGGTGCAAGCCATGCATGGCAGAGGTGGCAGTTCATCATTGTCATACCTGATCACGAAAACTGGTTTTGCCAGGAATTGCACTAGCATGTCCATGTCCCTGGTCAGATGCACTGCTGCCACCTGAATGTGGCTGATGTCTGCTGGATGAGTTCCCCTCACTAGGATGTCCAGGACCATGATCCCATGTCCTGCCACTTCTGGGTGTGGACACCTCAACCACTGACAGAGCAGTGGAAGTATTGTCACTCTGGAAGCCTGATCAGACAAGGCCACATCAGCTAACAGCAGATGATGTGGCTGACCTATGCCTATGAGGATGCTGTCTCCCTCCCAGCAGATGTTAAATCACAGACACCGCCTGTTCCAACTTGTCATTCATCCAATCAATTGAATCAGATACACGGTGGAGGCAGTCAGGCATGTCAACGTGTGCCACATCTACAACCTAAGCATTTATGTGGAGTACCTATGGGAATGTATCTGCATTTCCATGATGGTCTTAAACATACACTGAATGGCATGGGAAGTCACACCTTAATCAGTTGGAGGATGGACAGCAGGCCTCCTCCAGGCACCCTTAACAGCCCTCCTGCCTAGCCCCCTCACCCACACTTTGCTACAGCCAGAGTCAACAGGCACTAAAGCCACAGTAACCACACTTCTTTCATCAAGTGTCTCACCCTCCACTTTTATATTTTCCAGGGAGTTGTCTGGATCCCTGACAGTGGATAGGAACTCTTCACTTGTTGTTAGTTGTGGTTCTGTAGCAACCCCCCCCCCCCGGAACCCATCTGATCATGGGCCACTGCAGCTGCTCTGCTCTTTACAGATGAGATCATGTCAGTGGCCACCTACTGCATTCATATCAGCAAGTATCTGCTGTCAGATCTGCATTCTGGCTGACATATTTCCACATCTCCTATCAAACAGAAAGGCACCTTGTGATCTAAAAGCTTCTAAAATTACCTGATTATCAGGGTCACTGAAGGGTGTTTTTTGGGGATTGGGACTCCGGGATGCCATAGTTCTAGGTGACCTAAAACACAAAAGAAGTATAATACACATAAGTGTCACATAACAAAGTCCTTTCTTCAGATAACACATAAAAGGTAGAATTTCACTATTACCCACTGGAGAAACATAAAACATTCAAGATATTGAAATATAAAAAAGGGAATTGTGTTGTTGTAACATAATACATTCATGCACAAAACAATGCTCGATGCAAAACAAGGAGAATAACAATAGAAAAATACCCTTGTTTGTGCCAAAACAGAAATGCAACTTTGCTCCCTTACCCCCAAAAGAACAGGCAAATCTCACATTTTGCTAACAAACCATCAGTGAAATGCTAAATGTGCTATCAATTGAACATTCCCTGAAACATGTCCAAAGATTTAACACAGAACATTCCATTTTAAGCTATTTTCAATCATGGGTACCTGTGGGCAACACTCCCTTAGAGGTGTGTACAGTCCATTCTAGAAGGCTAACACCCTTATGTCATTGAGAATATAGGATGTTTACCATTTCACAGAAATAACAATAGAAAACTGTACACAGAAAAACAGTTGTAACATTAGCAGTTGTGATGACAGTTAATAAGGCTGTGCATCTGAGGAAGTGAAATGCCCTTAAAAACATGTCCATGCCATCAGTACACTTCTAAGAAATGCATTCAGATAAAAGGAGCATTTTTGGTAATGCAAATATTTATTAACAGATTTTTCTTAATGACATTTCAGCATATGCAGTATATAGTTGAACTATTAAAGCATGTCTTCTCAAGGTCACTATTCTTCTGTGCAAATATATCCCAAAGTAATATCTTCTACTGTGTCATACACATAAACACGTCTCCTCACCTTCAGGTTCCCTAGCTATGCAGTTCTCTTTTTGTGGTGTACATTCAGGGCACTGAGCATGATGAAGGTACAAATGAGGTGTGAACTCATTAGAATTGCTGAATCCCAATTACTTGGTGCCGTGTATCAGATGTAAACATAGTCCAGGCACTCCCTCTGTGTTTGTTGCTAATGGATTGCAACTGTGATGGATTACTGGTAGATAGGTAGGGGTTCTGTTCTCACTGCAGTTAACTGGAGTGTGTGTGTGTTTGTGTGTGTGTGTGTGTGTGTGTGTGTGTGTGTGTGTGTGTGTGTGTGTGTTTGCCCTTGCTTGACATTACAGAGTGCATATTACACCAGCATGTGGACACTGCTATTAGCATTTTCTCCTCACCAGACTCTGCTAATGTCATTTGCTATAAAGTGTTGTCTGACACTCTTCAAGTCAGACGTCAGCTGTGGTGCTTGCCTTAAATAAAGAGCTATCTAGCTGATGTACTTACACAGGTATGGTTTTGTTCCTATTGCAGTCAACTGAAGAGAGTGTGTGTGTGTGTGTGTGTGTGTGTGTGTGTGTGTGTGTGTGTGTGTGTGTGTGTGTGTGTGTGTGTGTGTGTGCATGTGCATAGGTGTGTGTGTGTGTGTGTGTGTGTGTGTGTGTGTGTGTGTGTGTGCATGTGCATAGGTGTGTGCGTGTGGGTGTGTGTGTGTGTTGTTTGACATTACAGAGTGCATTTTACACCAGCATGTGGGAAACTGTTATTAGCATTTTCTCCTTACTGAACTCTGCTGATGTGATTTACTGTAAAGTGTTACCTGACATTCTTCAAGTCACACTTACACTATGGCATGTGCCATAAATGCAGAGTTCTCTAGGGGTTATGTTGTAATTGCAGCAATGGTTTTGTGTGTGTGCGTGTGTGTGTGTGTGTGTGTGTGTGTGTGTGTGTGTGTGTGTGTGTGTATGTGTGTGTGTGTGTGTGTGTATGTGTGTGTTTGTGCCCTTGCTTGACATTACAGACGGCATTTTACACCAGCATGTGGACACTGCTATTAGGATTTTCTCCTTACAAGACTCTACTAATATCATCTGCTACAGGTGATTTATGGATATGCAGTATTCCCACCTGGGCAGGGTCAGAGACTGGCCTGGAGGCCAGGCACAAGTCACCTTATCCTATATAATACAGATTGCACTGACAGGGCTTTCAGTTTATCTACATACACCATGGCATGGTTTGTAGGCTCTGTATTTTCTTGATGAGAAATTCCAGTGGTCTCTGCAGCTACTGCAGGTGCCTGGTGAGGTACATGCAAAAGGGATCATTATTATTTTATTTATTTTACGTTTGTTGACCAGGCTAGTCTAACTGGATATATGTCCATTTTCAGTAGAGGCCCGGGGAGATAAGCTCCATGACACACAGATAAAATAACAGCAAATATCAAAAATAACATCAGTTGTATATACAAGGACATTTCTGGTTAATACAGAAATTATCAGAAAGGACAGAAATCAATACAGTGTAAAATGCAGGTACAAATCAACATATAGATACAGTACATGAAAAAATGAGGCATACAAGTTATAAAACATGCAGGTACAGTACATAATAAAAAAGGCAGTTTAATGTTTAGTTATAGTAACAGTGAGTATTTTAAAAAAATAAGTATCCAATGGGATAGAAATAATGAAATACAGAGCGAAAAGGTGAAAGAAGTTGTTAGTAAGGAAAACAGAAGAGTTAATGAAAAGAGTAGGGTAGGCAGAGCATATTTTGGATAGAATAGATAACTAGTCAGGTTTAGTACAGGGGCATAACCAGTGTGTTCTGAGGAAAAGTTTCAGTCTGTTTTTGAAGAATGATATAGAGGAAAGTGAGGAAAGGTCGCTGGCTAGGAGATTCCAGAATTTTCCCACAGTATTACAGAAGAGAGAATCTCCAGCCCTGTTGTTAGATTTAGATGTGTTAACTAGAAGTTTCTGAGATGAACGTAAAGGACTTCACATTTTTATAGGGGGTGATAATGTTAGGTAATGATTACTTGGTGGTATTTAAGTAGATTCTGTAGTTCCAACCATTCCAGCTGCTTTAAATTAAAGCAATGGTGAGTCCTAAATGGGTTGCCAGTAGCAAATCTGGCTATGTTATTGTAGGACGTTTCCTATTTATTGAGGTTGTTCTTAGATAGATTAGTGAAAATGGATGAGGCATAGAGGAGTGTAGAGATTAGATGAGTGTGTGCAACAGTAGTTCTAGCTGTAGGTGATAGGAAGGGTTTTATTTATTTATTTATTTATTTATTTATTTATTGACATTTGTTAACCGGGTTTGTCCAACTGGGCTTGTGGCCCATTTTCAGTGGAGACCCGAGGAGAAAAGCTCCAGTAGTACATTTTAAAACAAGTACAATTTTAAACAATATTGATATAATAGCAATTATAGCAAAACAATTCACATATGTTGGGTTACATGCATAAAGTTAAAGTTGCATTAAAAAGAAGCTAAGTAACAGTTTTACACTGATATAGTTCAATAGGTCAACAATAAACATTTTTAGTTTGCATAAAATTATGCAAATGCATAGTAGACACATTGGAGAGAGAGGTGTAATGAGGTACTAAGTATGGTCCTTTTGAAGGTACATAAAGGGAAGGAAGACTAGGTAGGGTCATGGCAAGGACTGGTTCTGAAATTGAGAAAATAAGCTTTTAATTCATTTTTAAAGTGTGAGGTGTGGGAGATTGAACGTAAGTCAAAGGGAAGTCTGTTCCAAGCATGGGCAAGGGAGTGTTTGTAGAGTAGTTTGCCTACTGACCTTTTTGGGTGGTATATATCAAGTAATTGTTGGTTAGAAGTACGGAGGGTCCGGGATGGGATGTAGATGGAGACTAAGGAAGATAGGGATGGGCAGAAGGAGGGTTTATAAAGAATAGAGTGTAGCATATGAAATTGATAAGATAGCAGAAACTGGGGAAGTTCAAGCCATTGAAGAGAGTTTAAAGAAATGCAGTGGTGTGAGTTGTATGGGGAATTAGTAATGAATGTGGTTATTTTATGGTAAGTCTGTTGGAGTTTGTTTAGAGTGGAGGCCTGGATATTGGTAAGAACATGGGCGGTGTATAAGAGAGAGGGGAGGAGGAGTGCCTGGCTCAGGGTAAGTCTAGATTCAGGGGTTAGGAATTTTTTGTTCCGATATAGCAGACCTAGTTTCTGGTTTGTTTTTTTATACATTGGAGTATGTATAGGTTGAACTTGAGTTCATCATCAATAATGACCCCTAGGAGTTTTGTGTGGGTGTCAGGTTGGATAGTTGTATTGTTAGAAGTTGTAATAAAAAAGGAGGTTTTGTGATGAGAAAAAGAATGGGGAAGGAAAAGTAGGAGTTTGGTCTTTTTGGGATTTAGGATCAATAGGTTGTGAGAGAGCCATTGTTCAGTGGATAGTAGGGCCTGTTGGGTCAGGGAGTGTAGTTCAGGAATGTTATTTGAGATGGATATAAGTGTGGAGTCGTCGGCATACTGAATAAGGGAGGATTCTTTACATGAGGTGTAAAGACCATTGGTGAAGATGTTTAACAAAAGGGGTCCCAAGATGGAGCCTTAGGGAACACCAGTGGAGATGGGAAGGAAAGGTGAGGAGGATGAGAGCCATTTGACAGATTGTTCCCTGCCAGATAGGTAACTATTAAACCAGGCAAGTGCGGAGGGGGATAGGTAAAGATTTGTGAGTTTGGATAGTAGTAGAGGAGACAGTATTGAAGGCTTTGGAGAGGTCTAGGAAGAGACAGGAAATGAGTTTATTGTTGTCTATTGGGTAGGGGTAAGTAAGTGGTATGCGAGGAGGTGATTGAGAAGCTGTGAGTGAATACATTTTTCTAATATCTTGGAGAGGGGGGACAGAATGCAGAATGGCAATGGGTCGGTAGTTTGAGGGGGTCAGTGAAGTTTCCACCTTTATGAAGAGGGATAGTGAAGAAAGATTTCCAAAGGATGGGGACAGTTGATTCCAGAATAGATCGATTAATTAGTATAGATATAGGATAGGCAATTGAGTCAGCAGCAAGTTTGAGGAATGTAGGAGATAGATTGTCAATGGAAGGAGAGTAAGGTTTTAGCTTGAGTAGTAGAGATTTGATGTAAGCAATGGGTACTGGCTGAAAAGAAAACAAAATTGCATTAGTGGGACTTGGGGAGGTGAGTGTTGAAGTAGAGTTTCGCTTAGAGGTTACCATATTTTGGATGGAAGAGATAAAGTGTTTATTCAGGAGGGTAGCTGTTTCTTGAGAGGAAGAGTTAGGCTATGGGGAGGGATTAGAGTGCTTTCCCGGATAGAGGATGTTGTTGAGAGTTGACCAAAATGTTCGAGGATTGGATTTGTTGTTAAGCTGAGCAGAGCTATAGTATAACTTTTTGTCATTAGTTGTATGTTTTTTTGCAAGGTTCCTCAGTTGCCTGTATTTTTGAAGAAAAGGTGGTTGTTTAGTTTTAGTCCAGGTTTTCCAAGCACAATCTCTTTGTTTCATAAGGGACCTAGTCTCCTTGGAGAGCCAGGGAGAATGGTTTGATTTTACTCTGATCTTCCTAGAGGGGCTAAGGAGTATAGAGTATTCATGAAGATGCTATTGAAAGTGTTTACAGCATCGTTTAGTGGGAGGTGTTTTAGGATGGACCAATCTATGTTGTGGAGAATGGAGTTAAATTGGGATGAATTGAAAGTTGATAGTTTTCGACAGTCTTTGATAAGCTGGGGTTTAGGAATATGGGAGTAGTGTCTTATGATGTTGGTAGGGAGATGATCACTGAGGGAGTCAGGTAAGGTGGTGGGATTGTGATATTCGTGGGGGGAATTGGGAAGGATCCAGTCTATGATGGAGCTGGAAGTGGAATTTTTATGGAAGTGAGTGGGAGATGTTATAAGTTGGTGGAAGCTGTGTAGGTGGATACTGAGTTGGGGGGAGTCAGTTGTAAGTTTGGACCAATCAATGTTGACATCACCAAGGATAAGTGTCTCATATGGTATGTTGTGGGCGAACCAGGATAGGATGTTTTCAAGAATGGGCAGATTGTTACCAGGAGGAAGGTAGATAGAGGCAATTGCATGTTTTTGTGGGGATTCAGATGGCAGTTAAGGATGATGATTTCAGCTGGGAGTAAGTCAGGAATTGGGGAAGGGTATGGTGAGAGGTTAAGAATGTTTGAGTAGATAATGGCCACGCCACCACCTTTTTTTACAGGTTTACTTCCGTAAGAGAGAGACATTTTTTGTTGACAGATTTTATAGTATTGTTGATGTGAAAGTCAAAGTTGAGGTTGTTGTCAATGGTAATACCAAGTAGCTTGGTAGTTGGGTCAGGTGATATAATGGTACCACTAGTGGATGTAACTGAAAAATCTGTGGGAGAGGACTTATGAGTAGAATTGAAAAGGAGGAGTTTTATTTTTTTGGGGTTCAAGAGAAGACAACAGAGAGTGAACCATTGTTCAACTGTGTTAAATACTTTTTGGGTAAGGGAGTGAATTTCAGAGGTGGTTGTAGCTGAGCATGTAAGTGTGGAGTCATCTGCGTATTGTATGCAAGTAGCATGGGGGATTGCTAAATGAAGGTCATTGATAAATATGGAGAACAGGAGAAACTGAGTTTAACTGGTATGTGAGTAGATAGAGTGTTGTGCCAAAGCACAGCCTGTTGTCTTTTATGTAAGTAGGATTGGAATCATTTAATTGAGAGTGCATATAAGGACAGGGATTTGAGGATATCAATAAGAATGTGATGATTTAACATGTCGAATGCTTTGGACAGATCGATAAATAGTGAATAGGAAAACATACTACAGTTATAGTTTTTGTTAATACAATCTGTAAAGGAAAGGAGGGCAGTGGTAGTGCTATGGGAAGGTCTGAAACCATGTTGACAGCTAGAAAGTAGGTTATTTTGGATTAGGTGGTCTAGCAATTGCCTATGGATGCATTTCTCCATGATCTTTGCCAAAGGAGAAAGAAGGGCTATGGGACAGTAGATGGAGAATTCGGTGAAGTTACCACCTTTATGAAGGGGGATGATATGAGAGACGTTCCAGATGCTAGGGATGTGACCTTTGCTAATACTTCTATTGATCAGAATGGAGATGGGGTAAGCAATCGACTTGGCAGATTTCTGTAGATATTCAGCAGGTAGTTGGTCTGCTGAAGGAGAGCATGGTTTCAGTTTTTGGATTAGGGCAAGAATATGGGTTGTTGGGACTGGTTAGCGGTGAAATGGAGAGGGTGGGGTTTTGTTATAGGTAGGCAAAGTGAAGTTATTATGTGATAGCTGACTGGCTAGTATTTGGATATCATCAGTGAAAAAGGTATTGATGGCATTGCCAGTATGCATGGGATTTTCCTGGTCTTTGTTTTGTGGGTTTGGTGTAATGGATTGACGTGGATGTAGTAACTGGTTAATGCATGCCCAGAATTTTTGTGGGTTTTTATGGTTAGCCTTCTGAAATTGAAGGTAGTAGTTTCTTTTATCTGACAGTATAGCTTTCTTGATGTTATTTCTTAGTTGTCGGAAATTTTTTTGGTCTACAGGGTTTTTAGTCATTCTCCATTTGGCCCAGTATTTATTTCTGAGATGGATTTTATGTTTGGTGTCTTTAGAAAGCCATGGGGTGGATTTGGTCTTGATTATGATTGAACGGGTTGGTGCACGGTGATCAAGGATGGCTAAGAAGTTCGAATTAAAGTATTGAACAGCTTCTTCCAGTGGTATCTTAAGAGAGACCAATTGCATGCTCTTAGTTCCCTTTGGAAGAGATCAGGGTTAAAGTTCTTTTTGGATCTGATATTCTTAACAGTGGTAGGAATAGGAGCATAGGTTTTATGCCTGATGATGTAGGTAAGTGAGTGGTCACTTATGTCATCAGGGAGGGTTCCAGATTCATATATTTGAGGATGGTTATTTATCAGAATCCAGTCTAATGTGCTTTCTTTCTTGTAATGTTTGCTTATCCTGGTGGGGGAGGTAATGGTTTGAGAAAAAACATATAGGTTGATGTGGGTGGTAGGGTGGCTGCTGCGACAGCAATTTCAATCAATATTTATATCACCAAGGATTATGGTTTCTATATTAGTCTTCTGATGACATTTGAGTACAGTGCTGTTATATAATCCTCAGATCTGAATATGATGGCCTGACCTATGAGGTACACAACTTAATATTTCCATACCAATGTGGACACTTGGTGGTGTAAGTTCAGACTGCTATTTATATGTGTTCCCATATCTTGCACCACTAGGTTTCAGCATAGTGGGAGTATTGTCAATGCTGTAATTAGCTGGGAATTCCACTTTGCAGAAAGCCAAAATAAACACAGTTTTGCATTTATTTGTAGACTGTGTGACTTTGGCACCAATCATTTGTCTGCGTTAGCCCCTCCTGTAGTATGTTATCATCATTAGTGGACTCAATAATTGCACCCAATATGCAAGACTCAGCAAACCTGGTAAGCCAAAGCTGTATACTTTAGCCTGGACTGTCAAGGAATATATTACAAACAGTAAAGAGCTAATCACAGATCCCTGGGGTACATCAATGGTGAGATCTGTACTGGTAGAGGTTGATTCACCAACTTCCACAGTATGTGTTCTGTCAGTGAGCCAATTGGTTAACCATTTAGTGTTGCAAGTCTTACTCCCTGCTGGGAGAGTCTTTCTATGATACCTGCGTAGGGGATTGTGTCAAAACCCTAGTCCAGATCAAGATAGGCAGTACGCACTGTATTACCTTCATCCAGGCCTATCATGAAGAATCAATGGGCTGTGACCATATTGCAGAGCTCCTATAGAGTGACTCAGCACTTATACCTTCCTGTCATGGTTGAATACACACTTCAACACGCACTCCTCATGGACTATGTTCCCATAGAAGGGCGTACATCAACATGCATCCATCTGAGTTGGGGTGAGACAGCACCTGATGCATGCATGTATAGACACATCTTAACTCTTTTCATTTGTGAGGTAGACCAACATGTCACCATGGATCTTCTCTAAATAGGCACTAGTAATACCCCAGCTGCATGCAACAGACATGTGTGAGTTGTTAATGCTACTTCCATGTCTGTTATATATGTTATTTGTCCTGAAAGAGGTCATTGAGGGTAAGCATGATGACAACACTATCATCCTGTGGAACTTGACCAGGCCAAGGTATCTGACAGCAATCCACACTGAGTTATTCACTCAGTACTGTCAGATGTGGCCATAAACACCTATATCACCAAGTGGGTAGACCAGTGAATCACATATGTGGCACCTAAATATGTTGCAATGTGTGAAGTTACTTATATGTCATGCTATCTGCTAGTCCATTTCCTGCCCATTATTTAAGTTACAGAGATCACAAATGACATACACATCCTGTGCCCAAACAACTGTCTGAAGGACTACAGACTGTGGGCAATCATTGACTCCAACTGTGATATTAGTATAATACAGACAGTATCAACATACACCACAGATTGCTGCCACAGCCATGACAACACAGGTGATGAAACAATAACATGGGGGGATTTGTTACATTATGAAAACAAATGCACAGCCCATAGCTAATGTACACCTCACAGCTTATAAGCAGACCAAGTAGTATGTGACCTGTGTCCTTGGGTAGATGGTATTTGGAAGGTCCACCAACATGTAGCCACAGTGCTGACTTCTCCCTTGTATGTAGCACAACTACTGAACATGTGAAGGACATCCACATAAAAGCCCATAATTCCTCCATAGTTCACAGCCTTCATCACACCAATAACTGAGTACAATGCAACCTTCTTCATGTACCTCCCTACACATCTTCCAGTGATGTGTAACTGAAGTGCACCATCTTTACCACAAAGAGCTGTCACACATCTTATTGAACATACCCAACATATTATTTTTGTTGCATAAACATTACTATCTGATGGTGCAGAACACCCATCAAGGTGGTACACCAAATGCATGTATAATACCTGTTCTGGTGATGCACACAGTGCATGCTGTTTGATAACATTGATGGCATTGGTTACATTTGTGGCAGTCTGGACTATGCCATATATATATATCTGCCATGCACACCAGTCAACTAGCCTGTAGTGATCCTAATGTTGCATACAGGTATAGGAGTGTCCCTCCTTACACCTCCAGCAGATGTTACAGTGTCAGGATAGTATGTTTGATCACACACAGTTTGTGGGCATGTCATAATAGTTGTACAAAAGTGTTTGTGCAAAACCACCTGTGATCACTCAGAATCACATACATTGTGTCACAGACATGGGCTTACTGGTGGCATTATTCTGATATTGTCCATCATTGTGCATGCTTCTTTTATTGTTGACCATGAGCCTGTAACTGTGTCCCACTTGATGGAAACCTCTGCTGACATTACAATCAAATTTAGGCAAATCAGTTTTCACAGCTTCACAATATGCACCCAATCCCAATTGTATATAAAATCCCTGATAGATGTCCTCTGCATTGTTCATGTCAGAATGCTTATCTCACAAAGGCATCTTCTCCATTGTTAATTCACCTTGTGTTACAGTCACATAATATACGTTTTCAATGTGCAGTCCGTGCTGTACCATATGGGTATGTGATTAGTGCACCTGCTACAGTTGTCTTCCATTGACATGCCCTCATCTGCTGTACATTAAGTTGTTTCACCTATCCTCTTTCCCTGTGTTCATTCCTACAATTCATCTGTGTGTCCCTATTTAATACACAAACTTCCCTTGACTGTTTATTTTAAATGGCAGTCCATGTGCCATTACAGATCATTTACACAACTTTTTTACAGAATGTCTGGAATTGGATTTCACAATACTTTACACTACATGCACTGTCCTGTACTGTGTTTGGACCACAAACATTGCTAAATGTTAAACCCTGGTTATCATTGTGGCATTCTGTCTAATCCCACTAACCTAGTTTGCTCTGAGGTACACAGGCTTGCTATCTCTATTGCTTTACATGGTTTTCTGGCCAACAAGACTGTTGCCAGCCATGAAACTACTTGTTTATGTTTAAATATGGTGTGCAGCTGGAATATATAACTAGAACTGCTGCTGGCTACACAAACACATAAACTCTGTGTAGGCTTTGTGCAAAACCTACACAGAGTTTATTGAAGACCAGGGAGTGTTTTCCAATACTTAGGTATTCCAAATTTGTGATTTACTGGTATTTGCAGTGGTAGTGCTGCAGTAGCATTGTCGCCTCACAGTAAGATGTTTTCCTGTTCGATTCTCAGCTAGAGCATCTTCTGTGTGGAGACATGCATGAATGGGCATACCTTCGTTAAAGGTTGTGCATCAGGGCTGCTCACTCGGCACGTAAAAATCTAGTGCCAATTATTAGCAGAACGGAATTCCGCTGTGGCAACCCCTAACCGGGAAAAGCCGAAAGACACAACAACTTCTGGAAAACTTGAAAATCTGTAACCCCATAAATTATAGTCTAGATGAATAGGAATATAAAATTAGGGTGTTACCAGGTGGCAAACACTGTAGCATTTTGGGGTATTGAATGCTGTATGTGACATAAGTATTATAAGATAAATGCTGTATTCATTAGTATTTTGGTTTTAAAACATTATTAATGTTAGTGCATGATATACATATTTTCAGTTTATACTAAGCTTCTATGCATAGTCAGGTAATTTTGTATATTGGTTAGGAGAGAAATTCCTTCATGTTGGATTAATGGAATATTATGAAATAAATTATGTGATTCATTGTTGTAAAGTTTATCTAAAATGACTTCTCATCTCTGAAATAACAATTCATTTGCTAGGTACTCTTATTCACAAAATACTAAACAGTAGCTATTTCATAACTTTGAGATGGAAACTACCCACCAAGACCAGGTTTAATCCCAAGAAAGTACTCAGTTGAAAGCTGTTACATTAAGCAGTCCTCTACATAAAACAAAGATACTGGATAATGTGCCTCATCCTGATTAGGCCCAGCATTATATAACAGGCTACCACCTGATTTAAGGGGCTCATTCATTTGAAACTTAAAGATATTTTAAATCAGGTGAATTATTTATCCTAAGACTCCTGGGATTTTTCGACTAGGATAAACAACATTTATATAGATGCTCGATTCTCAGCTGGAGTTCCTACTGTGCGGAGTCTGCAAGTCCTCCCTGTGGCTACATAAGCGATAAAGACATGATGGTAGGTGTGTTTGCATGCAGGTGTGCCTTCTGTGAAGGTTGGGCATCGGGCTAGCACCTCGGCCCCATAAAAATCCACTGCCAATCATTAGCAGACCGGAGTTCCGCTGTGGCGACCCCTAACCGGGAAAAGCTGAAAATACATTGCTTATATAGAAAAGATATTATTTTTGTAACAGTGGATGTAAAAAAATCTATTTTCAATTATTCCTCATAATTTGGGAATAGAGTGGCATTTGGAATTCATAGTCGAAAATAGTGAATTTACAGGAATAGAAATTAACACCAACCTGACCTGTATGGAAATGGTACTCAATAATAATTTTATATATGTTGAAGATACATATTATAGGCAAAGAGAGAGTGTGGCTATTTTAGTGTTGTGTGTTCCCCTATTTGCAAATATTGTAATGGCCTCTTGGGAAAATAAATATGTGTTTCATTCAGAATATGCCAACTCTTGATCTTATATTAGATACTTGGATACTATTTGCATTTTTGGATAGATGCGGCATACATAATTAATTTATTGATTATATCAGCAATAGTAGCCCATTTTTTTAGATTAACATCTTATTATTCAAATGATTTCCTGCAATATTTGGATATTGAAAGCAGAAGGCATGCTCACAACAAGAAGTTTGTCTCCAGTATTTTTAGAAAGCCCACTTATTCCAATCCATTTTTACATTTTAACAGATGCCATACATTTTCCCAGAAAAAAAGCAGTAGTTAAGGGGCAGTTGGTTACAGCAGCAGGGATGGTTTCTGAATTTTATGAATTGTTGGATGAATGCAAAAAAAATTAAGGGAATGTTTATGAAGACAGGATATCTGGAATGTCTTATTAATAATATAATTAGTGAAGTAACAATGACAAAATAGATTGGATTTTATAACACATTATTGGAGGCAGATCCTTTACTTAATAAAAAAATATATGGATTTAGCACAGTCCATTATAACCTCTACTTTTATAATAACTTATATTGCTGATTACTGGGCAATTAAAAATGTATTGTGAAAAAATGTGCTATTTTTAATTATTTTGAAGTAATACATGAGTTAGGACAGTCACTTACATTGATAGCCAGGTAGGGTATTTGTTTAAAAAATATGTTTGAATGGGTTAGACCTATTATGAAGGGTGAAATTAAAATTAGGTGGGGTACATCTAAATGTGACAGCTGCAATTGTTGTAAACATTTGTTGGAAGCTAGCTACATACAATTAAGAGACATTTTGATGCAACCTAACATAATGTGCATTCTGGAACAAAATAGATTGTATATGTTGCTTTGTGTAAAAAGTGCACTGTTTTCATATATGGAATACATCTGGGTGTTTTAGGAAAAGAATATATAAACACATATACAATACAAGCAGATTAAATTCCAACAATGCATTAATGAAGCATTTGATATAACACCCTGTTTTTTTATCTTTTGGCATTGAAAAATGAATTGTAACTCCTAGAGGTGTGCTCCTGATTTATGGCTAGAATTTCAGGAGTTTTATTGTCAAATCAAAACCAGTGCAATGGCAGCTTCTGGTTTAAATGGGTGATTTCCAATAATTGTGTTCTAAAATTAAAGTCTTTGGGATTTTTATGAGAGTATGATATTCAATAATGGTCTGGTTTTGTAGTAGTATAAGGTTGCTGTTTGGGTCCATGTATTTACTGTCTTTTTAACTGATTTTATTGTTTCCTTCACTCTTTTATTGCTACTGTGTTTTGATTGGACAAAAGGTGACATGTGAGTAAGAAGAAACTTTTAAAATGCTTCTTTGTTTAATGAACTGCACTCTGAAGAAGTCTCATATTAACTGAGATGAAAGCACTTAAAAAAGTTGGATGTACTTGTATGGTGCCCATGTAGCTTGGGTATTAGCCAGAAATATTGATCATGATATACAAGAAATAGAAAAAAAATCTGTTTATCCTGTCTTGAATGCCAGAAAGCACTTCTACAACCTGGGTTTAGATATCCTCTGTTTATTCTGTCTCTTATAGATATGTCATGTGAACATACTGCTATGGATATTGTTGGGCAATTAGTAAGATCTATCAATAGTTATCAGTATATTATATTCATAGTAGACCATGCTACAAAACTATCAGAATCTCTACCATTATATAATGGTAATGCTAAATCTACTGCCAGAAATTCACTGCTATTATTCTCTAGAGAAAGTGAGTATTCCTAAAGTGTTAGTTGCCAACCAAGGTACATCTTTTATATCAAGGTTTAGGATTCAGTTGCACCAATGCTTTCAGATTAAACAGTGGCAAATGTCAGTGTACCAAGACTGATGAATTTTACAGAGAGATTCAGTAAAACATTAAGGCGCAAATTTGACCAGTGTAGCTTTTGCAATTACTTGAGCTTTTGGACTAGCTAAGTCCTTCCTCAGGATTTATTACGTTACTGATGTTAGATACAGTGCTTAAATATCCACTTATGACTAGGAAATGAAGTACACCATTCTTATTGGCTAAAATGAGACAGTTGATAAATGTCAGTTTGCAACTCTGACAGTATGAAAATTATACTGCAGACAGAGAATGTATGCATGTGTGTTCTCGCGCGAGTGTGTGTGTGTGTGTGGGGGGATGTACTAGGGGTGGGTTGAAAGAGAAAGACAGAATAAAACTTTATAAAGTCATGTTTTGACCTGCCATAAATTTGAAGACTCTCTCCCTGCATGTTTCATTGCAGTCAGGTCCATTTATTTATTTGTCATTTGTTAACTGGGTTAGTCCAACTGAGCCAGTGGCCTGTTTTCAGTGGAGACCCGAGGAGATATTAGACAATTATTACAAAACTGCAAAAAAGAAAAACATCTGACAATGACATTTTATGCAAACATTACAATAATGTGCTTTACACGAGAACATTAAAAATGTACAAAAGGCCTGAGAATGAAGTTTACATAAACATTACAATAATGTGCATAACATGCAGTACAAAAGTTAGAATTTTTTTGTTTGTTTGTTCTTAATCAACAAAAAGAGAAAGAGATGCAAATGAGAGCCTGACAAGATAGCAACTCCAGAGATTGGTCTGACACTGAATGAGAAAATAAATCACAGTACAAAAGATATGTAGGAAGATTACTTAAATCCAGAGAAAGAAAACAAGAAGTTTTAATTTGTAATTTGTTAGCCTGTCTAAACATGCAATATCTGAGAAAAAATATGTTTGATTAAAAAAATGTGAAGTTACAATAAAGCTTAGTTCACAGTGAAGTGATATTTTATGAAAAATGTAGGGACTACCAAGACAATAAGATGGCATGTCAGAACGTATGGCTTTTGTGTGCATAAATTATAATATACCAGTTGTGGTTAAGCTAAATGAAAGAGAGAAAGAAACAGAGGGAAAATATGTTTTGATGCAACTTGATGTGGATTTGGGAAGCTGTTAATTTAGTTGGTTAGTTGGTTAGTTAGTTAGTTAGTTAGTTAGTTAGTTAGTTAGTTAGTTAGTTAGTTAGTTAGTTAGTTAGCTATGAGTACTTATGGTCATGCTGATAGAATTCAGCTCCTATCTTTATTTATGCTTTCTTGGTCAATTTTCTGAATTTCTAATTCATTTATTTTATCAGAAATACTTCTGATTTTTTAATTGCAGAGATTTTATTGAAAACTCAGAACTTCACAAACATAAACAAATTGTAAAGCCATTTCCAGATAGAATTCCAGCAAAACAGGGATATGTGGAAATCTTTTGGATTTTTGGGTCTAGGTACACCTTATCAGTTTTTAAATTTTGTGTTAAAAATAAAACTCACTGATAACCAATCTTCTACTTTTATTTTGCTTTAAGGTGGGAGTGTACTCTCTCTTACACACTCTCTCTCTATCTCATTACTGTTCTTTCAGTGGTATTCTGCTACTCAAAATAGTGTGTGCTTTTCATAACTGTCTTTATGGGAAGAACATTTCTTCTCTAGCTTCCCATGAAAAGTATGTCATTCTTTTGGGAGAGGGACATCACAAAAATGGGTATCCTGTTTGCAAACAGTTTTCATCTTCCACTATATGGTACATTCAGGATTTATTGTGGCTGCACCTTGAGAGAAAAACAGAGGGATGGATCCTGCTGAACTGGGTCCTTCTTCAGCCTCAAGGCCTACCTTTTAAAATACTGCAAGGTAAGTTATTCTTTACACAAAAAAAAAAAAACACGTCACCTGTCAGCTCAAGATTTCTTGCTGATTCTTCTTTTCATTTTGCTAAGATCTGACAGAAAGCTATGGAACCTGCTGATGAAACAGTCAAATTCAAATTGTAGAAGAAGACTTC
Organism: Protopterus annectens; assembly: GCF_019279795.1. Taxonomy (NCBI): domain Eukaryota; kingdom Metazoa; phylum Chordata; order Ceratodontiformes; family Protopteridae; genus Protopterus; species Protopterus annectens. Next base: position 1,733,229,642 of record NC_056743.1, read on the forward strand.
TCAGTTGTGATTAACCTCCAAATTATAAAGCCTGAGCACCATGACTGGTTCAGAAGAAGACAAGGAAGTTTACATTCAAATCCTTTAATGTCAAAGCCTTTGACAGTGATGTAAGCCTATACCTCTGTTCTTTATTATTTGGATTTCAGCAAGTCTATAGTGACTGTCATCAAAGCCTAAACAAAGCTTCCTGTTGCCTCGTCTGTTTCTATTTACTCAGGAAAAAAAGAGTGTATTTCAGTTTTCTCTTCAAAACTCATACAAATTAAGTTATTCTTGCCAGGTGCACAGCTTATGGTTCCAGTACCAAGGATGTGAACAGCATAAAACAAACTCAACCACCACGGCTGGAATGTACAAAACTTTTAATATAAAAACAATAAAAGCCAATAAAAGAAGGCAGGTGCTTTCACTGCTAATAGCCACTTCTTCAGACCATAAAACATCAAAGAAAGTGCTTAATTACATAAAATACAAACTGACCAATAAAAAAACAAAACAAGTCACATGTCTCCTACTACAAATGAGGTAACCTGACCTCATTCATAGAACTCCATTTTCAATAAGATGACAGTAACATATCTTTTAATCTGCCCACATACATCATGTCATGGATAGTAGGCCCTGTATTATCTTGATGAGAAAGCCCTGTGGTCTGTCCAGCTGCTGCATGTGTCTGATGAGGTTCATGAAAAAGAGAGCATTATACTGTATTAGTGTTCTGATGAGTTTGACTACAATGATGTCATACAGTCCTAAGATCTGAATGTGATGGTGTGTCTTATGATGTGCATCATATGTATGTACTGGAAAACATTGAAGAGGAAGGTTATAAAGTAATGACACATATCTCAGTTCCTGAATTCACAACCCTTACAAGAGAACACACTAGAAAGTACTGACATGATGCTATCCATCGAATAATTTGGCAAAGTAAATATAACTGACAGGTGCAATTATCAGTTCAGCAACACAAATGCAGATATACCAGGCACTAATGTAGCTATGTACCCAGTGCATCAGACACAATGCTTTTGTATCTCTGAATCCAAAAGTGAGAAAAGAGGGATATGGCACAGTTATCATCACTTGCACAGGGTGCTGGGGGGAGCAGGAAACCAGGCTGACACAAAATGTCATTCAGTGTGTGTGTGAGGGAAAAAGGGAAGCAGGCAAGCTGTGTGTGTGTGTGTGTGTGTGTGTGTGTGTGTGTGTGTGTGTGTGTGTGTGTGTGTGTGTGTGTGTGTGTAGGGATCCTCCATGTGAAACGAGAGTGTGAGAGTCTGACTGAACACAGCCAAGCTAAGTGCTAGCTCAACATTGTGGTATGTTGGATAGGTGTAAGCTGTGCATGGTAGAGATGGCAATTCATCATGGTTGTGGCTCTGCCAGGAGTTGCACTGGCACCTTCATGCCCAAGGTCAGATGCAATGATGCTACCTGAGCATGACCAATGTTTGCTGGATGTGCTCCCTTCACAGGAATGCTCAGGACCATGACCCCATGGCCTGCCACATCTTGATGTGGACAGTACACTCACCGATGAACAAGTAGAAGCACTGCTACTATGGGAGCATGATCGAGCATGGCCACATTGGCTATCAGCAGATATTGTGGTTGACCTATATCCATGAGGACACCATTCCCCTACCAACATGACAGACATCTCTTGGTCCATCACAGACACCCGTCGTTCCAGCGTGTCATTCATCTGATCCAGGCAATCAGTAACACAGTAGAGACAGTCATGCATATGAGACTGCACCACATCCACAACCCTGAGCATTTACCTGGAATGCCTTTAGGTTCATAGGTTCATAGGTTCGTACTAGGCTATCTGCCCAAGGGCATTTATAAGCCTAGCCCATAGTTATTTGGCTTTCGCCACCCCTTTAGTTTGAATAAAACTATGCCTATTATTTTGCTGTGCCTCTGTCAAGCAGTGACACTGAAGTAATCCCTGGGGTATATCTGCGATCCCCCATCCATTGGTCAAGATTCCTCTTGAACAAGGCCAGCGAGGTGCTCTGCCTCACATGTACCGGGATTTTGTTCCACAGCATAGGGAGTCTCTGGGTGATGAATCTGTCCCTCCAGCACGTTCTATTAATAACCGTGTCAAGGTTTAAGTCTCCCGCCTTTGTGGTTCTGAGGGATCTAGATTTTTTGAGGTGAAGCATATTCATCAAATCAGGGTTTGACATGACCTTATATGTCAGGCACAGGTCACCTCTGAGCAAGTGGTATGAGACTGAATAGAGCTGGAGTTCTTTCAGTCGGGCAGCATAAGACATATTTTTGAGACCCTTTATCCTTTTGGTGAGGAACTTTTGGGGCCTTTCCAGCTGCTGCAGGTGTCGGGTCAGATACATTCCGAATGGGGCATTGTACTCAATCATAGGTCTAATGAGTGATGAGTACAGGGGACGATGACCTCCCTTGATCTAGATGTGAATCCCTTCATGATCAGGTGGGCAATGTAGAAGGTTTTCCTAACTACTTTAGCAACATGAGTGTCAAACGAAAGGCTACTGTCAACCTGGGTCCCCAGATCCCTGATGACTTCTTCTGTGCTCAGTGGATTGCCACCTATATGGTAGCTAGGGTAACCTTGTTTTTCCCGAAGGGTATGACTATGCATTTCTTGGCATTTAACTTTAAGCCATGGCTCTGGCACCAGTTATCCGTTTCTGTGAGGCCTTTCTGAAGGATATCTGTGTCAGATGTGTTTTCGACTATGGCGCCCAGTTTGCAGTCATCTGCAAACTTTGTCAGCCATAACCCTCCTGTGTTTGCTTGTACTTCAGAAAAGTAGATGCCAAACAAGAGTGGACCCAGGACTGATCCCTGTGGGACACCACTTGTGACAGGCTTTGAGTCTGACATGGCTCCAGCAACTCTGACCCTGTGGGTTCTGACACTTAGCCAGTTTGCAACCCATCTTGTGATGTATGGGTTTACATTCAAGCTGATGAGTTTTGCGATGATACCTGAGTGGGATATTGTGTCAAGGCCTTTGCCAGGTCAAGGTAGGCTGTATGGACTGCCTTTCCTCATCAATGGCCTTGGTGACTGTCTCAAAAAGTCAACCAAGTTTAAAAGGCATGATCTGCCTTTGACAAAGCCAAACTGGGTTGGATACAAAGTCTGCAAGTTCCCTATGTCTTTATTTATGAGTTCCATTATGTTCCTCAGCTCAGAAGGCTGGTTCAGAAGAAGACAAGGAAGTTTATATTCAAGTCCTTTAATGCCAATGCCTTTAACAGTGAGGTAAGTTTGCATTCCTGTTATTTATTATTTTGATTACAGCAAGCCCACAGTGACTATCATCAAGGCCTAAACAAAGCTTCCTGTAGCCCCTTCCACTTCTATTTACTTAGGGGAAAAAAGAGTGCATTTCAGTTTTCTCTCCAAACCCATACAACTGGAGTTATTCTTGCCAATTGCATAGCTCATGGTTCCATTATCAAGGATGTGAACAGCATAAAACAAACTCAACCACCACGGCTGGAATGTACAAAACTTTTAATATAAAAACAATAAAAGCCAATAAAAGAAGGCAGGTGCTTTCACTGCTAATAGCCACTTCTTCAGACCATAAAACATCAAAGAAAGTGCTTAATTACATAAAATACAAACTGACCAATAAAAAAAACAAAACAAGTCACATGTCTCCTACTACAAATGAGGTAAACTAACCTCATTCATAGAACTCCATTTTCAATAAGATGACAGTAACATATCTTTTAATCTGCCCACATACATCATGTCATGGTTAGTAGGCCCTGTATTATCTTGATGAGAAAGCCCTGTGGTCTGTCCAGCTGCTGCATGTGTCTGATGAGGTTCATGAAAAAGAGAGCATTATACTGTATTAGTGTTCTGATGAGTTTGACTACAATGATGTCATACAGTCCTAAGATCTGAATGTGATGGTGTGTCTTATGATGTGCATCATATGTATGTACTGGAAAACATTGAAGAGGAAGGTTATAAAGTAATGACACATATCTCAGTTCCTGAATTCACCACCCTTACAAGAGAACACACTAGAAAGTACTGACATGATGCTATCCATCGAATAATTTGGCAAAGTAAATATAACTGACAGGTGCAATTATCAGTTCAGCAACACAAATGCAGATATACCAGGCACTAATGTAGCTATGTACCCAGTGCATCAGACACAAAGCTTTTGTATCTCTGAATCCAAAAGTGAGAAAACAGGGATATGGCACAGTTATCATCACTTGCACAGGGGGCTGAGGGGAGCAGAAAACCAGGCTGACGCAAAATGTCATTCAGTGAGTGTGTGTGTGAGGGAAAAAGGGAAGCAGGCAAGCTGTGTGTGTGTGTGTGTGTGTGTGTGTGTGTGTGTGTGTGTGTGTGTGTGTGTTTGTAGGGATCCTCCATGTGAAACGAGAGTGTGAGAGTCTGACTGAACACAGCCAAGCTAAGTGCTAGCTCAACATTGTGGTATGTTGGATAGGTGTAAGCTGTGCATGGTAGAGATGGCAATTCATCATGGTTGTGGCTCTGCTAGGAGTTGCACTGGCACCTTCATGCCCAAGGTCAGATGCAATGATGCTACCTGAGCATGACCAATGTTTGCTGGATGTGCTCCCTTCACAGGAATGCTCAGGACCATGACCCCATGGCCTGCCACATCTTGATGTGGACAGTGCACTCACCGATGAACAAGTAGAAGCACTGCTACTATGGGAGCATGATCGAGCATGGCCACATTGGCTATCAGCAGATATTGTGGTTGACCTATATCCATGAGGACACCATTCCCCTACCAACATGACAGACATCTCTTGGTCCATCACAGACACCCGTCGTTCCAGCGTGTCATTCATCTGATCCAGACAATCAGTAACACAGTAGAGACAGTCATGCATATGAGAATACACCACATCCACAACCCTGAGCATTTACCTGGAATGCCTTTCTGAACATGCCTGTGCCTCCATGATGGTCCTAAACATACATTGAGTGACATAGGAAAAGACACCTGCAACAGGTGGAGGAGGGATAGCAGGCCCTCTCTGAGCACCCCTATCAACTCTCCTGCATGGCACCTTGCCAAGACTTTGGCTACAGCCAGACTCAACAGACAATGAAGCCACACTTCCCTGCTCAATGTTATCACCCTCCATCTGTCCTATATCTGTGGGCTCAGTGGACTGGGCAGACATAGGCCTACTGGCTGTGTCTGGGAAAAAGTAGTGTGTGGCTGGATGTCAACCTCTGTGGCAGATTCAACCTCTGCACCCCTGACTGTGCCTCAGTTTTACCACCATCATCATCAGTGTCTGATGAGACACTGACATCAGGTAGCAGAAAGCCCACACACCCAATGTCACGATCACCTGTAATAAAAAGAGAGAAACACAGGCATACATTAATACCTGAACTACTATGGTGCGATATATGCTAAACCAACAGTACTGCCACTATTACAGACAGTACACTAACATACACAACAGGCTTAAAATGACTCATTATGATATTTCTATAAATTGGTCTGCAATACTGAAATAACTTTATTTGGCTTACCATCTACAGGAGGCATATGTCATTAGATTCCTGACAGTCCTGAAATAGGTTAAGCAAAAGGTAAGGCCAACATCATCACATTTCACAGTAGGACAGTGGATACTACATGCACTCCTCTCAATCTGGATGAATCGTAAGTTCAACAAATACAGTGTGTCTGACAACTCCAAACTTGAGCTTATCACTCTACCAGTCTTCAATTCCCCCCCAAAAATACATGTGATACAGACCTATTTCAATTGTTTTACAGTCAGTTGACCAGTATTCAACTGGTCATAACAAAGCCTACCTGGAAGCTCTTCCTGGGACTCAGGAGTTGTGCTCATATCAATCACATGTTGTGGGCTACTCTGCTGTGAGTTGTCCTGTTGTAGAAGATTTGCCAGGAATTCCTCATTGGGGTGAGAGATGGCTGTGCAGCAGGCCCACCCATGGTTATCCTCTGGTCTTGGGCAACAGCAGCTGCACATCTCTGTGCAGAAGTTATCATGTCACTGGTCCTGTGGTGCACCTGCTTATCAGTCCAGCCATGGATGCCCAAGGAAATTATCTTTGCAGCAATCTGCTAACATAGTCTAAGCCTCCCTGTCGTATTGGGACGAGCCCTTCTGAGAAGAAAAGCACCATGTTGATGGAGCACATCAACAATTATTGTATTCTCAGCCTCATTGAAGAGGCGGGCTCTGCAGATCAATGACATTTTCAGTCATAAAAGACAACAGAATGATAATACATGTAAGTATCACATAACTACAAAGGAACCATTACCAGATAAAACAGTTAAGATAGGCAGTCAGCCGTACCCACTGGTAAAACGTAAAACATTCTACAGATGTGAAATACTAGTAACAGGCAGGATGCAAAACAAGGAGAGTAACAAGAGCAACATATACTTGTTTGTGCCATAACAGTAACTCAACTGTGCTCCCCCCTAAAGAACAATCCATTCTAGTTTGTGCCATAACAGCAACTGAGCTGTGCTCCCCACTAAAGAACAGCCCATTCTAGTTTGTGCCATAACAGTAACTCAACTGTGCTCCCCCCTAAAGAACAGTCCATTCTAGTTTGTGACATAACAGTAACTTAAATGTGCTCCCCTTTAAAGAACAGTCCATTCTAGTTTGTGCCAAAACAGTAACTCAACTGTGCCCCCCCCCCAAAGAACAGTCCATTCTAGTTTGTGCCATAACAGTAACTCAACTGTGCTCCCCCCTAAAGAACAGTCCATTCTAGTTTGTGACATAACAGTAACTCAACTGTGCTCCCCCCTAAAGAACAGTCCATTCTAGTTTGTGACATAGTAACTCAACTGTGCTCCCCCTTAAAGAACAGTCCATTCTAGTTTGTGATATAACAGTAACTCAACTGTGCTCCCCCCTAAAGAACAGTCCATTCTAGTTTGTGCCATAACAGCAACTCAGTAAAGAACAGCCCATTCTAGTTTGTGCCATAACAGTAACTCAACTGTGCTCCCCCCTAAAGAACAGTCCATTCTAGTTTGTGACATAACAGTAACTTAAATGTGCTCCCCTTTAAAGAACAGTCCATTCTAGTTTGTGACATAACAGTAACTCAACTGTGCTCCCCACCAAAGAACAGTCCATTCTTGTTTGTGCCATAACAGTAACTCAACTGTGCTCCCCCCCAAAGAACAGTCCATTCTAGTTTGTGCCATAACAGTAACTCAACTGTGCTCCCCCCTAAAGAACAGTCCATTCTAGTTTGTGACATAACAGTAACTCAACTGTGCTCCCCCCTAAAGAACAGTCCATTCTAGTTTGTGACATAGTAACTCAACTGTGCTCCCCCCTAAAGAACAGTCCATTCTAGTTTGTGATATAACAGTAACTCAACTGTGCTCCCCCCTAAAGAACAGTCCATTCTAGTTTGTACCATAACAGTAACTCAACTGTGCTCCCCCTAAAGAACAGTCCATTCTAGTTTGTGCCATAACAGTAACTCAACTGTGCTCCCCCCTAAAGAAGAGTCCATTCTAGTTTGTGCCATAACAGTAACTCAACTGTGCTCCCCCCTAAAGAACAGTCCATTCTAGTTTGTGACATAACAGTAACTCAACTGTGCTCCCCCCTAAAGAACAGTCCATTCTAGTTTGTGACATAGTAACTCAACTGTGCTCCCCCCTAAAGAACAGTCCATTCTAGTTTGTCATATAACAGTAACTCAACTGTGCTCCCCCCTAAAGAACAGTCCATTCTAGTTTGTACCATAACAGTAACTCAACTGTGCTCCCCCTAAAGAACAGTCCATTCTAGTTTGTGCCATAACAGTAACTCAACTGTGCTCCCCCCTAAAGAACAGTCCATTCTAGTTTGTGCCATAACAGTAACTCAACTGTGCTCCCCCCTAAAGAACAGTCCATTCTAGTTTGTGACATAACAGTAACTCAACTGTGCTCCCCCCTAAAGAACAGTCCATTCTAGTTTGTGACATAGTAACTCAACTGTGCTCCCCCCTAAAGAACAGTCCATTCTAGTTTGTCATATAACAGTAACTCAACTGTGCTCCCCCTAAAGAACAGTCCATTCTAGTTTGTGACATAACAGTAACTCAACTTTACCCCCTAAAGAACAGTCCATTCTAGTTTGTGACATAACAGTAACTCAACTTTACCCCCCTAAAGAACAGTCCATTCTAGTTTGTGACATAACAGTAACTCAACTGTGCTGCCCCCTAAAGAACAGCCCATTCTAGTTTGTGACATAACAGTAACTCAACTTTACCCCCCTAAAGAACAGTCCATTTTAGTTTGTGCCATAACAGTAACTCAACTGTGCTCCCCCCAAAGAACAGACCATTCTAGTTTGTAACATAACAGTAACTTATCTTTCCTCCCCCACCCACAAAAGAAAAGGCACATGAACCATTTTGCACATAAAACACATTTGAAAGGCTAAACATGCATTCAAAGGACCCTTTCCTGAAACATTTGTACATATGTATCACACCGCTTACTATTTCCATGGTTTGTCAATCATTTGTACCTCTGAAATGACTTGATAAACATGGTCATGCCATCAGTACACGTCTAACTAATGCATACAGATAATGGTGGGAAAGGCTTTTTTCACATTATTCATTAATATAGTCCAACATATACATTATGTAGGTAACAAAATAAGACCATACCTGCTGGAGTTCAGTACTCCTCTAAAGATAGCTTTGGAAATATTTTGCTTTTCTGAACATGTAGCAAGTATCCTCACCATCAGTTTGAGTAGCTACACATTTGCCTTCTTATAATGCAGTAGATCATTAATAGATTTAATCTGTGTAGGCAGTGTTTCAGAGACGTAAATTATAGCATAAGTAGCTGAAATGCATGCTAATCAACCAATCTGGTGGAGCTCTTCAGCAAGTTATAAAGCAACCATGTAAACTCCATGTTGTTCTTTCCTGTGGATTTCAAAAGTAGTGGAGTACAGACACAGAAAGTCTGCATAGACACACCCCGGGATTCATGAAGCTTGTGCATGCACCCCAGTAGTGTCGGCGATCTTGTGCCAAATATGGCTGCCGAGTGATTTAGGTAAGAGCTGTTTCCATGTGCACTACCAGTGTACGCCAGAGCTGCGCAGCTCCGGGTGCATGTATGCTAATTCCCCATGCATAGCAGTGTAGCATGCAAAGGAGGTATATAGCGACTCATGAAGTTGTGCAGGCATAGCATAAGCATGTAGAAATGTAAACCAAAAAAAAACGGTTTACATGTTGTCAAACATAAAATCGGAGACATGAAAGTGGACCAAACTTACGTATTATAATGTTAATATATGCCAATGGCTAAATATATAGCCAATGACATAAAACAACAAGCACAACAAATAACATTTAATTTCATGGCCACACCAACGCAAATTAAAAGCACAGTGCATCGGTGCGCAAATGGGATCATAATGAAAATATATTTAGATATCATAAAACTGTAATGTAATGCAATTCATGATATCCCCATAATAGTCAATGGCACGCATGCTACACCATAACCATGGTGCAAGGGTTGCTAAGGGTCTGTGACAGTGTTCCGTGAGGTAACTAGGAATTAGCAGTCAATGCCATGCAAATGAGTCAAGTAATACTGAATCGCAAACGTCCCGCCGGTGTAAGGATGTACCACACAGCGTAGCATTACAACACCTAGGAGGGGCCTGGAGGTAAACATGACATCAAGAGAGGGGCGCACCACCGTATCTGTAAGCACATTGTATAATTGTTAATCCATGTTATATGTTGCTAAGCAAAGCCGCAGGATAGGGGTGTGGAAGTAGCCATAGCTTTGCTTAGCTGAGAGCACACAAGGTAACCAAAAATTCATGTGAACGTGGATGAAAACATGCACAATACCTGGTAAATGGATGTGTGTGGCGCACACCACAGCTGAAACAGGAAGGATCCGGGAAGACAATAAGGAAATGCTGCAGCATGGTAATTGGAGTACAAATGAGTAATTAACACCTAGAAACTTACAGTGGGCCATAGACAACAGCTAACAAGGCTGCTAGCAGCTACCTGCAGAACAGGAAAGAGGAGGTGCCATGCAGCAAAGAAAAGTGAACTGTCACAGCAGAACAAAGCAAACTTGCAGTAGATCAGCTACATAACACATTTCACAACACAATCGTGGGTTGGGAAAGTACAAAACAAGAAAGCCGGCCGCTGAATGCATGCCTGACAATGGGAGAGTAATCGGGTTGAAAAGTGAAGTAAAGGGCAATAGATGAATCATGGCAGCCAAGCGTAATTCAACACCAAAGGCCCCACAATAGCAGTACCTGCTGTAAAGCCCATAATTAAGATACCCTGCAGCTGGAATTGCACATACACACCCAATTACACCAGCAGCATCCATAGTACAATAGTATAAAGTGTGAAAGCAACTCACACACACTTGTGTTTTCCCAGACACTCTGCACCATTTGTGTATACAGACAGGGAACTTTTAATATGTACATGTTAGGGGCTGCCATTGCTTTGATTCACCAGCATGTGTTGGAGACTGAAGGTGGTGTGGAGGATGATGCTGACAACCATCTCAGGCACCAGAGGAGGAGAAGAGTATTCAGACCCAGGGTAACCTGCCAGGGGCTACATGATCTGGAGATAGAGCATTACAGTGTGGACAGGGACACCATACAGCAACATGTTAAGCTGTGCTGACCACGCCTCAGAGCCAGAAATAACAGAGGGGAACCCATCCCAGTGGACATGATGGAATGTGTAAGCTTGAGAATACTAGGCACAGGTACCTTTCAAAGGCCAACTGGGGATATCATGGGGGTCTCACAGGCATCAGCATCCAGGGTACTCCACCATTTCCTTGATGCCATGTAACCACATGCCAATGAACACATATACTTCCCCCGAATGCAGGAGGAGTTGGCCAGCAATATGCGTCTCTTCCACCGTGTGGCACACTATCTGGAGGTACTGGGTGCAATAGACTGCACGCACATACACATCAAATCACCACCCGGTGAGCAGGGTAGGTGCTACATAATCCACAAGGGATATCCCTCCATCAACTGCCAGGTCATGTGCAATACCCAGGGCATTATTATGGATGTGTGTGCTGGCAGCCCTGGAAGCTATCACAACTTCCACATCTGGCATGCCTCACAACTGTATCAGGTATTTGCCAGGGAGGACATCCCATATGACCACCTGGTGGGGGATGATGGCTATGCACTGGAATCGTGGATGATAACTCCCATCAGAAATGCACACACACCCATGCAAGAATGCCATAACGAGGCACACGCACAAACCAGAATCATCATAGAGTGTGTGCTTGGGATGCTGAAATCACGGTTCTATTGCTTGGATATATCTGGTGGAGACTTGCAGTGCTCTCCAGGCATGTGTGCCCACATCTTCATAGTATGTGCCATGCTACACAATATGATCCTGCGGAAACAGCTGCAACAGGGACAGAATGGTGAAGGCCCTCACAGCCCACCACCATTGTCAAAAGCCCCACAGGCACAGAGGGATTCAGACCACAAACACCCTGTGCCAGCCTCAGTAGGCAGACGGAGGCGTGCCCAGTATGCCCATGCCTTGGCAAAGAGGGAACATATAGCACACTCACTGACAGTGCAGGCAACTATGGAATGACACCCTTCTCCACCTACACACACAGTAAGCATGGATGGCACACACACATGACCACCTGTAAATTGTCATGCATAGGTGGTCTACTGTGTGCATCCTACATAGGCAGCCCTCAACTATTGTACACACAGCTGCCATTGGTATAAGGTAAGTCAATACCTGAACAGTAAATTAAGCTATCAGCATTTGCCGATACTGTATGTATAGGTTCATAGGTACATAGGTAGGTACTTGCCTAACTGCCTGAGGCCATTCATAAGCCTGGCCAAAATGTGTATGCTGTCGCCACCCCATTGATTAATGAACTGTCCCTCTGTAGAGCAGAGACAATTGTGGGATCCTTGGGGTGTATCCACTGTTCCCCACCCACTCTGCAAGGATTCCCTGGAGTGTTAATGAGGGGCTCCATATAATGTAATCATGGATGTAGTTTCAAAGCATGGGGAGTACCCGTGACAGGAATCTGTCACTCCAGCATCTTCGAGTTATGGTTGTGGCAAGGTGTAGCTCATTACAGTGTGTGGCTCACTGTGACATGTATTCCCATAGGTGGAGCATATCCATTAAGCCTGACTTGGACATGGCTTTGTTGGCCAGCAAATATAATCTCTGAGTAAACGAGATGCCACTGAGTAATGCAAGAGTTTATGCAGTCTGGCAGCATAGGACACATGTCTGAGGGCATTATTCCTCTTGGCGAGATACGTTCATGGCCCTTCCAGCTGTTGGATGTGTCTTCTGAGGTATATCCAACATGGGTTATCATACTCCATGATGGGATTGATGAGTGATGAGTAAAGGGGCACAATAACTTCAGTCTGTTTAGATGCAAACCCTTAAGTAATCAGATGGCCTACATAGACGGATGTCCTAACTACTTTGCAGATATGATTGTCAAAGGAGAGATCACTATCTAATGTAGTCCCAACATAACCATGACATCATCTGAATTATAGTGTCTGCCACACATCTGTTAATATGTGTGTGTGTAGTTTCCCAAAATGGAATGACCATGCAGTATGTGGCCTTTAACTGGAGGCCATGACTCTGACACCCTGTGTTGGTTTATGTGAGGCCCTTGAAGGACGTCTGTAACCTGGACCGTCAGTTATGGCTCCCAGTTTGCAGTAATCACCAAACACAGTCTGCTGTAGGCCATCTGTGTTAGCCCGTACCTCTGAGAAGTATATGGCAAACAGTAGGGGTCCCAGGACTGAGTCCTGTGGGACACCAGTTGTGACTGGACAAGAGTTGGACCTGGAGGCTGCTAGGCTTGCCATGTGGGTTCTGTGTGTAAGTCTGTTGGCAAACCAACCTGTAATGTATGGGTGTATGCACTGGCTGGTGAGATGGCGAATTAATACCTGAGTGGGGAATGGTGTCAAAACCCTTGGCGAGATCCAGGTAGTATGTGTGAACTACTACACTCTACACCTAAAGTCTAGGTGACTGTAAGATGTCAAACAGGTTCAGTAGGCATGATCTGCACTCAGTCAAGCTGACCTGGGTTGGGTCAAGTGTCTAGAGGTTACCATTATCTATGTTAATGAGTGCCATGAGGATGCGCTCCATAGCCATGCAGATCAGGCTACTCAGGCTTATGGGTTGGTAGTTACCATGGGCAGTTGTGTCACCACCTTGGTGGAGCAGAATAGCTGTTGCCATGTGTCATTGAATGGGCATGTAGCTTGTGTAGAGGCTGATGTTGAATTGCTATATTAGGCGGGAGGTCACTTTGTCTTGTAGTGTCTGCAGGATGCAGTCTGGGACACCATCTGCCTCCACTGACACTCTGTCATGCCATTTGAAAGGGCCATTACCACCTGTATGTCTCAGATGTCTGGGATGCTGTACATTTTGGGTATTGTTGTGGGCCCTGTAGGGGGTGAAGCTTGCACCGAATATATCATCAAGTGTGTGTGTGATATCAGTAGGGTTAGTAAATTCAGTGCAAATTTGCGTGTTACTGCTTAGATCCTTGACATAGCCAAAGAAGCCTTTGTGGTCATCTTCCAAATCCATGCCTATTTACCTGTGGATGTCAGCCTTGGATGATTACATGAGTAACATAAGTGTCTTGCTAATACTGGTCACAGATGTCTGCATGCCTGGGGATTTGCTGTTGTACTGGACTACTGTCCTACTTCTGTTGTATAGCCTTAATATTCCAGGGGTTCAGCAGACTGGTGCCCTTGTGTAGGAATAGCGAGTCCTGGTTTACCATTGATGGCATGACCCATACATCTTTGTAGGTGCTTATAGAGTGCATTTGCAATTCTGTCTGTATCTTGAGCAGTGTCATCCCTGAGCATAGAGGCTGTGAACCCTCCTACCTCTATCATTAGTACTGTGAATTTAGCTGTAGGAAAGGTATTCACTCTGTGTTCCTTGGATGGGGGAGATGGTTGGGAGAGGAAATCATCAGTGAATAGTTCATGACCGGTTTACCTCTGCTGTAGTGCACCTGTTGCACATGTCAGTGACTACCACTTCTAGTATGTTTTCACCTCTTGTTAGTCTGTCTACCAACTGATACAGGCCAAATGAGGTGATAAATCCCAGGAAGTGCTGGGCCTGGAACTGAATACTCGAGTAGGTTATCCAGTTAAGTGTAGGGTAGCTGACACTGACGAATAACAGGGTGTCTGGCAGGACTGTCATGTTTACCACTGTCTCCAGATAGTTGTAGTGGTGCTCCTAGGTCATAGAGAGTTATCTGTAGCAGCTCACAGTTTGCATTGCAGTCGTGGCTGATATTAGCTGCACATGGATGATCACACAGGTATCATACTTCCTGACTAACTTGGAGGTGTAGGTATCCCCGATGAATATGGATACACCCCCTCCATGTCTGTGCCAGTCCATGTTCAGTGGCTGAAATGTGTGTTATGGGTTGTAGTCTGGTAGTGCCAGTGTGCTCATTGGAACCTTATACAGGTCCCAGACACAGAATAGATGTAGATGTTGTCCATACTGAGGGGTGCTGTGAGTGAGTGCATGCATGCTGTGAGTACTACCCCTGGTGTTGAGTAGCCCAACCCTCATTGATTCCACTATTGTGTAGTGCATGGAGGTGAGATTCACCTCTGAGACCTGCCTAAAACGTCACAATGGGGGTGCCAATAGCCTTGCCCAGCATTCCAAAGCCTTAGGCTGACACATGCAGGTTGATATGGCATTGCTGCAGGCATGTTTCCCATCTGTGCTTGTGTCTCATCTTTCCTGTAGGTAACCTACTGGTAAGCAATACAAAGTCTGAAACCTATACAAGTCCACTAGCTTCCAAGATAGGCTTTTGGAGGGATTATGTATCAGCAGTCTGTATGTTCTTGCTGTACTTAACTGTTGTCTGACTACATGGTGATTTTAACTGTATATTGTGATCAGAAAACTCTGTATAATCACATATGATGTTGGAGATGGCCTGCACTGTAGAGGTTCACAGATAGGGAGTAGGCTATCTGCCCAAGAGCATTTAGACGCATAGCTATAGTGTGGTGGCTTTATCTGCACCATTTATGAAGTAACTGAGCCTCTGTCAAGCATAGCCAATGAAGTGATTCCAGACAGAGTTGCTGGAAGCTGTTGAAGACTGGGGTGCTGTATGGTGATAGGGTCACATAGTGATCTCAAAAGGGCATGTTAAAATGACAACCCAATAGCATTCAATTTCCCCAACAGGTCTTGCAGCTATAAAACTGCAGTGGCTCCCCCACACCCTGGCTGTATGTTTCTGGGACACATGATCCCAGGGGTGTATATACTGTTGGCCAGTCACACATCAAGGTTTCCCCTGAAGTGTGTCAGTGAGGGGCTATGCCAAATGTAGTTAGGATGTTAATGTATAGTCTCTCAATTCATGTGTCAAGTTGGTATTTCGAGAAGCTCACTGGGTGTGGGTGGCTCTGCCTGTTGTGTAGCCAAGCTTACACATAGGAATCATGGACATAGGAAATAGGCAGAAGGAACGTTAATGTCAACAGTGTAATGGCTACAGCATTTGCATAATATCTGTGCAGTCGTGGTTCAAATCCCAATAAAGTCAGAGATGTTTTACATGTTACATAGTATACTTTAACCACAGCTTGCATATATAGTTAGTATTCCACAGAATAATAAAGATTTGGAACACACATAAACCCATGTCTGCTGGAGAGTACAGTTAACAGACAATGTAATGTTATGTAAGCACATAGTGAGATGTTACGTCACTGAAATGTATATATCCTGAGTAGTTAGCAGAAGTAGCCATATTTGCGTACACAGGTTGTAGGATGTAAAATTTGTTTAACTGTGTACAACCGCTGGTATGATGTCACACAAACACCTTTAAACCTGCTTACCTCTGCTTAAATTAGCCTTATTATGTAGTAAAACATGTCTAATACATCTCAGGTGAGTACAGACCACAAATTGGACAGTCACTTTGTGTACATATGTACGGTATATTGTAATGTACTGTAATGTGTGAATCAACATATACAAGTCCACACATGTATAACTGTTACAAATTAATATTAAATGTATCTATCTCTCTCTTATATATATATATATATATATATATATATATATATATATATATATACATATATATATATATATATATATATATATATATGTATATACATGTCACTGATGTGTGCACATAGAAATATGTATATATACATATATATATATATATATATATATATATATATATATATATATATACAGTAACATCTATAGCCATATATATATATATATATATATATATATATATATATATATATATATATATATATATATATATATATATATATATATATATATATATATATATATATAACATCTATACATATATATATATATATATATATATATATATATATATATATATATATATATATATATATATATATATATAAACATCTATGAACAGACTTTGTGACACAGAAGCATTCCAAATGGATAGAAGTGTACACAAAGCACATGCAGCTCTGGTATTATAACTATTAATATTAACCTAATTCCCCATAGAAGCAATGGTTGCTGTGTATGTGGAGAATGGTGTGGGGGAGGACCACTGGCTAATGGTATATGCATCAAGGAGGGCCTGTGTCGGATATTCATTACGTGAACAGGAGGGGTACACATGGAGTATGGGCACAGCTGATGTGCATGTAATTAACTACTTTGGAACACCAATTGGTGGTCAGGATAGCACATGTTACTGATATTTAACTATAAAAGGATGGCTTGTCACACATTCAAACCATCTGTATATACCAGCAGAACATTACAAAGAAGATTGAAACACAAACTGAAAAAGATTGAAGTAACAGTCAACGACACCTTGGGTTACTAATAAGGTATGTAGAACACTCAGTATGTCTGTGTATGTAGTACCTGTTCTGTAATAATTAAAGTGTATGCAATGCATATAGTGGAAACAGTTATCTTGTAGTGATGCATTGTTGAGCATAGTAACGCTTGTAGTATTTATGTGTGTACTGCTGTTGGTCACAAGACAAACACCTCATACACCACAAGGGATGCTGTTTAAGGGCGTTGAACCCAACAATTCCTCTCTAGCTGCTGTCAGTGGCATGGGTGTTCCAACAAGTACGTGCTATAACAGGGGATAGTATATACTGATATATTGTAACAGTAGGCATATGTATGGGTGTATTACTGAGAATAACATGTCGAAGGTGGGCCTACTGTGCAATTATGATTTGCATTGTGGGATATTGTGCCAGTAACTGTGTAATGTACGGTATTGTAGGCAGATATGTATTACATTTTACATAGCATTACTGTTATGTTAGGCAAACATTAGTTATGTCTATTGGCATTTACAATACACGATAACAGGATACATATGACTTGTAGTCACCCAACAGTTTATCAGCATGATAGCAAAGTAAAATGGAAGAGCTATTTAACTATCCATGCACATAAGACATGTAATAGGTTCATAGGTTGATAGGTGGGTACTAGGCTGTCTGCCCAAGGACATTTATAAGCCTAGCTAGAGTGTGTTGGCTTCCGCCACCCCCTTAGGTTAGTTCCCTGTGCCTCTGAACAGCAGAGCCATTAGTTCCCTGCATCTCTGTCCAGCAGAGCCACTGCAGTGATCCCCGGGGTACATGTCTGTCTCCCATCAACCCATCAAGGTTTCTCTTGAAGAGTGCTAGTGAGGGTCCCTGCCTGATGTACATTGGAATCATGTTCCAAAGCATGGGGAGTCTCTGGGTCAGGAATCTATCCCTCCAGCATGTCCTAGTTATCATTGTGGTAAGGTTTATATCCCTAGAGCATGTGGCTCTCAGGGCTTTTTGTTTAGGTGGAGCATATCTATCAATACTGGGTTGGACATGGGCCTTGTATGTCAAGCAGAGATCACCTCTGAGTATGCGGTATGCAACCAAGTACAGCTGGGCTTTCTTTAGTTGGGCTGCATAGATCATCTGTTTGAGGTCAGTAATCCTCTTGGTGTGGTACTTTTGTGGTCTTTCAAGCTGTTGCAGTTGTCTTGTAAGGCACATCCCAAATGGGGTGTTGTATTCTTTAATGGGTCTAATAAGTCATGAGTAGAGGGGCACAATGGCCTCCTTTGTTCTGGATGCAAACCCATTTGAGATTAGGGGGACCATGTAGAAGGATATTTTATCCACCTTGGCAATATGATTATCAAAGGAGAGATTGCTATCTACTTGGGTTCCCAGATCCCTTATTACCTTTTCTGTATGTAAGGGGCTACCACCTATGTGGTAGTCTGTGGGTAATTAGTTTTATCCAAAGGGGATGACTATGCACTTTTTGGCATTCAGCTTGAGGCTATGATATTGACACCAGGTATCCATCTCAGTGAGACCCTCCTGTAGAGTGTCTGTATCAGCTGGGGAACCAATTATGACCCCTAGTTTGCAGTCATCTGCAAACCTTTTCAGCCAAAGTCCTCATGTGCTTGCCTGTACCTCAGAGAAGTATATACCAAACATGAGGGGTCCTAGGACTGAGCCCTGAGGGACGCCACTTGTAACTGGTTTACAGTCAGATCTGGGGTCTGCAAATCTCACTGTGTGGGTTCTGTCCATGAGCCACTTTGCAAACCATCTTGTGACATAGGAGTTAATGTTCAAGTGGATGGGTATGTCGATAATACCCAAAACGGTTGTCAGGACTACAACTCTGATTTTATTAAAAAAACAGTTAAAAATTGATCTTTAAGCACTTTTCATCTGTTCACACACAGACTTCTTCAGAAGATGCAGTAATACTGGATAACATTTACTTACATAGTCTACAGCTGTAAAAGTGTGGGAAACTCTGACAATGTCAATTAGTTAGACAACATATACCTATACTTAAAAAAACATTGTACTTGCTTGATATCATGCACATACAATATTTTCTATTCTAAGCTACCAAAAAAACATAAAATTCAATACCTTTTACTAAAAAGTAAACATAAAATAATTGAATACTTTCTTACATTCTAAATTACAAAATAATGACTATCTTTGTAAGCTTTTGAGCTTTAATAAGCTCCTGATTGAGCATGATTCATTCAGTCCTGGAAAACTAAAGGCATTTAATTTTAACTGCCAGATTAATTCCAATTCCTCAATTTAAATGATGCTGGGCCTCCCTACTGTCCTTTACAAACTGGTCAATGACCATAAATTTAAACTGGTGTTGTACATTTAAATGGACATGTTTGGCTAAAGTATTGTCTGATTTATTATGATTGATGGCATAAACGTGTTTGTAGATTCTCTCACGGAATCTACGTTCCGTCTTACCCACGTAAAATGCTGGACACCTACATTTAGCTAAGTAAACAATAAACTTGGTGTTACAGTTAAATTTGGATTTTACCCTATATTTGTGTCCTTCAATTTCAAAAGTGTTCGTGACGTCTATAAATTTGCAATAATTGCAACTTTCACATTGAAAGGTGCCCGTGACTCTAGGCACCTTCCTTTGACGTCTATCTAAAAGGGCTTGGCGTGTGAACGGTTTGGTAACAGACCATCAATAGTATTTAAGAGCGCGAACAATTTAAAAGCCCTTTTAGAAAGACATCAAAGGAAGGTGCCTAGAATCACGGGCACCTTCAAATGTGAAGGTTGCAATTATTGCAAATTTATAGACATCACAAACACGTTTGAAATTGAAGGACACAAATATAGGGTAAAATCCAAATTTAACTGTAACACCAAGTTTATTGTTTACTTAGCTGAATGTACAATGTGTCCAGCATTTTACGTGGGTAAGATGGAACGTAGATTCCGTGAGAGAATCTACGAACACATTTATGCCATCAATCATAATAAACCAGACAATGCTTTAGCCAAACATGTCCATTTAAATGTACAACACCAGTTTAAATTTATGGTCATCAACCAGTTTGTAAAGGACAGTAGGGGGGGCCCAGCATCATTTAAACTTGAGGAATTGGAATTAATCTGGCAGTTAAAATTACATTTATTTATTTATTTATTTTATTTATTTAAATTTGTTGACCGGGAGTGTCCAACTGGACGTAGGTCCATTTTCAGCAGATGCCCAGGGAGAAAAGCTCCACAGTTAAAATAAACAGACAGTAGTTACATTGGATTACATAGCGATTAACAATTTAACATAGCAATTACTTACAACATATTTACAGATGAAGAACATAGTACATCAGTAGACAACTAGAATCTTTATCTGTGAAGTACATAACAGACATTAACAAATGTTACAATGAGGAGTTCCTGTTGTATAATAAGTACTAGGCTTATGAGCATCTGAGCTTGCTATAATCAAGGTAGTTAGTGGAGTGGAAAGAAAGGTAGTGGTTGGATGGGGTGGATGATATTATAGTGGGAGTTGCAAGGGCATAGCCAGCATGTTTTTAGGTGTGCTTTTAGTAAAGTTTTGAAGTGGGTGCATGATGGTATGGAGGTAATTGTGGGTGGGAGTGAGTTTCATAATTTGGCTATGGCACAAGAGAATAGTGCTTCACGAGCAGAGTTATTGGCTTTAGTGATCTGCAAGTGATTTTTGTTGCTGGATCTTAGTGGTCTGGTGGTGCGATGGGGTTGGAGTAGATTCTGGAGGGATGGGACATTTAGTGAATGGTTTACTAGTTTGTGGGCGAGTGAGAGTTGATACCACTGAAGGAGGTGAGGGAGTTCAAGCTAGCCCAGTTCAGCAAGTGAGAGACAGTGGTGACTACGGTAAGAGGCCCCTGTGGCAAATTTGGTGATTTTGTTGTAGCAGATCTCTAGCTTGTTTAGATCATATTGCCTTAGGTTGATATATATTGGAGAGGCATAAAGTAGGGTGGAGATAAGGTGGGAATCTGCTATTGAAATCTTTGCTGCTTTGGTGAGAAATTGCTTATTTCTGTATAATGCTCATAGTTTTTTGTGGACTTTTTTTTATGGTCATTGATATGTGAATGTCAAATTTTAGTT
Source organism: Protopterus annectens (assembly GCF_019279795.1). Taxonomy (NCBI): domain Eukaryota; kingdom Metazoa; phylum Chordata; order Ceratodontiformes; family Protopteridae; genus Protopterus; species Protopterus annectens. The sequence goes on from NC_056743.1 coordinate 1,733,250,782, forward strand.
TATTGTCTATTTCCACTCCTAGCAATTTGGTGTGTTCAGTTGGGTATATAGTGGTGTTGTCTTTCGCTGTGATGTTAAAGCGAGAGTTGTTTTGAGTATGTTTGGTGGGTTGGAAGATGAGTAGTTTAGTTTTGTTTGGGTTAAGTATTAATTGGGCATCAGATAACCATGTTTCAACAGAGGAAAAGGCTTCCTGTGTGACTTTTTGCAGTTTTGGTAGGGACTGGGCTGAGCAGACGATGGTTGAGTCATCTGCGTATTGTATGAGTGTGCCATGTTTGGTGGCAGAGGCTAGATTATTGGTGTAAACAGAGAAGAGTAGGGGTCCATGGATGTATCCTTGGGGAACCCCTATGGAGACAGGTAGTTGGGGAGATATGTCATTCTGCCATACAATGGATTGTTGGCGGTCAGACAGGTAACTCTGAAACCAGTTGGTGACTGATTGTGAGAAGGATAGGTTATTGAGGACAGGGATAAGTTGTTTGTGTGGGACCATGTCAAATGTTTTAGACAGGTCTAGGAAAGTGGCAGAGTAGAGATAGCCATTGTTTTTATGCTGAAGGATAGTGTTAGTAAAAGAGAGTAAGGCAGTGGTGGTGCTATGGTTTGGTCAGAAACCATGCTGAGTACTGGAAAGGAGGTTGTTAGTAAGGAGGTAGTCTAAGACTTGAGACTGTATTCATCTTTCTAGTATTTTGGAGAGAGGAGAGAGAATAGCTATGGGGCGGTAATTGGTTAGATCTGCAGAGGGTCCACTTTGTGGAGGGGAATTATATGTGATACTTTCCACAGTGTGGGAATGTAACTTTCTGACAGAGATCAGTTAATCAAGATGGATACTGGGTAGGCCAGAGCATCAGCTGCGATTTGTAGGTATTCACTTGGGAGGTTGTCTGCTGCTAATTTGGTGGGTTTAAGTTTAGTTAAGAGTTTTTTATGTTGGAAATAGGTACAGGAGAAAAAGAGAAGGCAGTGGGGAGATTACTAGTTGAAGGTGTGGGTTGGAGGGGAGGGGGGTTGTGTTGTTTAGCTAGTGATAGTATGGTTTGGGTGAAATGTGTGTTGAATGAGGTAGCAATATTTTCTGAGGAGTGAGGGATGTTAGGAGGAGGGGTACTGACTTTACCTGGGTGGAGGATGGAGTTTATGGAGGACCAGAATTGTTTGAGGCTGTTTTGTGAGGAGTCTAGGGCAGACTGGTAGTATTGGAATTTGTCCTGTTTTGTTAGCTTTTTGACTCTATTGCGTAGTTCTAGGAATTTCTGTCTAGTTGAGGGGGTTTTGGTTTTGCGCCAGTGCTCCCAGGCTTTATCCCTGTTTTTCATTACTGACTTAGTGGTTTTCTATAGCCATGGGGAGGGTTGTGCTTTGGTTCTGGAAAATCTTATGGGGGCATGGTAATTAAGGATGTTCAGGAAGGTAGTATTAAAAAATTCAACTGCGTCATCTAGACCGAGGTACTTTAGAGGATGCCAGTTACATTCTTTGAGGGATGAGATGAATGTGAGTGGGTTAAAGTTTAGTTTTTTACGTATTTGATGGTAGATGACAGGTTTAGCTTGGTATAGGTAATTTTTGAGTAGGAATGTTGGGGAGGCTATCTGATAAGCAGCCTGTTATATATGACTGGGGGCTCTTACTGACTAGTATCCAATCCAGGGTAGTGTACTTGCCATGAAGATGTACATGATGGGTTGGACAGGATTGCCAGTCAATATTGAAATCACCTAAAATGCCTAAATGCCTTTAGTTTTCCAGGACTGAATGAATCATGCTCAATCATGAGCTTATTAAAGCTCAAAAGCTTACAAAGATAGTAATTATTTTGTAATTTAGAATGTAAGAAAGTATTCACTTATTTCATGTTTACTTTTTAGTAAAAGGTATTGAATTTTATGTTTTTTGGTCACTTAGAATAGAACATATTGTATGTGTATGATTTCAAGCAAGTACAATGTTTTTTAAGTATATGTATATGTTGTCTAACTAATTGACATTGTCAGAGTTTCCCACACTTTTACAGCTGTAGACTATTCAAGTAAATTTTATCCAGTATTACTGCATCTTCTGAAGAAGTTTGTGTGTGAACAGACAAAAAGCACTTAAAGATCAATTTTAACTGTTTTTTGAATAAAATCTGAGTTGTAGTCCTGACAACCATTTTGGTCATTTTCTCATTTTAAACAGTTTGTCTTGTATCAGTTTTACTAGGGTATGTCGATAATACCAGAATGGGGAATGGTGTTGAAAGCCTTTGAGAGGTCAAGGTAGGCTGTGTGGACCTCCTTACCCTCATCTAATGCCTTGGTAACTGTTTCAAAGAAGTCCTTAACAAAGTCAAACTGTGTGGGGTCAAAGGTTTGGAGGTACTCCATGTTTCTGTGAATGAGATCCATGATGATGTGCTCCATAGCCTTGCAGACCAGACTAGTCAGGCTTATAGGGCAATAGTTCCCATGGTCCAATGTGGCGCCACCTTTGTGGAGTGGGATAACTGTTGCTGTGTGCCATTCAGTGGGCACAAAGCCTGATGCGTGGCTATTATTGAACATGGTGCTTAAGAGGGGAGCCAGTTCATTCTGAAGTTCATGTAAAACGCAGCCTGGGATGTTGTCCAGTCCCATGGATGCTGTGTTTTTTGGCTTTAGAGTATGCAGCTTTTACTTGTGCAGTTGTGATTACAGGGACTCTGCATTTCTTCCTGTATAGATATGGGCCCTTTAGGGGGAGAGAGAGGGTAAAGTTTGCACTGAACCTATCTGCCAGGATGTTGGCATTATCAGTTGGTTCTGTAATTTTTGTGCCTTTGTGCTATAACTCAGAGCAGATCTGGGTGTTGACATAGTTATAGAATGCTTTGTTGTTGCCCTTGGATTGAATGGTGATTTTGTTTTCGCAGCTAGGTTTGGAGGATCTTATAAGGGATCTCAGCTTCTTACTGAGGCTGACCAGGGAGCTCCTCCACTCATGGGATTGTACTCTCTTTTGCAACAGTGTCTTTCTTCTGTTGTACAGTTTGTTTATGGCAGGGGACCACCAGATTGGCTTCCTTTTTTGGAGGATAGTATCTTGGTTCTGTTTGGATAGCACACTCCATGCACACGTGTAAGTGCTTATAGAGTGCATTTGTGTAGGATTCAGCAGTTGTAACTGTATTGTCCATCTGCATGGGTGTCATGAAGTTCACCACTTATGTCTTAAGAAGCATGAAGTTGGCTTTGGAGAAATATTTTACTGTGAATTCCTTAATGGGGGGAGGGGGTGGGATGTGGATATCAAGGGTGATTAGCTTATCGACAATCAGACCAACGAGGAGTAGACTTCAGGTGTGGAACATCGATCACTCATGTTGGTAATGACTAGGTCTAGGATATTGTTGCCCCTGGTGGGTGTGTGGATAAGTTGATCCAGGGCATTGGAGTTTATGAATTCCAGAAAGTGTTGAGCTAATGAGTTGATATACGAGTAGTTTTACCAGTTAATGGTGGGGTAGTTGAAGTCACCCATTATTAAGGTGTTCGGTTGAACCCTAATATTTTCCAGTACATCAAGAAAAGAGGAGTGGGAATCCTGGGGTATGGTGGGGGATCTGTAGCAAGCTACAATTTGGATTGCAGTTTTGCCCAGAGTTAGTTGCACTTGGATAACCTCGGATGCATTGTGCTTAGCAACTAGCCTGGAGGTGTGGATATCCTTAATGAATATGGACACACCTCCACCTTTGGTGTTTCAGTCCAGGTTACATGGCCGAAAAGTGTGGTATGAGTTATAGCCTGGTAGTGCAGGGGTGCTCTCTGGAGCCTTGAACCAGGTCTCAGTCACTGCACAGATATCGATGTTCTCCATTTTAAGGAGTGTCTCGAGTGAGTGCATTTTGAGATTTAGACTTCTAGCTTTGAGAAGCATTACCCTCAGTTTTTGCTTGCCTGTTCCTGTTATGGAGGTGAATTTGTTATTTGAACTTTGCCTAAAAAAGGCACTATAGGGGCAGCAAGAGCCTTAGCCAATATCCAGAATACCAGGGGCGACAGGTGCAGGCCATCTGTGGCAAAGCATTGTGGTCTGTCGACCATGTCATCCCAAGCATACAGATACTGGATCCCCTTAGAATGGCACCAAAAGCTTAGCCAATTGTTGAAGTCAATCATTTTGTCCTTGTACTGCAGTATCATTCTGGGTGATGGCAGAATGCTACTCAGGGCTAGGGTCATACCCGCCTGGGCTACAAAATCAGAGAGCTCTTCCATGTCTCTTTCATGTAGTCCAGGGAGGTACATCTCAGGTCATTCACACCAACATGGACAATGACAGAGTCATATTTGTACTTGTTGTGGAGTGACCTGAGTGTGTGGGTTATGTGGTGGATCCTGGCACCCGACAGGCAGCTGACAGTAACCTTCTCCTTGTTTAGCCTGGTGAGTGGGACATCAGTGTGCCTGACTATAGAGTCACCTATGACTAGTGTGTCGGGTACGTTGTTTTGCCTTACTGGCTTTGGTTGAGTGGCACACTAAGTCTGTGGGCTATGTGTCATTTGGGTTGTGTTGGGGGATGGAGGTTGCTTGTGTTTCTGCTTTGGAGGTCTCTGTTGCTTAGACAGATTATTATTGAGAGCCTCCGTGAATGTTTTTGTGTTACTATGTGTGGATTTTGGTGGTGTAGATTTAGTGAGACTATGTGATGAGTATGGTGTGGTGCAAATGTTTACCTTCTCCACATGACTGTCAAGTTCAGTCTTGGTTGGAGAGAGCTTTACCTCCAGTTTGGCTAGATAAGTGCATCTCTCACAGGTTGTAGTGTTGGGTGGTAGGAGGAGAGGGTTGTCTGTGTACATGAGGCAATTTCTACATTGCCTCAAGATGCCCAGATTCATCAGATAGACAGGAGAGAACACTGGAAACTGACCCTTGGACATGTCTGAATAAAAAAATATTTTCCTAAGGATAAGTGAGGAAAGTGAGTACAAGAGCTGTTTTTCTCTAAGCAAGTGAGAAAAGTAAGTACAAAAACTGTTTACCTCTAGGTAATGAGGAAGATTGAGTGCTATAGTAACTAGTAGCTTATTTAGTGCTTACAGATTCTGAACAAGTGCTGAGCATGAATAAGCAATCCAGATAGGGTCTTGGATAGAATAAACACACTGCTTCCCCCCATCAGGTACACAATCATATATCCATGTATACTGCAGAGCCCCTGTAACCACAACTACGCAGGTTCAAGCTGTACTCAGGCTGCATGGGACCTGTTTTCATATCAGGTTGTACCATACACATATGGCAAAACAATTTGCTCTCCACATACACATCATGTAAAACATAGCTTCTTGTCAGGCTGTGTACACACTGAATGGTGCACACCAACAGTTATCACAACCCACAAAGGGGGAGACACCATTGATAATGGGAAGTACTGCACTACCACCCTGCTGAGTCTGGTCTGAAAGGCCATGAACCTTGATCAACATATTTGATGTCAGCAATACAGATGTAGATGACAGTAAGGTTGATTTCACACAGCATATCATAACCTTGCCAAGTCATAGGACATCATCACCCATACTGTGTTCCACCTACACTCAGTATACTAGATGTACATTCCTATGTCACAGGAGTGTTTTACAACTGGACTGCTGGCAGAACCAACACTACAGAAGGTGTGTGAATAATACATGCACATCACACCAGTTCCAGCTACAGTAAGACAGGGTTAATTAATTGTACTCCCCCTCATTGTAGTCTATACCACACAGACTAACAAAAGGCATCTGCCTATTGAAGTATGTGAATGACTATGACCTAGGAGCAATGGCTGGCTCAATGAGTGTTGCAGACAACATACAGAAGGGGCTTTGTGGGTGAGGTGTGTGACATATGGCCACAATCTGACAGCTACATATTGCATTGTCACCCCTATGTTAATAACCCTGTGCCCATGACCTACCACCTAGGCAGTGGTCAACATAATGGTCATTGTGTGTAAGGGATGCAGCTGGGCAGTTGTCTTTCCTGTGATAGTTATGTCACCACACCTGTCAGGTAATGGTAAGTGGCATCCCTAATCATGACAGGGTGCCATCCATGAATATAGAGATCATTGTTCAGCCATACTCAACACTCAGGTGACTCATATCAGATCACATATTTCCTTTAAGGGGTATTGGCCATGTTCAGATGGCCTATACCAGCCTTCCCAATCCCCATCTCCACTATGTAGCATGATGCCTACCCTGAATAAAGCCATGTCCAACCCAATGATGTTGGACATGCTACACGTACACATCCTGATCTCAAACACATACTTCATGGACATCCACCTTCCTAGTACAAGGATCACCACATGCTGGACAGATCCTTGTCCTATACACTTTACATACTCCAGCCATACTATGCATCCCTGTCCAGCAAAGCTGCACATTGCCCCTCCTTCAGACATGGTGTGATGACCACATGGTAAATATATCATTAACCCTGTGGATCAGTTATGTGGCTCTGCTTGACGTGGCCCCAGAAACCTGCCTGTCGGCTACAGCTAGGTAACCTTTCATCCTAGGCTCATACATGACCCAGGGCATATAGCCTACTAGTTGACTTTGACCATACATGCTATTGTTGATATCCAACCCTGCAAATACCATCAGGCTAGCCAGTGTCCCATGTGTATCACATGTGCAACACAGGTGATACATGGCAGGATGTTGAACTGCTGTACAGTGCCGTATAGATGTATATGGCAAAACACATACATGTAAAACCTTCCATAAGCAAGACTGCAGGGTCACAGGTCATGTCCATTAAGGCAGTGTAAGTCTTTATATGTGACATATACACAGCATCGAGTACCTGTAAGAGTGAAAGGGAAGGTCTACAAGAGGGCAGTGAGACCTGCTATGTTATATGGGTTGGAGACCATGGCACTGACAAAAAGGCAGGACTTTGAGCTGGATGTGGCAGAGTTAAAGATGTTAAGATTTGCACTGGGTGTGACGAGGGTGGACAGGATTAGGAATAAGTATATTAGAGGGTCAGCCCAGATTGGAAGGTTTGGAAACAAAGTCAGAGAGGTAAGATTACGTTGGTTTGGACATGTGCTGAGGAGGGATGCTGAGTATATTGGGAAAAAGATGCTAAGGATGAAGCTACCTAGTAACAGGAAAAGAGGAAGGTCTAAGATAAGGTTTATGGATGTGGTGATAGAGGACATGCAGGTGGTTGGTGTGACAGAGCAAGATGCAGAGGACAGGAAGAAATGGAAACAGGTGATCCATAGTGACCCCTAACGGGAACAGCCGAAAGAAGATGATGATACACAGCATCAAGGTTAACTGCATTAATGTGGACACATCCAGCCATGTGCTGATAGGTAAGAACACCAATACAGGCAAACAGACATACCCACATCAAGACAGCATCCACATGGAGTATGAGGAATGTAATCAGGTGGCACACACATATATGGTGATAATATCCAATAAACACTGAGTGCCAAATGTGTATGACACAAACATGTCAGTGGTGTCAGTTTCATGTAGATTTGCAAAGACAACTATTTAATCATAATAAATGTGATACACATGCATGTTCAGCTGTAGCTCTGTATGTCTCTGTGAGATACTGTGACCTGTCTCCATCATTATGTCTTCCAGGTATGCCATGTGCAAGGCTGCCACCTTATTCCTGCTTGGAGGATAAGGTCCTCATCCCATACCTACTTGATAATCATCATGTACTGTTCAGCCATGTGCCACATGATGCACAGCAGCAGGATGCCCTGTGGCAGGAACTTCGCAGGAGGATTAATGATGTGGGTGGCCACAACCGCACATACCAGCAGGTACGCAGACAATGCACACACCTAATTAGATGGGTGAAACAGCGTGCAAATGCAATCGCCAGGGAACAAGGTGCAACAGGTGGTGGGCCACCAACCCAGCCCCCAATCACACATACTGAGGAGCTACTGGCCAACCTGGGGGCACCTTCAGAACAACATCCACAAGCCTTAGCCGATATCGTGGAGGTGGGTGACTCTCAACCACTGAGCCTGGAGTTGCCTGGTAAGTCACTACTGCACATATAACAACTATATTCCATATAGTTACATGTGTCACTGTACAATATGTAATGTAACATCATATGCAAGGCATGTATACACACATGCCGCACACTATAGTATGCTACTCTGTGTATGCACATATGTGCATACTCCATAGTATAGTCTATTGTACTGGCGTATGTGTTAACATGCACATTGCACCCTGTAGCTATCATACAGGCATAGATAATGATCATACTGCTGTGTCACTCCTATTTAGGTACCTCTGGCATTCTGCTGTGACAGCAGCCCATTGCAGGTGAGACTGTTATTATTTATCAGGCATGTTAATGCACAGATCTATTTGCCATGTGGCCATTTACTACATGTGCACATAATGTATGGTCCTGTCACAATATACAGGTTGGACCTACAATGCATCACAATGGCTACCCATGTGCAATACTTGTAAACTTTGTGAAACGCTGACATGAAACCTCACAGACTGTCATTGCCAGATGTGTGGGCAGCTGTGCATACAATGGTGGAGGTATTGTTCACTGTAGGGACATGTACTACAGATCAGAACTACACATGTGGGGAATACAAACAGTACTACACAGTGAGCTGGAGTATGGCCAGTCCACAAGATTCACCGGTGTGGATTATACCCCTGCTATGAATGTCACACAATGTAATGTGCTATCTGACATGTCCATGACATCTAGTGGGCTGGCTGCAACACTGCCCAACTATCCTGAAAAACATATCCCACATACCAAACATACCACCCTTTGTCTGCATAACCCTGTCATCAGTGAAGCATATGACATCTATGGGTGTATGTCATATGGGACCGTGTCGTACATTGGCTCCACATGGTCCAACTATGACCTTTGTGTAATGGTTATATTGCAGATGTGGAACACTAGACATCCTACAGGCCTGTGCACATCTTGTGTAGGCATGACATCAATCCACCACATAAGATGTGTTGAACATCTTGAGTGTGTCACGACATGACAGCAGTCACCTGTACAGTATCCACATGCATACACAGACAACCACATCAGCCCACAGATACAGTACATTCCCCTTGCTGGTGTTGGTCATCACTATCATCCTTGCTCCTCATGTGTGTGTGTGTGTAGTACACAGATGTCATGTGGGACATGGTGTACCGACAAGTTTGCCATGTCTGGCCATAGTTGCCAGACAGCAGCAATATGGTTGCAGATGTGCAGGGGTGTCATCTGTATACCCTTCAGTGACTTATGTCACACATTCCACATCATGGTTTAATGTGTATACACCTCAGTGATGTGGGTCACATTCCACAGTATGTATGTATTGTATCTGAATGCAGTCATGGCTATGAACTGTGTCTGTAACTCACACTGTATAGCAATAGAGATGCCACATGATTCCCTGCAATGGCCATGCACATCAGCTAAATGTGCAGTATATCTGTAGGGTGGACAGACAACACTGCATCAGTGGAAGGTCCATGTTAGTATAACACATCCCTGCATTGGGACACCGTTACTGCACTGTATATTTGACAGGACACCATTGTATTAAACATGCATGTATGTCATTGCACACATCAGCAGATCACATGTCATACTATATGTGATTGTCAAGGTCATACCCCACACATCAGGCAGGTGTACTGTTAACATGTGCTGGTCTACATGGTGTAACACAGGGATGTATGCTAACTACTACTATGATTGTGTAATGTACATGCCTTCTGTTATGACACATGCATGCTGTTGTGTGCAACCCAGGGATGTAAGATAACTACCAATATTATTGTCTGAGCTGCATGCCAGCTGCCATATCACATGCATATTGCATGCCTTCTGTCATATCACATGCATGTTGGGTGCTATAGCGTGTGTCTGTGTGTGTGCCTTTGTGTGTGTCTGTATGTGTGTGTGTGTCTATTGTATAGATTGTAATGTACAGTTCTTGTCTCCCCAACACAGAAGTTGATGTAGGTGTGTTCCCCTCCTAACATCTATCTGATGTTAGTGTCCCCACAGACTCTAGCAGTGATGATGAACGTATGATTGAGGCACAGGCAGGGTTGTCAGGGGCTGAATCTGTGCCATTGGTTGCCATTCCACCTATAACCCCCTCATCCCCACACAGAGTTCTCATGCCAACACATACCCCATCACCAGTGGCCATAGAAGGACAGCTGGTGTGTGGTAGCTTGGAACAGGAAAGTGTGGAGGCTATGGAAGATGTGCCTGCACACCATGTTGTCAGCCAAGTGACTGGTGATGCCCCACACAGGCATGTGTCCAGTGCTTGTCATAGGAGGACCTCTGGCCAACATGCCCCTGCAAGACAGAGCGCAGCATATTTCAGGCTGTAATGGAGGCACAGACACGTGCTGAATGGCACAACAGAGAAGGTCAGAGGGTTCAGAGGGCTGCTGTCCATTCTTTAAACAACATCCAGGCAATGGCAAATGCTCAACAGCAACTTGCTGAAATTTTGGATAGACGATTGGGTGACATGGTTGGAGTCCTTGATCGTGGCATGACAATCTGCGAGCGTGAGATGTCTGTGCTGGAACATTTGGTAAGAGTGAGGTGTCGGGCACGTGGGCGTAGGCCAGCTACATCACCTGTTGCAGGTCTATTTGAACAAGCTACCTCATATGCACGCTCCCATAGTGGCGGTAGCAGCAGCAGTGCATCTGGTGCTGTGCTGTCCACACCAGGACACAGCAGGCCATGTGCACATAGCCCTGGACGTTCCCAATGGGGACACGGTTCCAGTGGACATGTGTCATCAGACAGTTCCCAATCTGCACCTTTGCCTGGTAGTGCTCGTGCAACCCCTGGCAGGCACAGGTCATGTGGCCATGGCCGGACACTGTGAACTGTAAAACCTGGCTTGTACAGTCCACAGCTGTCAATAATATCCCTGTGTAGGCCAGACACATGCCAGAACTGTGTGTATACATACACACACACCGGAAACATATGTAGGGCACTGCAACACACACATGCATAACATTCACACACGCCCAATGAGATCAGCGGCCCTAACCCACACACATGATGTCATCCAATGGTGCAGCCTAGGCCTCTGGCAAATATTATCAACCTGTGCATATGATGATGCCTGTGCCGCATCCCTGTCATCCACACCATCGGTGCAGGGACATGCTCATATGGTCTGATGCACAGGGTGAACAGACTAGGAAGATAAGTGTAGATTCCAATTGTTGTGTACTGTTGACAGGCAGCAGACATACCATGTAGTACAGGTTTAGAATGCATTTTGTACTTTTAACAGTATGTGGCATGTGTAACAACAGTAACTGCATGTTGGTCTTGATGTTCTGCCTTCCTCCTTCAGGTGTAATTGAATGTGCCGGTGGATGTCAGTGTTTGCAGTTAGTGTCCCATATGTAAATGTGGACTACTCACAGGTATGTATGAAAATACCAGCATGCACTTTGTAGCTTCCACATCACAGTTAGAAAGTCCCACGTTCCAAACACATGTAATGATCTACTGATCCAAGAGCATAATAGCTGTGTATTAAGCTACTGTGGCTAGAGATGTGACAGGCATACTGGGTGACTTGACAGGTACAGTTACATGGAGTGGGGAGGTAAGAGAGCGGTCTAGCTGATGACAAAGGCAGAGTCCAGTGGAAAGCATGATGCCTCATTGGGAAGCAGTAACACACATTCCCATGACAGGATGCGAACACACAAATACACTCGCACACTCAGGTATTCACACACATGTATTCAGAGACACAGTAACACACCCACACACTCACAAATTCACCAACACAGTAACACACATACACACACACAGTTGCTAGTGTTGAGGTGAGGACCCCTGCCTATGTGCAAATCATCATTACAGTACTGTGAACTTACATGATGCGCCACAGAGATTACACATGTACAGGTAGTCAGTATGGCCTAAGATCGAGGACATCAACAGAGATAGTAGATAGTATCACCTGGATGGGAGGAGGTGTCTTATCAGTTCACTATGGTAACATACATCCTCACTCCAGGGACCAGACAGCCATACATGCATACACACACACACACACACACACACACACACACACACACACACACACACACACACACACACACACACACACACACACACACTGTGGCATTCACTATTGAATACACCTATGTCATGCACATACAGATACCTCACATGTGTGAGGTACACACCCCTGCCTATGTCCTGCTTTCTACATTGCAGGCTGTAAAGATGTCTACAACAGTGTACAGGAAAGTGAGTAATAATTGAGATGTATTCCCCACCATACGTGACATATATGGACACACACGCAACCACACATGCCAGTACTGTGAATCAAACACCTACCTATCTCATGATAAGTATGGCAGACTTACAGTAGTATTGCATGCATTACAAAGTGTACTGATGCTTCCTTTGGCAACCTGTTCTGATATATGCACATGAGAGGTCTTACCTGTTACAGGTGTCAAGTGATTTACCTTTGGTGTCACCCTGACCGCTGTCTAAGTTGTGTGTGTTCCCCTTCAATTAACAAAACCATAGCTTAGCGGTTACACAGGTTATTGTAGGACTGCTTGTGACACACCTGTGAGCTGTCCTCAGCAAACATCCATCTGCAAAGATGCCCCACCACTTAGTTATGTCCACACATCTGTCCATACGTGAAGTACATCTTACCGTACTTTCAGCATATCACCATATACAGATGACAATGTTGAGGCTGCATTACAACTGCACAATGTACTAAGACACACGTCACCTGCAAACATCAGAAACTGCACACGCATAGTATCTGAATGCATGCCACTACATGTACATGTGTGTAGGTCCTACATTCCTGTCATTTGGGAATATTTGTAGGCATTGCATTTGGTGGACATGTGTAATGACATACATGACAAATGGACTGTTGTATGATATGATAGGTGTCATGGGTGACCAGTACAGAGGGAATGTTGCCTCTGTCAACATTCATATCACACCTTTTGTACTGTTAGCATTCAGCAGCCATGGACCTACCTTCCATGTGCATGTGTGCAATGGCTGTAGCCACCTGTCTGCACAAAGGACAACAACAGCTATACTATTTACATATATGTTGTATGTGTGTGGCATGTACATATCCAGGTCAGGTACATGTATGTCATATCCAAACATAAGGGTGTTTACTGGTGTACAGCAACAGTCATCTGCTAATGCTGTAAATAACAGAGGGACCCTGGTATGTGTACAGTTGATCTGGTTACAAACAGTGGTATCATTGCATTGCATAACACATGATGCAACTGTGTCAATACACGGGTACTCTGCACAGTTGATGTAGAGCTAGGTACAGTCCACTGGTCAAAGGTCACATGATGTTGTACTATTATATGTCCTACCACATGTATGGATGTGTGTTGGTGGTCCGAGGGCATGGTGGTGTCTGAGGGTTACATCCTAGAATGCAGCGTTTGACACTGTGACCTGCACCTGACTCATCTGCGATGCCTTTTGTGGGAGTACTGGTCACTACATGTGAGTGGCCTTTATGTATATGGGGACACAACCACCTGGAGCAGTCCATACCTGTGTTTTGTTATTGCCCACATGTCTGGTTCTGAGGTATATGGTGGTAGTGCTATTGTGCACTACAGAGCCTTAAGCCAGGTGTTCCTCACTGCACAGATGTCAGTATTCCCCATTGTTGGATCTACAGTGAGCAGCTGTGATTATGAATGCTACACATCTAGCACTGGTTAGTATAAGCATGCAATACAGTTGTCCTCTAGGTGTCGGGGGGTTATCCTGTGTTTAGGACATTTGCCTTGGAATGGCACTATATGGGTGAAAGCGACCTAGATATTATCCCCACTCCCTTGAAACATGGATGCATGTGAGATGTGACAAAGGCCTGTCTACTTTCAGTCATGTCATTCCCAGAATGAAAAACACTGGACAACCTCGTAATTACAGCAGGACATTGGCTCATTGTATTGGTCAAGCAGTTGCCACTCCTAGCAAGACATCACTGTGAGTGGTAGTATTGTGCTTGGTATAGAATGGTACATCTGAGGTGACGGACAGCAGCAGACATTGTGTAGATGACCGGTGTCATATATATGTAGTGCAACATTCCTGCTAACAATGACAACTACTAACACCAGAGTCCATTACAATGTGTTCTTTACATCTAACTGTAATAGCATGGCCAGTGTGGCCTTCCATGTTTAAAATCAGAGTGCATCCCAAACATCCCTGTGCTACTAAGTGTGTGAGCATACCCAGTGACACCTTGTGTCAGTTATGTGCCTCTATGCGTATGGGCATGGCCATTATAACCCTGTATAGTGATAGTAGTCATCCATTCCACAGATGGGCATACTCCATTTCAGCATGGATTCCTACTTTAAATACATAGGTTCACAGGTATGTATATCTTAACTGCCAGCATCCCTGTTGATGTCTGCATTCCTAAAAGGTCGTAATGACAGCCTTAAAATGTGTAGTCTCTGTGGTGTGACTCGTAACTATATAGAATTGTAATAAAGATCTGTAGATAGGCAGGTGTTTTGATTCCACCACTGGCGTGTGTGTGTGTCTTTGTCTGCCTGAGGACTGAATAATGATTTTAGACTGCTCACACTCCATACAATTCCTATACCCAGCTTTGGCAAAGATGATGATGTCACCCACCTAAAAATACACCTCTGGGAGGGCTGTGAGCCAGTAATCTCGGTAGAGCATTCTGTAACTGCATAATGTTGTAGTGTGATAAAGTAGTTAGGTCAGTGTTCTAATCCCAGACTTGCCAACTGTGTGTGTGTGTGTGTGTGTGTGTGTGTGTGTGTGTCTCCATCTGCCTGAGGATATTATAATGCTTTTAGATTGCTCACACTCCATACAAATCCTATACCCAACTTTGGCAAGGCTGATGATGTCACCCACCTAGAACTACACCTCTGGGAGTGCTGTGACCCAGTAATCTCGGTAGCGCATTTTGTAACTGCATACCGCTGTAGTGTGATAATGTAGTTAGGTCGGACTGTGTGTGTGTGTGTGTGTGTGTGTGTGTGTGTGTGTGTGTGTGTGTGTGTGTGTGTGTGTGTCTGTCTGTCTATGTGAGACAAGTACAATGCTTTGTGGAGTATGCACTCTCTGTACAAATCACATGACCACCTTGGTCAATCCTGCTGTTGTCACCCACCTAGGAATACACCTTTAGGAGTGCTGTAACCCAATATTCACAGTAGCATGTGCCCTAAATGTGTATTGCTGCAGTGTAGGGGTTCGAATACAGGACATGGCAAGTGTGTGTGTGTGTTTGGCTGTCAGAGCCTGTGTGGAGGTGGCTGTGAGTGTCTAACCACTGGACATGTTGGGGAGCGGATTTTGTAGTTTTCCTATATGGTGTCCATCTTATGACACATTGGCCACCTCACGAGGAGTACATATGTCAGTTAGCCACAGGACTGTGTTGGCATGCCATAGCCCTACATCTGGCAAAAGGCCTGTTGAACAAAGTATGCAATCCTACTAGTACCTGGTATATGTCCTGCACCCATGTGTCATACACAAAAACACTTGCCTAGTATATCCCGCTATGTTGCTAGTACCATGCACATTGATGACAGATAGTAGGCATGGTGTGATTGCATTGGGCTGCAGAGGATATGGCACCCTGTGCCTTCACTATGTTCCTCACTGGATGCCTGCAACATATGTGGTGCCATCAAATGTGATCCACAGAGGCCATACAATGCCGTACACATGTGCCCTGTATGGACCAATGCCACTGACACCAGGGAATACCTGTATCATGCTATCAATGCAGGTACAGGGTTGCCCTGCTGACTATAAGCAGGTTTTGCCACACCAGGCCAGTATTGGCATATCGGGGATAACAGTCTGTGTACACAACATGTGCCTGCCAAACCAGGTACACCTGTACATGTCACTATACAGTATTGTGGGACATGCACATCCCAGGCAATGTCCATGTGAAGGACTATCAAACACAGACATGGCATGCATTGCAAAGCTATGGCCATACACAATGGTAACCAGGATGTAAGGGCAGATCCTGCAGCACCCATCTGTGTGGGACATTGCAGACACTACACCCCTGTACCACACTGCACACCATTGTCGGGTGGCGCGATGCCAAGGATTAAGCCTCACCCAGCCTTGTATAGCCATCTTACACAGCCAACCACTACACACCCATGAAGCAATGCATACATGCATGTCAGCACTAGCACCTTGTGTTTGTATGTGGGTTATGATGCTCCCAACCACAGTCACTCCCAGTATAACCCTTGTTGGCATACCAACAGATGTCAAACACTTTCACATGCCCTAGCCCATAGAACTTCCAGATATCCCCTGTGGTGCATGTAGTCCTGTGCATTACTGCAGTGTGGCAAACTAAGTAGTTAGGGTGTGTATTTGTGGCCTTGGCAAAGAGTGTCAATGCGAGTCCATTAGAGAGTGTGGTTGTGGTGAGAATGGCAGCCGTTCACAGGGACAGCCATATGTGCTACACCTAATGTACGTCTACTATATCTCTATTGCAGATGTCTCTCACCTACACACATATATGTTCTTACAACACAGCAATATGTTGGCTTTGTGGCACAGGTAGTAACTTCCTGCACATGTAATAGTAATAACTAGTCACTCAGGGGTTTGAGCCCTGTACTGGTAGGCATGTGGCAGACAATGCTTTGGGTTTAGTCTCCAAGCCCTTCTCTGGTGTACTTTGTCCCTCCCAAACACTCTCTGGTGGATGTGGAGGAGTACACCTGCTCAGCAGCAGCATGAGTATTGTAAGTGATGGACATGATCAGGTGATGACCTCTGCACCTATTGCAGTCCTCCTCTAGCTGATTGCATGTGGAACAGCTGTGATGGTGCTCCCATAGCCATTCGCATGATAATCACAGTACATTATCCAGGAACATCATGTTGGTGTTTGGGCATGACAGTCGCTGTGAGTGGTACCTGGATGTGGTGCCATGAAATGGCATCACAGATGATATCTGGATGTTCCTCAAACATCATACACAGTTGAAAATAGCCTAAAGACAGGAGGGTGATGTGCCAGACATGACTACAGCATGTAAGTGTAGCTATGCTGCATTGAGACTACTGCCTGCTTAACATGTTGTGTGTGGTAATGGCTATTCTGCATGTTTTAAAACAGACATGACAGTGTTCTGTTCATGAGGGACCCCCCATCTGTAGGGCCATCTGTGGACTGGTCAGTGTGTGGAACCATTTGTTTCCTGTGTTACACACTGAACACACATCTGTGCACAGCAGGAGCATAGTGTGATGATTGCAGACAGTACACAGTGATAGGGATGTGTTACTGCCATCGCATTCCTGACTGGGCATATGTCACATGAAACAGTGGTATGACAGACACTGTCTGGGGTTCCCAGTGACAAGCCAATAATGGACAACTGTTCATAGCTGCAGTTACATGTCTACTACACATAGTACAGATGTCATGCAGTATATATGCATGTGTTGTGCTCCCTCTGCAAATGTATACCATATGTTGTGTTGGGTTGATGGTGATATCTATGCATACTGTTGAAGGTAATTCTGAATGCTGTTGTCTATTACTAAGCCATATCTGACTTTAAACTGCAACACCATAGGCTGTATGGGTTGGGAGGTCCTGGCAGAACATCCTGTCCCACTTCAGCTGAACATGGCACCGGGCCCCAGCACATCTGGGCCCCAGCCTTGGACCTCAATCTCTGTTGGCTCTGCACCACTTTCTGGTGGTACCACCACCGAGGATGAGGCATGTCCCCCCTGGGAGCAGGGCCAGACAGGAACATGTCTGCTGTCGTGCTTCCTGGACGTGGTGCGTTGGGGGCTCACTAAGTGGTTCCAAAGCCAGATACGCAAGCTCAAGGGAGGAGTTTCACATTTACAGGGTGAGGCTGCCCCTCCTGGACAGCCCCATGCACTGCCTCCTTTGCAGCTGTTTTGGTGCAGTGGCAGCTGCCCCATGGCTGAGGATCTCTGTCCCACTGATCCCATGGGCTTGTGAATGCCAAATACCCATCCACGTCTGAGGTGTATCCCCCCACATGTGTCATATACTGACCCTGTATACTGTCTTGTCTGTGATCCTACCCTACCTATCCTCCACGGGCATACCTACTCTCCTTTCCCCACATCCCACTCTCACCCTACAGAAACATAAGGCCAATCGGTTCCTAGGACAACATCTGCCCTATACATAGCTGTCCATTTCA